>NC_090336.1:10665147-10972647 GCF_035084215.1 Heptranchias perlo | reverse complement strand
GCTAGTGACCCTGGTGAGCTGGGGTGGTAAACGCCAGTGACCCTGGTGAGCTGAGCTGGTAAACGCCAGTGACCCGGGTGAGCTGGGGTGGTAAACGCCAGTGACCCTGGTGAGCTGGGGTGGTAAACGCCAGTGACCCTGGTGAGCTGGGGTGGTAAACGCCAGTGACCCTGATGAGCTGGGGTGGTAAACGCCAGTGACCCCGGTGAGCTGGGGTGGTAAATGCCAGTGACCCTGATGAGCTGGGGTGGTAAACGCCAATGACACTGATGAGCTGGGGTGGTAAACGCCAGTGACCCTGGTGAGCTGGGGTGGTAAATGCCAGTGACCCTGGTGAGCTGGGGTGGTAAACGCCAGTGACCCTGGTGAGCTGGGGTGGTAAACGCCAGTGACACTGATGAGCTCGGTTGGTAAACGCCAGTGACCCTGGTGAGCTGGGCTGGTAAACGCCAGTGACCCTGGTGAGCTGGGGTGGTAAACACTAATGACCCGGGTGAGCTGGGGTGGTAAACACTAGTGACCCGGGTGAGCTGGGGTGGTAAACGCCAGTGATCCTGGTGAGCTGGGGTGGTAAACACTAGTGACCCTGGTGAGCTGGGGTGGTAAAGACTAGTGACCCTGGTGAGCTGGGGTGGTAAACACTAGTGATCTGGGTGAGCTGGGGTGGTAAACACTCGTCACCCTGGTGTGCTGGGGTGGTAAACGCCAGTGACCCTGGTGAGGTGGGGTGGAAAACACCAGTGACCCTGGTGAGCTGTGGTGGTAAACGCCAGTGACCCTGGTGAGCTGGGGTGGTAAACGCCAGTGACCCTGGTGAGCTGGGGTGGTAAACGCCAGCGACCCTGATGAGCTGGGGTGGTAAACGCCAGTGACCCTGGTGAGCTGGGGTGGTAAACACCAGTGACACTGATGAGCTGGGGTGGTAAACACTAGTGACCCTGATGAGCTGGGGCGGTAAATGCTAGTGACCCTGGTGAGCTGGGGCGGTAAACGCCAGTGACCCTGATGAGCTGGGGTGGTAAACGCCAGTGACCCTGGTGAGCTGGGGTGGTAAACGCCAGTGACCCTGGTGAGCTGGGGTGGTAAACGCCAGTGACACTGATGAGCTGGGGTGGTAAACGCCAGTGACACTGATGAGCTGGGGCGGTAAACGCCAGTGACACTGATGAGCTGGGGTGGTAAACGCCAGTGACCCTGGTGAGCTGGGTTGGTAAACGCCAGTGACCCTGGTGAGCTGGGGTGGTAAACACTAGTGACCCAGGTGAGCTGGGGTGGTAAACACTAGTGACCCGGGTGAGCTGGGGTGGTAAACACGAGTGACCCGGGTGAGCTGGGGTGGTAAACGCCAGTGACCCTGGTGAGCTGGAGTGGTAAACACTAGTGACCCTGGTGAGCTGGGGTGGGAAACGCAAGTGTCCCTGGTGAGCTGGGGTAATAAATGCTAGTGACCCTGGTGAGGTGGGATGGTAAACACTAGTGACCCTGGTGAGCTGGGGTGGTAAAAACTAGTGACCCGGGTGAGCTGGGGTGGTAAACACTAGTGACCCTGGTGAGCTGGGGTGGTAAACGCTGGTGTCCCTGGTGAGGTGGGGTGGTAAACACCAGTGACCCTGGTGAGCTGGGGTGGTAAACACTAGTGGCCCTGCTGAGCTGGGGTGGTAAACACTAGTGACCCTGGTGAGCTGGGGTGGTAAACACCAGTGACCCTGGTGAGCAGGGGTGGTAAACACTAGTGACCCTGGTGAGCATGTGTGGTAAACGTCAGTGACCCTGGTGAGCTGGGGTGGTAAACGCCAGTGACCCTGGTGAGCTGGGGTGGTAAACGCCAGTGACCCTGGTGAGCTGGGGTGGTAAACGCCAGTGACCCTGGTGAGCTGGGGTGGTAAACGCCAGTGACCCTGGTGAGCTGGGGTGGTAAACGCCAGTGACCCTGATGAGCTGGGGTGGTAAACACTAGTGACACTGATGAGCTGGGGCGGTAAACGCTAGTGACCCTGGTGAGCTGGGGTGGTAAACGCCAGTGACCCTGATGAGCTGGGGTGGTAAACGCCAGTGACCCTGGTGAGCTGGGGTGGTAAACGCCAGTGACCCTGGTGAGCTGGGGTGGTAAACGCCAGTGACACTGATGAGCTGGGGTGGTAAACGCCAGTGACCCTGGTGAGCTGGGGTGGTAAACGCCAGTGACCCTGGTGAGCTGGGGTGGTAAACGCCAGTGACACTGATGAGCTCGGTTGGTAAACGCCAGTGACCCTGGTGAGCTGGGGTGGTAAACGCCAGTGACCCTGGTGAGCTGGGCTGGTAAACGCCAGTGACCCTGGTGAGCTGGGGTGGTAAACACTAATGACCCGGGTGAGCTGGGGTGGTAAACACTAGTGACCCAGGTGAGCTGTGGTGGTAAACACTAGTGACCCGGGTGAGCTGGGGTGGTAAACACGAGTAACCCGGGTGAGCTGGGGTGGTAAACGCCAGTGATCCTGGTGAGCTGGGGTGGTAAACACTAGTGACCCTGGTGAGCTGGGGTGGTAAAGACTAGTGACCCTGGTGAGCTGGGGTGGTAAACACTAGTGATCCGGGTGAGCTGGGGTGGTAAACACTCGTGACCCTGGTGTGCTGGGGTGGTAAACGCCAGTGACCCTGGTGAGGTGGGGTGGAAAACACCAGTGACCCTGGTGAGCTGTGGTGGTAAACGCCAGTGACCCTGGTGAGCTGGGGTGGTAAACGCCAGTGACCCTGGTGAGCTGGGGTGGTAAACGCCAGCGACCCTGATGAGCTGGGGTGGTAAACGCCAGTGACCCTGGTGAGCTGGGGTGGTAAACACCAGTGACACTGATGAGCTGGGGTGGTAAACACTAGTGACCCTGATGAGCTGGGGCGGTAAATGCTAGTGACCCTGGTGAGCTGGGGTGGTAAACGCCAGTGACCCTGATGAGCTGGGGTGGTAAACGCCAGTGACCCTGGTGAGCTGGGGTGGTAAACGCCAGTGACCCTGGTGAGCTGGGGTGGTAAACGCCAGTGACACTGATGAGCTGGGGTGGTAAACGCCAGTGACCCTGGTGAGCTGGGTTGGTAAACGCCAGTGACCCTGGTGAGCTGGGGTGGTAAACACTAGTGACCCAGGTGAGCTGGGGTGGTAAACACTAGTGACCCGGGTGAGCTGGGGTGGTAAACACGAGTGACCCGGGTGAGCTGGGGTGGTAAACGCCAGTGACCCTGGTGAGCTGGAGTGGTAAACACTAGTGACCCTGGTGAGCTGGGGTGGTAAACGCTAGTGACCCTGGTGAGCTGGGGTAATAAATGCTAGTGACCCTGGTGAGGTGGGATGGTAAACACTAGTGACCCTGGTGAGCTGGGGTGGTAAAAACTAGTGACCCGGGTGAGCTGGGGTGGTAAACACCAGTGACCCTGGTGAGCTGGGGTGGTAAACGCTGGTGTCCCTGGTGAGGTGGGGTGGTAAACACCAGTGACCCTGGTGAGCTGGGGTGGTAAACACTAGTGGCCCTGCTGAGCTGGGGTGGTAAACACTAGTGACCCTGGTGAGCTGGGGTGGTAAACACCAGTGACCCTGGTGAGCAGGGGTGGTAAACACTAGTGACCCTGGTGAGCAGGTGTGGTAAACGCCAGTGACCCTGGTGAGCTGGGGTGGTAAACGCCAGTGACCCTGGTGAGCTGGGGTGGGAAACGCCAGTGACCCTGGTGAGCTGGGGTGGTAAACGCCAGTGACCCTGGTGAGCTGGGGTGGTAAACGCCAGTGACCCTGGTGAGCTGGGGTGGTAAACGCCAGTGACACTGATGAGCTGGGGTGGTAAACACTAGTGACACTGATGAGCTGGGGCGGTAAACGCTAGTGACCCTGGTGAGCTGGGGTGGTAAACGCCAGTGACCCTGATGAGCTGGGGTGGTAAACGCCAGTGACCCTGGTGAGCTGGGGTGGTAAACGCCAGTGACCCTGGTGAGCTGGGGTGGTAAACGCCAGTGACACTGATGAGCTGGGGTGGTAAACGCCAGTGACCCTGGTGAGCTGGGGTGGTAAACACTAGTGACCCTGGTGAGCTGGGGTGGTAAACGCTAGTGACCCTGGTGAGCTGGGGTGGTAAATGCTAGTGACCCTGGTGAGGTGGGGTGGTAAACACTAGTGACCCGGGTGAGCTGGGGTGGTAAAAACTAGTGACCCGGGTGAGCTGGGGTGGTAAACACTCGTGACCCGGGTGAGCTGGGGTGGTAAAAACTAGTGACCCGGGTGAGCTGGGGTGGTAAACACTAGTGACCCTGGTGAGCTGGGGTGGTAAACGCTGGTGTCCATGGTGAGCTGGGGCGGTAAACGCCAGTGACACTGATGAGCTGGGGCGGTAAACGCCAGTTACCCTGGTGAGCTGGGTTGGTAAACGCCAGTGACCCTGGTGAGCTGGGTTGATAAACACTAATGACCCGGGTGAGCTGGGGTGGTAAACACTAGTGACCCAGGTGAGCTGGGGTGGTAAACACTAGTGACCCTGGTGAGCTGGGGTGGTAAACACGAGTGACCCGGGTGAGCTGGGGTGGTAAACGCCAGTGACCCTGGTGAGCTGGGGTGGTAAACACTAGTGACCCTGGTGAGCTGGGGTGGTAAACGCTAGTGACCCTGGTGAGGTGGGGTGGTAAATGCTAGTGACCCTGGTGAGGTGGGGTGGTAAACACTAGTGACCCGGGTGAGCTGGGGTGGTAAAAACTAGTGACCCGGGTGAGCTGGGGTGGTAAACACTAGTGACCCTGGTGAGCTGGGGTGGTAAACGCTGGTGTCCCTGGTGAGGTGGGGTGGTAAACACCAGTGACCCTGGTGAGCTGGGGTGGTAAACACCAGTGACCCTGGTGAGCAGGGGTGGTAAACACTAGTGACCCTGGTGAGCAGGGGTGGCACTGAGGAGAATACAGAATGAAGTCATCATATCACCATCGGTTGGCTCTCCATTTCTCAGTTATAATAAAATAATAATACAACCTTAAATCATAAACCCTTTTTATTACAGTTTTGGACAAGAAACACACATGTTCTGAATAGAATACTGCAGAGATCTGCTCTATAGGATATTTATGTACACCCGTGAGGTTTGACTCTTCTCCAGTGATGTCGATCTCTGTCGGGTATCCTGTTACATATCTCCCTCCCTTCGCCTATTCAGAACGCATTATTGAACATTTTCCTCTCACCAGTTTTGCATTAAGATACAGTATTTAGGAGAGATAGACAGAGCACGTTAAACAAGGATTCTATTATAGAAAAGACTGTGTTGTACACTGGCTGCTTACAATTCTGTGGGGGTGAGGTGAACAGAGTGACACATTCATCTGAAAAATAAATTGATGGGGTTGTGATCAGCGACCAAATACTGACACAAAGTGTCCCCTGTAGGGAGTGCCAACGATCGTCAGATTTGCGTAAGATTATAAATGGACCGTTGTAATGTGCTGTCTACGTGGGGTATATTTCATACGTGCAGCTTGTAAGTTTATGTTGCCCTGCTGACTGCTCTGCTACATATTGTTATGACTGAAAAGAGATGGGATGGTGTATCCAGACTGACAGGATGGTGCTGCTTCTCACTGAGAAAGGAGGGCAGTTAACCCCCCTTCCACCCTGGTCTCAATATAGCCGGTCAAGTTGAGCGCACTATGCTGCACTTTTGGGGTCAGCAAGAAGACAATCCCCATCCCCCAACCCTCTGTGTTTTGGTTCCAGCAGTGCAGTAAAAGAATGTAACCAAGAGAACATTTCCAGTGGTTTTGCTAATTCTCACAGATCCATATACGATACCTGTCACATCAAAAGGAACAAGACTTGCGTTTATACAGAACCTCATCAGGTCTCTCAGAAACATCTCAAGGTGCTTTCCACACAATGGGGGTAATTTTGACTTTGGGCAATATCGGATAAGCTGCCCGTTATACATCTCTTCCGATTTTCATTTCCGTTGACTTCAATAGTTTACACTATCGCCCAAAGTCAAAATCACTCCCAATGAATTACTTTCAAGTGGAATGGCTGTTCTTTCCTTGGCAAATGTGGCAGCCATCAAGAGCCCATAAATAGCAGTAAATCTGTTTCTGGGGGAATTGGTTGAAGGGCCAGAACATACCAGGATTACAGATCGGGGGAGGTGGGGAGGGGTTGTACATCAGGTGGGTGCAGACCCCGTGGGAGGCCTCTGAGCCGTGCAAGCTCTTGTTTGAGTACCTGGTGATGGTGAGGTTGCCAACTCTGGTTGGATGTATTCCTGGAGCTTTCATCACATGACCTCCTCCCTCCAACTGCTCCTGCATTGGTCGTCGAACATGTCCATTCTCACACCGCCACACCTTCCCAGGCCAATTGGAAAGTGAACAGGCTGTTCGTTACCCAATTGTATGATTCTTGACTGCCAGTCAAACAGCCTTTTCTTTCCCAACTCCTACACTTTTATAACTGATAAACAGAAGCGTTGAAAGAAAATGATTTGTGTTTTAATACAACCAATGAATTTTCTTCTGGGTTGTCCTGCAGATTAATCTTCAATTCCTGGAGACTCCAGGACAATCCTGGAGGGTTGGCAACCCTAGGTGATGGTACATTTATACCTCGTAGGGTTCATCTGGGCAAACACTTGTTGACCAGCTAATCGGTTAAAGGCATGAAAGGAGTGCATTTCATATCATCAGAACAACAAGGTTATTATAAACAGGATTTAAAAAAAAATATCTTTTAGACGTGTTTATAAATTGAACACATCCTGGCCAGTAGCAAGATACTATAAATAACTGTATTAGTGAGGCCGCCTGGGATGCACTTTATGGTCTGGTCGTCCATTCAGGCCTCGCCTCTGCTAACAATTACCGTCTCTTGCTGCTGGCTGTTGGGTTGTCCTCTATTTCCAGCACAGAGATAGCAGTGTCCAGTGATTTAAAAACTTCGCTCATTCCTTCAGTAGTTTCAGAGTTCAATATTCATTATGTAACACTTAAAGAAAACATCGATTAAATCTTTTGTGAAAATCCAAGCACTTCTATACAAATAGCGGTGAAAACTAGTTGGAAAATTCAGGAATACCTGGAAGACAATCAATATGAGAAGGAAGATCACTGTTATTGTGAAATGAAGCAGGCAGTGTGTTGTTCTCTGCTGTGTCTGTGGGGTCGCTCCCAACCCGCCTTGTACGCGCCCGTTGCAGTTGTTACGGTGGTGGGTTGTGAGCCGTGCCTGTGTCCAGGGCTTGAGAAACCAGGTAGCGAAATAGAGACAGGAGCAGCGAGCTGCAGAAGGTAAGTGCTTTTCAGAGCACTCTTTGTGAGCCAGGAGGAGCAGGAGTGCTCACTCGGCCCCTCAAGCAAACCTTCTGTCAATCACAGCTTCTCCTTGCTGCCGCGATCTCCTGACTCCACCAACCTCCGCCCCCCCCCCCAATCTCTGGCCTGCCCCACGATCTCCCGACTCCCCCCTCCCCGATCTCTGGCCTGCCCCACGATCTCCCGACTCCCCCACTCCCCGATCTCTGGCCTGCCCCACGATCTCCCGACTCCCCCCCCCCACGATCTCCGGCCTGCCCCGTGATCTCCCGACTCCCCCCACCCCCCCGATCTCTGACCTGCCCCGTGATCTCCCGACTCCCCCCCCTCCCCGATCTCTGACCTGCCCCGTGATCTCCCGACTCCCCCCACCCCGATCTCTGGCATGCCCCACGATCTCCCGACTCCCCCCCTCCCCGAACTCTGGCCTGCCCCACGATCTCCCGACTCCCCCCACCCCCCCGATCTCTGACCTGCCCCGTGATCTCCCGACTCCCCCCCCTCCCCGATCTCTGACCTGCCCCGTGATCTCCCGACTCCCCCCACCCCGATCTCTGGCCTGTCCCACGATCTCCCGACTCCCCCCACCCCGATCTCCGGCCTGCCCCGTGATCTCCCGACTCCCCCCACCCCCCGATCTCTGACCTGCCCTGTGATCTCCCGACTCCCCCCCTCCCCGATCTCTGACCTGCCCCGTGATCTCCCGACTCCCCCCACCCCCCCGATCTCTGACCTGCCCCGTGATCTCCCGACTCCCCCCCTCCCCGATCTCTGACCTGCCCCGTGATCTCCCGACTCCCCCCCACCTCGATCTCTGGCCTGTCCCACGATCTCCCGACTCACCTCCCACCCTCGATCTCTGACCTGCCCCGTGATCTCCCGACTCCCCCCACCCCCCCGATCTCTGACCTGCCCCGCGATCTCCCGACTCCCCACCCCGATCTCTGACCTGCCCCGCGATCTCCCGACTCAGCCCCCCCGATCTCTGACCTGCCGCGTGATCTCCCGACTCCCCACCCCGATCTCTGACCTGCCGCGCGATCTCCCGACTCACCTCCCTCCCTCGATCTCTGACCTGCCCCACGATCTCCCGACTCCCCCCCGATCTCTGACCTGCCCCGCGATCTCCCGACTCCCCTCCCCCGATCACTGACCTGCCCCGCGATCTCCCGACTCACCTCCCCCCCTCGATCTCTGACCTGCCCCGCGATCTCCCGACTCCCCTCCCCCGATCTCTGACCTGCCCCGCGATCTCCCGACTCCCCCGCCCCTCGATCTCTGACCTGCCGCGCGATCTCCCGACTCCCCCGATCTCTGACCTGCCCCGTGATCTCACGACTCACCTCCCCCCTTCGATCTCTGACCTACCCCGTGATCTCCCGACTCACCTCCCCCCCTCGATCTCTGACCTGCCCCGCGATCTCCCGACTCCCCTCCCCCGATCTCTGACCTGCCCCATGATCTCCCGACTCACCTCCCCCCCTCGATCTGTGACCTGCCCCGCGATCTCCCGACTCCCCCGCCCCTCGATCTCTGACCTGCCCCGTGATCTCCCGACTCACCTCCCCCCTCGATCTCTGACCTGCCCCGTGATCTCTCGACTCCCCTCCCCCCTCGATCTCTGACCTGCCCCACGATCTCCCGACTCCCCCGCTTCCGACCCTCGATCTCCGTACTGCCCTCGTGATTGGCCGACTCCCCCCACCACCAAGCCGCAATTGTTCCCTCTCTCCCTCCCTCCTGATTGCCAGGCTCTTATCCGATCACCACCCCCACCCCAGCAACCAAGCCCCGATCTTTCCCGTGAGTCGGGGACTGTCCAGCTGCCAGGTGGAAAATGGAATTAAAAAATGATAATGAGGTCCTGGCGTTAAATTCGGCAAGACCTCCGCATCCCCAGAATTTCCGGGCTTCCCCTCTGCTACCCTGCTCCCTCTCTGCCACTCCGTAAATATCGGGGCCTGTGTGTTTCTTTTGCCCCCTTTCCTCCCCAAAAGCCTTAGGACTTAAATTACAGGGATAGACCGGAGAAGCTGGGATTGTTCTCCTTGGAACAGAGAGGGTTGATAGGAGATTTGATAGAGGTATTCAAAATCATGAAGGGTCTAGACAGAGTAGATAGAGAGAAACTGTTCCCATTGGTGGAAGGGTCAAGAACCAGAGGACATAGATTTAAGGTGATTGGCAAAAGAACCAAAGGTGACCAGCGAGTGGTTATGATCTGGAATGCACTGCCCGAGGGGGTGGTGGAGGCAGATTCAATCATGGCCTTCAAAAGGGAACTGGATAAGTATTTGAAACAAAAAAATATGCAGGTCTATGGAGATAGGGTGGGGGAGTGGGACTAGCTGGATTGCTCTTGCATAGAGCCGGCGCGGACTCGATGGGCCAAATGGCCTCCTTCCGTGCTGTAACCTTCTATGATTCTGTGATAAAGTCATAGTTATCCCTCTGTTGGTACATTCTAGGCCTGCAGTCTCTCCACAGGTTCCATGGTTCCAATGCTAAGTAGTGTGCTGGAATGTTGCATGAAAACACATCTCTCCACTAACTGACAAAGGGCAGAGAGACTGTCACACCTGTACATCAATGGGGGAGACTATCACACCTGTACATCAATGGGGGAGACTATCACACCTGTACATCAATGGGGGAGACTATCACACCTGTAGATCAATGGGGGAGACTATCACACCTGTAGATCAATGGGGGAGACTATCACACCTGTACATCAATGGGGGAGACTATCACACCTGTAGATCAATGGGGGAGACTATCACACCTGTAGATCAATGGGGAGACTGTCACACCCGTACATCAATGGGGGAGACTGTCACACCTGTACATCAATGGGGGAGACTGTCACACCTGTACATCAATGGGGGAGACTGTCACACCTGTACATCAATGGGGGAGACTATCACACCTGTAGATCAATGGGGAGACTGTCACACCCGTACATCAATGGGGGAGACTGTCACACCCGTACATCAATGGGGGAGACTGTCACACCTGTACATCAATGGGGAGACTGTCACACCCGTACATCAATGGGGGAGACTGTCACACCCGTACATCAATGGGGGAGACTGTCACACCCGTACATCAATGGGGAGACTGTCACACCTGTACATCAATGGGGAGAGACTATCACACCTGTACATCAATGGGGGAGACTGTCACACCTGTAAATCAATGGGGGAGACTATCACACCTGTAGATCAATGGGGAGACTGTCACACCCGTACATCAATGGGGGAGACTGTCACACCCGTACATCAATGGGGGAGACTGTCACACCTGTACATCAATGGGGGAGACTGTCACACCCGTACATTAATGGGGGAAGAGACTGTCACACCTGTACATCAATGGGGAAACTGTCTCACCTATACATCATTGGGGGAGACTGTCACACCTGTACATCAATGGGGGAGACTGTCACACCTGTACATCAATGGGGAGACTGTCACACCTGTACATCAATAGGGGAGACTGTCACACCTGTACATCAATAGGGGAGACTTTCACACCTGTACATCAATGGGGAGAGAGATTGTCACATCTGTACATCAATGGGGGAGACTGAAACACCTGTACAGCAATAGGGGAGACTGTCACACCTATCCATCAATAGGGGAGACTGACACACCTGTACATCAATAGGGGAGACTGTCACACCTGTACATCAATAGGGGAGACTGAAACACCTGTACAGCAATAGGGGAGACTGTCACACCTGTACATCAATGGGGAGACTGACACACCTGTACATCAATGGAGAGAGACTATCACACCTGTACATCATTGGGGGAGACTGACACACCTGTACATCAATAGGGGAGACTGTCACACCTGTACATCAATAGGGGAGACTGTCACACCTGTACATCAATAGGGGAGACTGTCACACCTGTACATCAATAGGGGAGACTGTCACACCTGTACATCAATAGGGGAGACTGTCACACCTGTACATCAATGGGGAGAGAGACTGTCACATCTGTACATCAATGGGGAGAGAAACTGTTACATCTGTACATCAATGGGGAGGGAGATTGTCACATCTGTACATCAATGGGGAGGGAGATTGTCACATCTGTACATCAATGGGGAGAGAGATTGTCACATTTGTACATCAATGGGGAGAACATAAGAACATAAGAAATAGGAGCAGGAGTAGGCCAATCGGCCCCTCGAGCCTGCTCCGCCATTTAATAAGATCATGGCTGAGAGAGACTGTCACATCTGTATATCAATGGGGAGAAAGGCTGTCACATCTGTACATCAATGGGGGAGAGAAACTGTCACATCTGTACATCAATGGGGGAGTTTAGCTGTCGAACTGAGTGCTGAGAAGTGAATAGTTAATACAGGCTTTTAAGCAATTAAGTGGTGAAGTCATTATTCCTGGCTCAAGTCCAGGGAAGGAGCATTTAGTGTGTTATAAACAGATCATGATCCCTTATATTTATGTGGGTTCCTTTGTTAAAAGTAAGGGTGTAAGGTAAGTGGGGGGGTGGGTGTTTTGTAAAAGTGGAGCCGATCTGTCTGGAAATCAACATTTCAATACAGAATCTTGTGGATAATTGACACATTTCTTTGCTTTGGTGGAAGTATCAGTCTTTCTTAGTCTCTGTGTTATTCAGAAGAAGACTTTTAGTTCCTCTATTCTTCTTCTGTAAGAACATTTACCTAGCAGGTATAAGAGGTATCCTTAAGGACAAAGTGACAGAGGTTAGAAGCTAAGTTATGGCTAGTCCAGCCATCAAAGGCAGAGCTAAAGCATCACTTAATTGCGAGTAGTCTGAGTTTGAGAAGGATGAGAGGGAAGCCAGCTTAGCAATCATCACTCGTGTGTGGGTTCAGTTGGAACCAAAAGTTCAAGTGAAGCAGATAACTCCGCCGTAAAGGGGTTTATCGACTTAACACTTCAGAAGCTATTGCTTACGTCTGAGGGAAGGAAGGAAGGAGATTGACCCAACCATGCCGCTCGTGAGGATGAGGTCGAGTAAGCTCTGAACGTGGTTAATTCCACATGTAAACTTGTGCTATTTGATAGACTGGCTATTCAAAGCTGTTATTTTGTCTGCTATCTAATGAATTACTCTTAAGTAATCTCACCAGTTATAACCTCAGACTCTGGTCACCGCTATAGTTAATACTCAGCACCATTAGCACTGATTTACAGTGATATACTGTGTTGCCTGTGTAACCATTGCTACTTGTTTTGTTAAGTAACTCTCCATTAATGATTTGCTACTCAATTGCTAAGTAATCCTGATTAAACTTATGCATGTCTATTAAATGTTTGTGCACCAACTTTAACCTTAAATTGTGATTTGTAATTACTTGTGGTCTGGCTTCTTCCTTGATGATTTGACAAGAGTTAATTAACTCACTCAGAAGCTGGAGAGTCTAGAACGAGGAGGCACAGCCTCAGGATAAGGGGTCGGCCATTTAAGACTGAGATGAGGAGAAATTTCTTTACTCAGAGGGTTGTGAATGTTTGGAATTCTCCACCCCAGAGGACTGTGGATGCTCAGTCATTGAGTATATTCAAGACTGAGATCGATAGATTTTTGGACACTCAGGGAATCAAGGGATACCGGATTGGGCGGGAAAGTGGAGTTGAGGTTGAAGATCAGCCATGATCTGAGTGAATGGCGGAGCAGGCTGGAGGGGCTGCATGGCCTACTCCTGCTCCTATTTCTTATGTTCTTAAGGGTAGCCTAATCAAGGGTTAGTAAATTAAATTCATTTTGATCCGAAACTGGATAGAGTAAGAAAGTTCTATATATCTTTATTCTAGACCCCTCAATCATTGGAAACAGTCTTTTTCTACTTACTCTGTCCCATCCCTTAATGGTTTTAAATATCTGGGTTGCAAATGTGTCAATTTGACTGTTGCGGTGAGATAATAAACTTTCATCCCATCAGCCTGAGCTGGATTTGACCCCAGGTCACATAGGACGACAGTGTGCAAACTCCACTGCACCATTCAGCAACCCCCAACCAGCCGATCTTAACCAGGGCCCAGGTGATGATACTCTCCATGAATGATTGAACTCTGGTGCCAACTTACCTACGTCTTGCTTACTTCACCAAGGTCCATTAGCACTGGGAGGCTCGATAAAACCTCCCCCCTTCCCTGGAGGAGGGGAATCATCTCTGTGGGACTTTTCCCTTTTGGAAAAAGAACATGAAAGTCATTTTAAACAAATACTCAATGGCTGAGAATTTCTTCATAGCTGCTCCCGCTCCGCCACTGTAACATCACCGGAATTGTGGAGGAAAGCCCGTTTACGCTGCACTTCCGGAAAAAGTACAGTGGAAGAGCAGGAGCAGCTCTCAGGAAATTCCAGGCCAATATGTTGCATAAAAACATATAGAGGAATGTTGTACTTTAGTGACATAGGCTGTATGTTATATCTATATATATGTATACATATGTATATACCTACAGGAACACAGTGCATTATTATATTGTATATCTACAGGAGTGTTATACCCAGTAACACACAGTGTATTACAACAGCAACAATAATACTGGTAGACCTCCCGTGGCATTGCTCTCAGGTTTTCCGAGACCAGGGGTTTAGCTTCTGATGTTTACCACAGTCCCGCTGCAGCCTAAATAGTTCGCTCATCGCTGTAATACAGCTAATATACGAAGCAATGCATCACTTGACTGACACAAGGTCAAAATATGACGTGGGTGACTGATACGATATTTAGAATACTGTTTACCTACCACCTTACAATGCCTGTTTAGGATGGAGGTAGCCTCTTACTCTCAGTTATTTATATTACGATTTTGTTCTACCTCTCACGATGAATTTGCAGCATTCACTTACGATGCAATTGTGAGGTACTCCTCCTGCATCTTGCTTCAGATCATAAGAATGTCTACAGTATATAGTTTTTATTTTAAGTTTGCAATTTATTCTTAGCCAGAATGGCAACAAGTTTAAAATTGTCTTCTGTGACTGTTGCTGAGAGGGCGAACTATGGGTGAAGGTGTGAAATACAAATCTGGTTCTTGAGCTTCACTGATCTGAACCATTCAAATACTGTAACTTTGGGCTCCTTTTCTTCTCCGATGTCTCAAATTACATTTGAGGATAAACTCTGGTTTGGAAGCTTTCTCACCATACTGTTCACAAGATGGAGCTCTAGACAAGTGATCAGCATCAGGCAGGCTAGGAGTTTGATCTGGTAATAAATCAAATAAGGAGTAGAGAATAACTAACCCTCCATTTATGCTCTCTCTGCCCAGGATGATGTTATTATTGTTTAATATTGTTTATGGTTGATGAGCGGAGATCCCTGCAGAAATTCACCCCTTTCCTCTTTACCAGGGATAGTAATGGGCATAGTCTCTCATTAAAGGAAATCCTCATAAATAGGCTTGATGGTTCCAACACATCTTCTTTAAAAGTAGTCCTGATAGGGAGACTCCCTTGTTAAAGAGTGCCTCTGCCATTAGTTTTAATATCCATCCCTCTACCACCAGCGCACTGTGGCAGCAGGATGTACGGTCTATAAGATGCAGTGCAGCAACTCACCAAGGTTACTTCGACAGCACCTCCCAAACCTGTGACCTCTGCCATCCAGAAGGACAAGAGTAGCAATGTTATGGGAACACCATCACCTCCAAGTTCCCCTCCAAGTCATGCACCATCCTGACTTGGACAAACATCACTTTTCCTCCATCGTCACCGTGTCAGAATGCTGGAATTCCTTCCCTAACACCATTGTCAGTCACCATAAAGACTGCAGCAGTTCATGGAGAAGGACCATCATCACCTTTCAAAGCAACTAAGGATAGGCAATAAATGCGGCCGTGCCAGCGTTGCTCACGTCACAAGAACAATTTAAAAAACCTCACAGTTGCGTGAAGATGGATAAATGTCATACACGGAAAGAGCGTGGTTATGATTTGGGCTTTCTTGTGCCCTGGACAAATATCAGTTCTTAGTGCCAAGTCCCCACCTATAAACTGAAACGAGTTGATTGTCTCCGAATTTTCACAAGGGACCCACGAATAATATCAGTCACCTCAAAATCTATGCGTAACAGACTAACTTGACAAACAAGTTTAATCATTGGTAGAGCCACTCACAGCAACAGCAAGTTGTTGATGACAATTCAAATAACACGATGGCCTTGAACCAGTTCAAGGAAAAGTTAAGCAGATAAACCAGTCAGTTGAATTCCTATGGTATGGGTTTCTTTGCAGACTTTTCAAATAAACTTGGATGGAGGAGTACCTGCCCAATTCCTGAGGGTTAAAGTCCTTCTTAGAATTACAATAGCATGTTATGCACGGCGTCATGTCTTGATTCCACATCTGTTGCGCCTGGATCAATACTATAACTAACTGGTATATTAAAAGTGTCTGATCCCTAAACCTCTAAAACCCCTTTGAAGAATAGCCTCACCTTTCACAAGTCAATCTGTAAGACTGTCGGCTCCACAACAGGAACATAAGAACAGGAGTAGGACATTCAGTCCCTCGACCCTGCTCTGCCATTCAATTCGATTATGGCTGATCTGTACATCAACTCCATTCACCTGCCAGTGCTCACTCAACAAAAATCTATCGATCTCAGTCTTGAAAATTCCAATTGATCCCCATCATCCACAGCCTTTTGGGGGAAATAGTTGAAGATTTCCATTCCCCATTGTATGAAAAATTACTTCCTGATTTCACTCCGAAACGGCCTGGGTCTAATTTTAAGATTATGTCTCCTCATTCTGCATTCCCCCCTCAGAGGAAATAAGTTTCTCTGTATCGACCCCATCAAATCCCTTTACCATTTTAAACACCTTGATTAGATCACCCCTCAACCTTCTAAACTCAAGAGAATAGAAACCAAGGGAATACAACCTGTCCTCGTAATTTAACCCTTTGAGACCTGGTGATCCAAAGCCATTATATTTTTCCTGAGGTTTGGTGCCCAAAACTGAACACAGTACCCCACATGGGCTCTGACGAAAGCATAACTTCCTCCCCTTTATATTCCAACCCCCTTGAGATAGGGTCAACATTCCATTGCTTTTTTGATTACTTCTTATACCTGTGCACTAGCTTTTAGTGATTTGTGTACATGGACACCCAACTCCCTTTGCTCCTCCAAGTCTTTCAAAAATATTGTGATTGGTCTTTCTCGGATTTAAAGTGGATGACCTCACACTTCCCCATATTGAACTCCATATGCCATAGTCTATCTATGTCCCTTTGTAACTCCCTGCTCTCAACTACACAACTTACTGTGCCTCCTAATCTAGTGTAAGCTGCAAACTTGGATATACAACTATCTACTCCTTCATCCAAGTCATTAATATATATGGTGAAAAACTGAAGCCCCAGTACAGATCCCTGGGAAACATCACTTGTCACATCCCACAAATCCAAGAATGTTCCCTTTAGCCCTACTCTCTGTCCCTTACGTCCAAACCAATTATTAACCCAAGTCACAAGGTTACCTCCAATTGCGTGCACTCTCATTTTTGCTAATAATCTCTTTTGTGCGGAACCTTATCAAATAGCTTCTGGAAGTCCATATAGACAACATCCATAGACACGTCCCTTTCTACCATGCTAGTAACTTCCTCAAAAAAATTTACTAGATTAGTCAGACATGACCTACCCTTCACAAATCTATGCTGGCTCTCTTTGATCAGCTCATACTTGTCCAAGTGCTCAGTCACGCTCTCTGATGATAGATTCCAGTAACTTCCCCACAATTAATGTTAAACAGACAGGCCTGTAGTTACATGATTTCTCCCCCCCCACCCCTCCCCCCGCTCTTCTTAAATAATGAAGTGACATTTGGAATTTTCTAATCCAAAGGCACAATTCCTGAATCATACCAGTTACCTCTTTGAATAATTCCTATTGTTTGTCTGGTTTACCTATTAACAGTTCAACCCAATTTACTGTGGTCAATTCATCTCTCTTCCCTTTAAAGTTTGCCTTACTTACACTTAAAACCCTTCTTTGAGACTCTCCCTCTCAAATCTAATATTAAATTCAGTCATATTATAGTCACTATTTTCAAGATGTTCCCTCAGGGTCAGATTGTTAACTAATTCTGGTCCGTCACTCATCACTAGGGCCTGTACCCTTGCTGGTTCTAAAACATTTTGTTCTAGAAAACTGTCCCAAATATATTCTAGAAATGTATTGCCTTTACTGCTTGAGCTGTTTCACTTCTCCCAGTCTATGTGAAAATTAAAATCTCGTATTATAACCACATTGCTTTTGCTACAGACTTCCCCGATCTCTATATTTATACATTCCCCCATCCCCCCACCACGCTACATCACTACAGTCAGGAGGTCTGTAGATAACTCTTACCAGAGTCTTGCATCCTTTGCTGTTTCTTAATTCTACCTATAGTGTTTCCACTGCCTAATCACCCTTATTGAAATCCTTTCTTTGTACAGCTGTAATTGTGTCTTTTATCAATATTGCTATTTCCTCCTCTTTCCTAATGTCTCTGTCCTCTCTAGATCTTATAGCCTGGAATATTTAGCTTCCAATCATGCCCAGATTGTACCCAGGTCTCTGTAATGGCCTTTATGCTGAATTTGTGCTTCTAAGACATACACACAAATGCATGCCAAAGGTATCCTGTGGTGTCTGACAAGTACCGCCTATGTCAGTGCTATCCTGATTAGATTATGACATAGCTCAATAGCCTGTTTCTGGCATTTGAGCGTATTTGGTGATTGTTTTCCCAGGCACGTACATTTGTTAGTACGTAATCAACAATATTGGTGGGGAACATGACCAGGGATGATGAGTAGCAGCCTGATTGGGAATAAGTGAACAAAGTTGCAGCTCTAGCTCAGGATGTTCAATTTATTCTCTGGGCACAGACAGGCTGGGATTTAAATGAGTCAAGACAATACATCTTCATTTACCAACATGTGATCTGATTTTGATTTACATTTGTGAGGAATGTCACCTTCATGGGCTGCAAAAATAATGCACTTTGCTGTGAAAATGAAAGTTCTCTTGTGCTGTAACTTGCGACGCACGGTTGGCTTGAGATATACATGTCAACTTATCTTGGAGTTCCTTTTAGTGTCATCGGTGAGGTTATCAAAGGAGCCCCTTAGATACAGGTGCAACTTGCACCTGTTTCTATGCCTGTATCTAATACAGCTGCAACTTATGTGCATTATAATAAACGTCTTGAGAAAAATAAAACATCCTTGAGATCTGGGTGGTGCACTGGGTTAGCACACTGTTCTGTTACCTTCATCTCAAGTCCAGCCCAGAACGATGGGATGAAACTCTAAGTGAAGATGGAGGTGCCAGTGCTGGACAAATGGAATATTTTCATCATTATTGTATCTACAAATATGACCATCAAACACTCCCAGGTCAGACATGGCACAGTCAGATTCAGAGTAAAGCTCCCTCTATACTATCCATAAATGGGCCTTTACCCAACCCATTTGACAGCAACCCTACTTATCAGAATGATATTTCTCATCCTCATGAAACCTCTCACTAAGTGAGTCGGACAATTTAGTGCCAACTTTTGTAAAATTCTGGACAGTTTAGTGGGGTAGAGTCATGATTACTTAGAAGAGACTTGGCTGGAGACTGGTCCAAAGTGGCAGGGAGAAGGCGCTACCATCGCTGCAAACTACAGGACCGTGAACACAGCCTCACCCCCGCGACGAAGTGGGCTAGATCCACATGTGAAGAATGGCCATGTGAATCAGGTATCTGAGATCCACTGTCACCCATGGAACTGTACTCCAACAAATCGACTGTCAACTGGCCCATTAGTTAAAGGGTCAGAAACAAAGGGAAACTGAAGTGTCACGGAGCAGCGGGGGAGTCATGTACCAGCTGGACTGAAGCATTTACACTACAATAATACTGGCCAATGAAGGGGGTTTAGGACCTGCAATTATTCAGGAAAATATGGTACTTTATCAGCCTTCAGAGGTGCCACATATGAAAAAATAAAACATGACATACCATGAATCTTTCCCATTTTCAGCAGTAAAGCATTTCACACTTCATTGCATCCGACACCATCTCCATGGCAACGGGTATAATTTACACCAACCAATTACCTGCTGAATCTCCAGCATAGTTGGTGTAAAGCAGCAGAAGGCAGTTAATCCCTGCCAGCTCTCCGAGAGTGGGTTAAAGGCGCCAAAACAGTGTTGCACTGCTATTTATATTTGCTGTAAATTCGAAATGAATTAATGGGTGGTTTTTTATGCTCACTCCTCTCCTGAAGGCTCCGACTCTTATGGTACCACAGATGCTGGCTGCTCTCAGGTCACCAAACCCAAGTGATGATTCTGTATCTGCTCACTGAAACAGTGAGGTCAACCAAGCCTGAACATCTTCTCACCTCGATCTCCACTTGCCTTCTTCGCCGCTGGGTCAAAATCCTGGAACTCCCTATTTAACAGCACTGTGGGAGTAGCTGCACCCCAAGGACTGCAGCGGATCAAGGAGAAGGCCCACCACCATT
This sequence comes from Heptranchias perlo, assembly GCF_035084215.1. Taxonomy (NCBI): domain Eukaryota; kingdom Metazoa; phylum Chordata; class Chondrichthyes; order Hexanchiformes; family Hexanchidae; genus Heptranchias; species Heptranchias perlo. Next base: position 10,952,836 of record NC_090336.1, on the reverse strand, counting down.
TTCTCAAAGGCAGCTAGAGATGAGCGCTCAATGCCGGCCTTGCCAGCGACACCAACATCCCGAAGAATGATGATTTAAAAAAAAAATTGCGCTTCCCTATAAGGCTCATTGGATCGGGACCGGGAGCAGGAATCGCATGTGAATCTTCCACTCCCTCCCTAACCCAGGGTGCAGCCACCCTTCCCCCCCACCCACCCTTCCCCCCGCACCCACCACCCCACCCGTCCCCACCCCCCACCCCGGCCGAAACCCATGCTAACTCAGCAGAGACTGGATTGAACCTGGGAGTTTCCTGGTCTGTAGAGTTCAGCTACTCGGTGGCTCAACTGGCTGAGACATTGCTGGGAGCAGCTGGTGAGGCGTTTGGCAGCATCGTGTTGCCCACTACACCAGTGTGTGGGTCCCTGCTTCATAAACTGGCTTGCAAGATGAATTAATTGAATCGTATGGCCTGAATTTCCTTGGACCCTCTGCTATTGCGCCGCTGTAACTCTGATGGAAGTGCGAACGGAAACCAGACGGCAGCAGGAAGTCCTGAGGACCATAGAGTTTTGCAGCACAGGAGCCCATTCAGACCGCTGCGCCTGTGCCCTCTCTCCGAAAGATTTCTCCATTTAATCCCATTATCCCACCCTTTGCCCATACCCTTTCAAATTCTTCTTTTCAGATATTTACCCACTTCCCTTTTAAAAGCGACTAAGGATTCTACCCCTGTCACTGTTTCTGGGCCTAACATGTCCTAACAACCCTCAGTAAAAAAAAATATTTTCACCTTTCCATTCATTCTTTTGGTGATCTTAAATTTATGCCCTCTAGTTACTGACTCACCAACCAGTGGAAGTAGGATTTCCCTATTTACTTTAGCAAAACCAGTCATAATTATTAACGTCTCCATCAAATCCTCCCTTGTCACCGGTTGTGAATGGGACCCACACCAGTCACCGGCCGTGAATGGGACCCACACCAGTCACCGGCCGTGAATGGGACCCACACCAGTCACCGGCCGTGAATGGGACCCACACCAGTCACCGGCCGTGAATGGGACCCACACCAGTCACCGGCCGTGAATGGGACCCGCACCAGTCACCGGCCGTGAATGGGACCCGCACCAGTCACCGGCCGTGAATGGGACCCGCACCAGTCACCGGCCGTGAATGGGACCCGCACCAGTCACCGGCCGTGAATGGGACCCACACCAGTCACTGGCCGTGAATGGGACCCACACCAGTCACCGGCCGTGAATGGGACCCACACCAGTCACCGGCCGTGAATGGGACCCACACCAGTCACCGGCCGTGAATGGGACCCGCACCAGTCACCGGCCGTGAATGGGACCCGCACCAGTCACCGGCCGTGAATGGGACCCGCACCAGTCACCGGCCGTGAATGGGACCCACACCAGTCACCGGCCGTGAATGGGACCCACACCAGTCACCGGCCGTGAATGGGACCCACACCATACTAAGGGGCTTTTTCCCTTTGTTGAGGGTTCTATAACAAGGGGACATAGATTCAAGGTAAAAGGCGGGAGGTTTAGAGGGGATTTGAGAAAGAACTTTTTCACCCAGAGGGTGGTTGGAGTCTGGAACTCACTGCCTGAAAGGGTTGTGGAGGCAGGAACCCTCACAACATTCAAGAAGCATTTGGATGAGCACTTGAAATGCCATAGCATACAAGGCTACGGACCAAATGCTGGAATATGGGATTAGAGTAGACAGGGCTGATGGCCGGCGCGGACACGATGGGCTGAAGGGCCTCTATCCGTGCTGTATAACTCTATGACTCTATGACACACCAGTCATCGGCCGTGAATGGGACCCACACCAGTCACCGGCCGTGAATGGGACCCACACCAGTCACCGGCTTGAATAGATGAAGCCAAGGATAGAAATAGGGGAGTAAAAAGGATTTGGCATAGAAAATCTTCAGCTATTGAAAAGTTAAAGGAATATGGTTGCTGTGGTAATGATCTTCTTGACATTTACATTGCTCTGAAAAAGCAATTGACATCTTCAGTGTGTGACTGTAAATTCAATCTTTAAACAGTCAAATTTTTAATCACCTCTATTTGTTTTAATTCCCTAATCTTTAAATAAACCTGATTCTTCATATCTCACCTCAGCTTTGAATAACTCTGCAATTAATAGAAGGTTCTCGATAAGGCTTGTTGTGCACTGCCTGGCAAAACGTGGCTTCCTGCATTGCGATCCCCTCCGCGCATTGCGGAGTTCCTAACGTAAGCTGCACCGTGTTGGGGAAATGCTGGATGGAGGATGAGGAGCAGCCCTACCGGGAGGAAGGGGAAAATGGGAGGGCAAGAGAGCAGAAGTGGTTGATTTCTGAATGGGATTGGCCGACGCCTCAGAGGCGGTGGCGATGTCTGAACAAACTCTCAGGTTGGTGTGGCACTATAATGACGGTTTTTATTTCAGACTCTGAAACTTTCTATGAAAGATACAACATTCAGTAACGATATGAGGCCTTGGAGTCTAACTGCTACAGTACGTTTATTACTGACTTGGACTCAAACTCTGTGCAGCTATCGAGGGATCTCGACTTTTAACGGGCCACGTTACTGCGGGGTGGGGCTGGAGTTTGTCCTCCCGTTCAGGTCTCCCGTGCATACGTCTTTGAGACATAAATAGAAAGACACAGACGTTACAACGCGGAAACAGGCCATTCGGCCCAACTAGCCCATGTCGGTGTTGACCTTCCAAGTAAGCAAATAGCTCTAATCACATTTACCCATCCTTTCCCTTCAATCCCTTTTCCTTCATTCACCAATCCAATCTAATCATCAATGTTGACATCATTTCTGCCTCAGCCGCTAACCCTGGAAGTGAATTCCACAGTGAGCCTCACAACCCTCTGTATGAAGAAGTTTCTCCTGCCCTCTGTTCTAAATCTCTTGTATAATCTTCTATCTAAGGCCCTTCGTTCTTGACCCTCGACTACTGGAAACAGTCTGCTTCGATCTACTTTCATCATTTTAAACACTTCTGTTATATCTCCCCGTAATCTGCGAAAAAGCCCCAGTTTTTCGAGTCTTTCTTCGTATTTGTACTTCCTAACACCAGACAGCATCCCTGTGCAACACCTGACACAGCACTGGGGCCCACTCTGGGCTGGGACCAGACCCGGCTTCAGCTCCTATTTTACACAGGAGTCAACAGGAGGTTCACAAGGCCTCCAGTGAACAGGGACACGGCTGCAAAATGAAATGGAACATCCCCCCGCCCCACCCCTCCACCTCCTCACTATGGTGACATCCGTTTCCCTCACCGAAGCCCATCAGATAGCAGGCCGTGTGGGGCCACTTTGAGCGATCCCCAGATCCCTTAGAGGTGGTCAGCACATCCCGACCGATTGGCCATGAACAGATCCCAACGGAGACGAGGATCTACTTTCAGATTCCAACCTCGGTGAGGTAAACGCCGTTTATAGCCAACAAAGAGACCCTTTCTAACACACTCAGGTAGCCTAAATGCTTCACTCCAGCTGTAACAGGTCAGTGCAGCCCCCTGCAACAACAACAACTTACATTTCTATAGCGCCTTTAACATAGTAAAACGTACCAAGGCGTTTCACAGGAGCGGAATCAGACAAAAAAATTTGATACCGAGCCAAAGAATGAGGCATTGGGACAGGTGACAAAAAGCTTGGTCAAAGAGGTAGGTTTTAAGGAGCGCCTTAAAGGAGGAGAGAGAGGTGGAGCAGCGCAGAGTTTTAGGTACCCACAGAGACTGTATTATGGGCTTTCTAATACCGCATGCAGAGCAAGAACAAAGATGTGCTGGCTGAATTTAGAGTGCCTGTAAATCACTCACAAGGTCAGACAGTGCGGTTGCATTTCACAATGACACTAACGGCAAGATATCTGGTATCAAGTCACCATTAGAGGCACTTATTAAAAATTCACAAGAGTATCACACAATGGCCATAATTGAGTGTGGGGGAAGTAAAGTGTCCTTGTAACGGCTCCACAGGAAGGGCTGACCTCTTCTGCTGTGTGCCGAGCGACTGAACATTACCCCATCCATTCTCTTCAGAGTGGTGCGGTTCTGCTGCTGAGAGTTCTTAGCTCTGCCTCAGTGATAGCTGCTACACTAGGCAGCCCTATATTACACAGGGGTATTCACCCAGCACCAGTCGCCATAGGGAGACAGGTCAGATGTTAGCCTGTTCAGGATACACAGCTAACATCCCAGGGAGACGGGAAATTGGCACCAATAACCTCAGTACAGTAGTTACCCTCCATAGGGGCATCCACCCACCATCAATAACCTCAGTACAGTAATTACCCTCCTCAGGGGCATCCACCCACCAACAATAACCTCAGTACAGTAATTACCCTCCTTAGGGGCATCCACCCACCATCAATAACCTCAGTACAGTAATTACCCTCCTCAGGGGCATCCACCCACCAACAATAACCTCAGTACAGTAATTACCCTCCTCAGGGGCATCCACCCACCAACAATAACCTCAGTACAGTAATTACCCTCCTTAGGGGCATCCACCCACCATCAATAACCTCAGTACAGTAATTACCCTCCATAGGGGTATCCACCCACCAACAATAACCTCAGTACAGTAATTACCCTCCTCAGGGGCATCCACCCACCAACAATAACCTCAGTACAGTAATTACCCTCCTCAGGGGCATCCACCCACCAACAATAACCTCAGTACAGTAATTACCCTCCTCAGGGGCATCCACCCACCAACAATAACCTCAGTACAGTAATTACCCTCCATAGGGGCATCCACCCACCAACAATAACCTCAGTACAGTAATTACCCTCCTCAGGGGCATCCACCCACCAACAATAACCTCAGTACAGTAATTACCCTCCATAGGGGCATCCACCCACCAACAATAACCTCAGTACAGTAATTACCCTCCTCAGGGGCATCCACCCACCAACAATAACCTCAGTACAGTAATTACCCTCCTCAGGGGCATCCACCCACCAACAATAACCTCAGTACAGTAATTACCCTCCATAGGGGCATCCACCCACCAACAATAACCTCAGTACAGTAATTACCCTCCTCAGGGGCATCCACCCACCAACAATAACCTCAGTACAGTAATTACCCTCCTCAGGGGCATCCACCCAGCACCAATAGCCCCGGTACAGTAGTTACCCTCCTCAGGGGCATCCACCCAACATCAATAGCCCCTGTACAGTGGTTACCCTCATTAAGGGTATCCACCCACCAACAATAACCTCAGTACAGTAGTTACCCTCCTCAGGGGCATCCACCCACCACCAATAGCCTCAGTATAGTGTTTACCCTCCTCAGGGGCATCCACCCAGCACCAATAGCCTCAGTATAGTGTTTACCCTCCTCAGAGGCATCCACCCAACATCAATAGCCCCTGTACAGTGGTTACCCTCATTAAGGGTATCCACCCAGCACCAATAGCCCCATTAGTCACACTATTTGGTATCTGGTGCTTTTGACCATTTCCACCTGACTGGGGTCATTGCTGTTGATGGCCAGACTGCTGTCAGATTTCATCTGTCTTGATTCACCCTACAAGAGGGGCTGTTATCAAAAATAGAGTGAGTTTTATAGTGAGTGTAGAATTAGCACTAAATGCTGGTGATGTTTCCAACATCCCTAAAATGACACCCTGCTACGTGAGATACCTCAGCTCTGGATGCTATCCTCCTCAGTTACATGCATCGATATGCAAGAAATGTCCGTACCCGCAATGAGTCTGTTGTCTCCACAGATGCCGCCTGACCTGCTGAGTGTTTTCAGCATTTTTCTGGTTTTGTTTCAGATTTCCAGCATCTGCTACTTTTTTTGGCTCTTTGTTTATTTTAGGGCTGGGTTTTACCCATTCATTGTCAATGGACAGAAAACCTCGTCCTATGAGGACAAGTCAATAATTTAATGGTCACACTCAATTAGCAGAATGCTTATTGTGTGCACTGACCAAAGAGCCTGTTTGGAGATGGATACTGCCTTGCGAAAGCACTGTCGTCCCTATTTGCTGTTGTCTAATTAGAGGTAATACGGTGTTTGACATCCAAATTGCTCGACACACACTGGCTCTTGCATAACACAGATGCCTACACAGTGCTCTCAGCTGGGATTCAAACCTGTAAAAGTGAACAGCAGTGAAGGAGCGCTGTCTCCCCTCAGCTTTCAGAATTGTTGACATGTCGGATGGGGAACACGTGCAAACTGCTGTAACGTGTTGCCGGAGCAACACGAGATCTATCCACAAGGACATTTATGGGAGTTTAGCAGATGGGAGCAAAATTCCTTTCTCAAAAAAAAATCAACCCGTCGCCATCTGTTTTAGGCTCCTCGAGGTTTATTTGGGTGTACACGCTTAGTATGTCCGTCCTCACTGAGCTGTGACAGGGCTGCAAGTGGATGCACTTTCCAATCTTTCCAATGAGCACCCAATACTTGCAGGTAGTGTGAGGTCAGGCCAATGGTCCAATCAGCCAGGTGACAAATAACGGTTTCGATCAAACACAACAGAGGCAATCCAACGTGTCCACATTTAACACCTGGGCAACAAGTAAACATCAGTGCAGCTAGGATAACGCTCACTAGATGTTAGTAGCACATTTCGTAAAGACTGCCATTCAACTAACTAATAGACCTGGAGGTGAAACATTACAGCTTCCTTCACATTGATTCCTTGAATCCATTGCTGGACTCCTGAGTCTGACTGGACTCCTGGACTGGGCACAATCTGTAGCCAAATCCTCAACAGACCCTTTATTAACACCATTAAGATTTTGCTACCAATACCAGAGAGAGAGACTCTTACCCCCTAGTTGCACAATCCTAAATCCGAGAGATGGCTTTCAGAGAGACCGCAGAGGCACACAGCACACAGATGTACAAGACCACTTCCTCCTACCTCCGTAACATCGCCCGTCTCTACGCCAGCCTCAGCTCATCTGCTGCTGAAACCCTCACCCATGCCCTTGTTACCACCAGATTCGACTATTCCAATGCTCTCCTGGCCGGCCTCCCGTCTTCCACCGTCCATAAACCTCACCTCAGTCCCGTTCTCCCATCACCCCTGTGCTCGCTGACCTACACTGGCTCCCGGTCCGGGAATGCCTCGATTTTAAAATTCTCATCCTTGTTTTCAAATCCCTCCATGGCCTCGCCCCTCCCTATCTCTGTAACCTCCTCCAGCCCTACAACCTTCTGAGATCTCTGCGCTCCTCCAATTCTTGCCTCTTGTGCATCCCCCATTTTAATCGCTCCACCACTGGCGGCCGTGCCTTCAGCTGCCTAGGCCCAAAGCTCTGGCATTTGCTCCCTAAACCTCTCCGCCTCTCTACCTCTCTCTCCTCCTTTAAGACGCTTCTTAAAACCTACCTCTTTAACTAAGCTTTTGGTCACCTGTCCTAATATCTCCTTATGTGGCTCAGTGCCAAATTTTGTTTGTTAACTTTCCTGTGAAGCGCCTTGGGATATTTTACGATGTTAAAGATACTATATAGATGCAAGTTGTTGTTGTTGATACATTGTCTGCATAATAGGCAGACATGTCAACTTTGGGCTCTTCAGGAGAAGGATAGGAGTATAGGAACATAGGAACAGGAGTAGGCCATTCAACCCCTCGAGCCTGTTCCGTCATTCAATTAGATCATTGCTGATCTGTACCTAAACTCAATTTACCCGCCTTTGCTCCATATCCCTTTATAACCTTATCTAACAAAAATCTATCGATCTCAGGGATCACTGAGTTTCCTTGGGTAACAATCCAGTTCGGTGTTCCCAACAGTGCAGTCCTGTTGGTTTTCAATTTTGTTCCTCTTCACAACCTTATGGGGGCTCTGGCCAGCATCTACCAAGCTTAACTGTGTGAATGGTGCTGGAATGAGTTGAAGTCTTGTCACTATCTTAACACTGCACAGAGCGATGTACAATCTCCATCAAAAGGAGCTGCAGTTGGCCTTCTTGAATACGATTCCTAATCTGAAGATTTACAGCAGTCACAGGCTACTGAAATATTAGACAGGTAACAAAGCTAACTGGCTTCAAACAGATGGCAACACTCTGCTCCAATGGTAAAATCCTTCCTGAAATAGAACAGCTTTTGCCACGTGCAGAAATGTCGCAATGAGAGCAGCAAGACTGAATAAACTCAGTTATAATCTTGAATTAAGTTTCAAGATTATCTGCTTTACTAGACGATTAGCATTAATTACAAAAAACGTTAGCTGCTTTTCTCTCAACGTGACTCAGGGTCTCAGAAATGTAAAGACACTGGTCTAACTCACTGCACCTAACACCCCAAGATCTCCATCAGGCGTTTGGCAGTTTCTTTTTGCGTCTGGAAACTATCCAACCCCCAGAGATGAATAAAATACAGTGATCACCATCAGAGGGAGCGTTATTCACTTACTGTCTGTGCTGGTGTCAAGTATGCAATGCGCCATCACCCAGGGTCATTTCAAGGGATGGGAGTTCTACTTTTCTCTGAAAATGTTCCTTGAGATGAATGCTCTCCCAGAGACAGTCACTCATCAGAGACAGGGGTCTCCGTTCCCTGACTGGGTATGACCTTGGTCTCAGAGGTGATGGTCTAACCCTGCCTTAACCTCTCAGTTCCCGGTTACAGGTAGGATTTCATGGCCTACCTGGGTACGATAAAGGCATCAAAGATGAAATGACATTGGTCCAATATTCATTTAGGACTTGATGTGAGTCCCAACCAGCTGGAGATTAGTGACAGGTGTTTACAAACAACTGGTTTGATTGGCTGAGCAAGATGTTAGCATTCAATAACAGCCCAGAATCTTTGTGATGGAAAGCAGTCTCATGCTGTGTTTTACACTGCCGTACTCACAGCTGACGTCTGCTTACAATAAATATTTCAATGGTTTATGTGGAAATATAGGACTGACATCTGACTAAAGCAATCAGCTTGATGTCCCCAGTCCTGGCATCAAACACACTGGAACACTAATTGTAACCGTACCACTTTAATCACTGGATCACGGTTGTCAGCGGCGTAGACTGCTGACAAACTCCCAGAGGTAAATTACAGGCAAAGGGACTCCGGCCCCGACAAATGTTTTGCTCTGTTGCTGTTGAATCCTGTTAGCAAAGTGCAGGCCGCTGCGGTATATCTTCTTCATCTTCACCCATCCTGAAGGCTCTTCCCATGGCACGCACTCACTGACAGACACTTCAGCACAGCTCGTTGCCTCAACTTAATTTCATTTTCAAAAATACATAAAATGGAACCAAATTAAATTTTACATCTGTCAAAGGTCATCAATCTATCACAATCTGTACATGTTTACCGTATCTTCCTTTCTGTCTGCTCGTTTATGTGCTTAACTATCCCTACTTGCCTGCCCAGCTTTCTGTTGGTCTATCTGCTCGCTCTACTATTTGTATATTTCTGTATTCCTCTCTGACTGATTGTAGATCTGCCTGACCAGCTACCTTCTGCCTACCTGTTGCTCTTTCTGTCTGTCTCTCTATCTTCCTAAGTACCTCTGTCTCCGTCTGTCTCCCACTTGCGCACAGTAGCTGCAATAATAAAGTAAATCAAACCCCCCCCCGTAGTGTCGCCATTTCTTCAATTCCTGCCTACTTCCCTTTCCACACACCCTCACCCCCTTTAAAGCTCTTGGAGCCGTGCACCATGCCTGGAATGTGAGATCCTCTTGCAACTCCAATTTCCAGACCTTTGCTTGTGAATTATAGTCATGAGGAGAAACTCAAGACACTGGGACTATTTCCATTGGAGCAGAGAAGGCTAAGAGGAGAATTAATAGAGTTTTTTTTAAAATTATGAAGAGTTTTGTTGGAGCGAAAAGGGATATTTCCTCTGGTCAGGGAATCAGTGACAAAGGGGTCATCACTATAAAATCATCGAGAGTAAGGAGAGAGATTAAGAGAAATTTGTTTGAACAGAACACGGAATGCTTTGCCACAGGGGCTCTTGAGACAGAGACCATTGCATTTTTTAAAAGGAAAAATTGGATAAATATTTGAAACAGAGGAATATACAAGGCTATGTGGAGAGAACAGGGCAATGGGATTGGTCTTGGATTGCTCCAGCAAAGAGCCGGCACAGATATGATGGGCTGAGTGGTCTCCTTCTGTGGTGTATGCATCTACGGTCTATGGTTGTTGTGTGTAACTATCTGGAGGTGTGTGAAAAGCAGCACCAGTTGACTTATTTTCCCTCTCTGTTGGGAAGTGCGTGACCTCAGCCCTGCGTTGCACGGTAAACACGGTTCGGGCAAATGCAGTTGCGGTTCTGCGCACTAGTGATGTACTAGAACCTTCTTTCCATCACTAATCTTCTGGCCTGAGGAAGGACTGAACACCCCGCTCAGCTTCTCAACTCTTGTAGTCAATAAAATCCTGTCACTGATTGCAGCAGCATTTGTAACAATAAATTTTACAGAGTTAGTCAAATGTGCAGAGCCCGATAACAGCTCTCATTTCACAGCTAACATACTGGAGTCTTCTTACACTTGCTCACTGTACTGTTCAAATGTGAAGAGATTAAATGCCTGAATTAACTGTTTTACATTCAAATTAATGAGAGAAGATGCTTTTATTTTGTATTTAGGACAAGCTAGACAAGCCAGTCAATTAGTTAGCCTCTCCATTGCTGTATTTCTCTCTTGGTCTGTAGCATCTCTCAAACGTTCTCTCCCTTATCATTACCTCTTTTCCTGTCTCTCTTCTCTCTCTGTCTCTTTCTCTCTCCTTGGGGGTGATTTCAACCCCCAAGAAAGGGTGGGTTAGGGGCGGGTGGGAGGTTAAAATATTTATTTGGGTTGCGACCGCAACCCGGCTTTATTTCTGGGTTTAATGTCGGCGGTAAAAGTACAGGCTGCCCACCGGGAATGCAAAGTCTGAAAATTTTGCAGTTGCGACCCATAAAAATAACTACTTTCAACTCCCACCCGCCCCCGACCCACCCGTTCTTGGGGGTTAAAATCACCCCCCTTGAGTCTGTCTGTTCTCTCTCTCTCTCTCTCTCTCTCCCCCTCTCTTTCTCGGTGTCTTTCTGTCTTCCGCTCTTTGGTTTCTCTCTACCTGTAAGATTTTTCTCTCTCTCTCTCTCTCTCTCTGTCCCTCTCCCCATCTCTGATGCCTCACTTAGACACTTACCGCACTCCCACATACTCTGATATTCCAGTCTTTCTCTTGGTCTTTGCTTTACCTCTCTCAGGCCTAGACTGCAAAAATTTGGCTGGAGAGCAGCAAAAACTGTGGGATAATGGGGCGATGAGGCCTACTGCTGGTGGATTTTTCTCTTCCCCGCACCTAAATTATTTTCGCTGCTGTTTGTGCCATTCCCAGAGACCATCAGAAAAGGGGTGGCAGTAATCCCTGTGACCATAGAGGGAGGACCCCTGATACCCTCGTTAGAGAGACAGGACCCCATAGAGGGCAGCGCTCCTATTAGGGCCTGTACCTCTACCTTTGCTAAGCCTCGGCTCAGTCCAAGGATTAACATTAAAGCGTCTCTCTGATCTTGTGCCCCTTTAACTGGGCCTCCACATCTTCAGATGCCGCAGCCACACTGGAACTTTCCTTGTCAAAGGTGGATCATTGATATTATAGAAATGAAGACAGCTGCCGCTCCCTAAGTTTTCCTGTGTTTCTGCTAATGAATGTAACCCGGACAATCAGAACCCACCATGTGGCTCAGTGGGTGGCACTCTCACCTCTGGGTCAGGAGGTTGTGCGCTCAAGTCCCACTCTAGAGACTTGAGCACATAATCTAGGCTGACACTTCAGTGCAGTACTGAGGGAGTGCTGACCTGTCTTTCGGATTAGACCGAGGCCCTATCTGCCCTCTCAGGTGGAACGAAGGTTCACTAGATTGATTCCTGGAATGAGAGGGTTGTCCTACGAGGAGAGATTGAGTAGATTGGGCCTATATTCTCTGGAGTTTCTAAGAATGAGAAGTGATCTCATTGAAATGTATACAATTCTTGAGAGCTTGACAGGGTAAATGATAAGAGGCTGTTTCCCATGGCTGGAGAGTCTAGAACTAGGGGGCATAGTCTCAGGATAAGGGGTCGGACATTTAGGACTGAGATGAGGAGGAATTTCTTCATTCAAAAGATTGTGAATCTTTGGAATTCTCTACCCCAGAGTGCTGTGGATGCTCAGTCGTTGAGTATATTCGTGGCTGAGATAAATAGATTTTTGGACTCCAGGGGAATCAAGGGATATGGGGATCGGGCAGGAAAGTGGAATTGAGGTTGAAGATCAGCCATGATCTGATTGAATGGCGGAGCAGGCTCGAGGGAGTGTATGGCCTACTCCTGCTCCTATTTCTTATGACCGTTACATTATATTCCCATGTGGCTATTTGTGCCTGCAGCTCAACAACCTTATTTACCACACTTTGTGCGTTTACATACAAGCAGTGTAAACCTATCTTAGACCTTCTCTTATTCTCTCTTAGTCTGATCTCACCTAATACTGTACTGTTTCTTACTCTCGTGCTATCTGTCTCTCCAAATTCTTTGTGCACCTTGTTCCTCCTTTCTATTGCTACATCCTGGTGCCCACCCTCCTGCCAAATTAGTTTAAACCCTCCCCCACAGCACTAGTGAACCTCCCCGTGAGGGCATTGTTCCCAGCTCTATTGAGACACAACCCCTCCATCTTGAACAGGTCCCTCCTGCCCCAGAACTGGTCCCAATGTCCCAAGAATCTGAAGCCTTCCCTCCTGCACCACGTCTGTAGCCATGCATTAACCTGCCTTATCTTCCTATTTCTGTACTCACTAGCGCGTGGCACTGGGAGTAATCCAGAGATTACTACCTTTGAGGTCCTGCTTTTTGACTTCCTCCATAGCTCCTGAAACTCTAGCCGCAGGACCTCATCCCTTTCCTATATCGTTGGTACCCACATGGACCACGACTTCTGGCTGTTTCACTTCCCCCCCGCAGAATGTTCTGCACCCTCTCCGTGATGTCCTTTACCCTTTGTAAACAATTTTACAACACCAAGTTATAGTCCAGCAATTTTATTTTAAATTCACAAGCTTTCGGAGGCTTCCTCCTTCGTCAGGTGAACGATGTGAACGATTTTCACATCGTTCACCTGACGAAGGAGGAAGCCTCCGAAAGCTTGTGAATTTAAAATAAAATTGCTGGACTATAACTTGGTGTTGTAAAATTGTTTACAATTGTCAACCCCAGTCCATCACCGGCATCTCCACATCCTTTACCCTGGCACCAGGGAGGCAACACATCATACGGGACTCACGTCGGCGGTCACAGAAACGTCTGTCTGTCCCCAATTATTGAATCCCCTGTGACTACTGCATTTCTACACTTCACTGTGTCCCCCTGTACAGTCCTTTGCCCCATGGTGCCATGCTCAGGACTGCACTCTTCAAGGTGTCCTCACCCTCACTGGTATTCAGTGCTGAATACTGATTTGAGAGTGCCACACACCCAGAAGATTCCTGCACTGCCTGCCTCTTCCTACCCTTTCAGATGGCCACCCAGTTGCTATCCTGAATCGCAGGCATCAAAATGTCTTCACTGCTTTCCTCCCTGAGCCTCTGCATCAGGCGACTTCTCATCCTCGGTGATTTCAATCTCCATCTGAACTCATCATGCCCTCTCCCCTCTGAGTTCACTGGCCTCCTATCCCCCCTTAATCTCTCCCTCCATATAAACTCCCCTACCCATATTCACGGCCACCCCCTCGACCCTGCCATCTCACATGGCCTCTACTCCCATTGTGTCAATCATGGATAAGGCTATCTCTGATCACTACCTTGTATCCCTCTCCACACATATCCCCCTCCCAACCCCACTTCCTTCTGTGTCCACCACTGGAAAAAAACTCTCCCCCAAGTCACTTACAACAGCTCTTTCTAATTCCCAACTGTCTATCCTTTGGCCCTCCATTCACCACAATATTTCTGCAGCTACTGATCTGCTCAATCACATCCTTACCTCTACCTTTGATACTCTTGTCTCCATTAAAACCATTACTCTCTCTTACCCTGGTCATTTTCCCTGGTACGGCCCTTATCTCCACTCCCTTGAGTCCAAGGGACACAGAATTGAACGTTTATGGCGGACAACTGGTTTATCCATTCACCACCAGATCTGGTTGGACCACATAAAGCACTATCGGGTCCTGCTCTCCTCTGCCAAAACTGCTCACTATTCCAGGATCATCCTGCAATGCAAAGATAACCCCCGGCTTCTCTTCTCCACTACAATCCGTCTTCTTAAACCCCTCTCCTCTGCCTCCTCCACTCTCAATTCCAACAACAAATGCGAGGAGCTCATGGACTACTTGGTCACTAAGATTGAGACCATCTATTCAGCTGCCTCTGCCACTTCCCTCCCTTTCCCCAGCCCACCAAGCTAAAGTTCCCCTACGGTTCCCCCCTGCCCTAGCCCTGAACTTGCATCAAAAATTTCTTCCAACAAAATATTGGGAAGACCAAAGCCATTGTCTTCGGTCCCTGCCACAAACTCTGACCCTAGCCGCCGACTCCATCCCTCTTCCTGGCCACTCTCCGAGGCTGAACCAGGCCGTTCATAAACTTGGTTTCCTATTTGACCTTCAGATGAGCTTCTGACCACATACCCACTCCATCACCAAGACCGCCTACTTATACCTCCGTAACATCGCCTGTCTCCACCCCACCTCAGCTCACCGGCTGCTGCTGAAACCCTCATGCATGCCTTTGTTACCTCTAGATTTGACTATTCGAATGCTCTCATGGCCAGCCTCCCATCTTCCACCCTCAATATACTTGAGCTCATCCAAAACTCTGCTGCCTGTATGCTAACTTGGAGCAAGTCTTCTCCACCCATCTCCCCTGTGCTCGCTGATCTACATTGGCTCCCAGTCCAACAACACCTTGGTTTTAAAATTCTCATCCTCTTTTTGAAATCCCTCCATGGCCTCACACCTTCCGATCTGAACTTGGTAGTGCCAGCGCTGTGCATTCTCTGAACCGGGGACTGCCAGCGCTGTGCATTCTCTGAACCGGGGACTGCCAGCGCTGTGCATTCTCTGAACCGGGGACTGCCAGCGCTGTGCATTCTCTGAACCGGGGACTGCCAGCGCTGTGCATTCTCTGAACCGGGGACTGCCAGCGCTGTGCATTCTCTGAACCGGGGACTGCCAGCGCTGTGCATTCTCTGAACCGGGGACTGCCAGCGCTGTGCATTCTCTGAACCGGGGACTGTCAGCGCTGTGCATTCTCTGAACCGGGGACTGCCAGCGCTGTGCATTCTCTGAACCGGGGACTGCCAGCGCTGTGCATTCTCTGAACCGGGGACTGTCAGCGCTGTGCATTCTCTGAACCGGGGACTGCCAGCGCTGTGCATTCTCTGAACCGGGGACTGCCAGCGCTGTGCATTCTCTGAACCGGGGACTGTCAGCGCTGTGCGTTCTCTGAACTCGGGAGTGTCAGCGTGTGCGTTCTCTGAATCATAGAATCATAGAAAGTTACGGCACAGAAGGAGGCCATTCGGCCCGTCCGTGCCGGCCGAAAAAGAGCGATCCAGCTTAATCCCACTTTCCAGCACTCGGTCCGTAGTCCTGTAGGTTACGGCACTTCAAGTGATCATCCAGGTATTTTTTTAAATGAGTTGAGGGTTTCTGCCTCTACCACCCTCTCAGGCAGTGAATTCCAGACCCCAACCACCCTCTGGGTGAAAAAATTTCTCCTCAGCTCCCCTCTAATCCTTCTACCAATTACTTTAAATCTATGCCCCCTGGTTATTGATATCTTTGCTGAGGGAAATAGGTCCTTCCTATCCACTCTATCTAGACTGCTCATAATTTTATACACCTCAATTAAATCTCTCCTCAGCCTCCTTTGTTCCGAAGAAAACAACCCCAGCCTATCCAATCTTTTCTCATAGCTAAAATTCTCCAGCCCTGGCAACAGCCTCGTAAATCTCCTCTGTACTCTCTCTAGTGCAATCACATCTTTCCTGTAACGTGGTGACCAGAACTGTACACAGTACTCTAGCTGTGGCCTAACCAATGTTTTATACAGTTCTAGCATAACCTCCCTGCTCTTATATTCTAAGTCTCGGCTAATAAAGGAAAGTATTCCATATGCCTTCTTAACCACCTTATCTACCTGTCCTGCTACCTTCAAGGATCTGTGGACATGCACTCCAAGGTCCCTCACTTCCTCTACACCTCTCAGTATCCTCCCGTTTATTGTGTATTCCCTTGCCTTGTTTGCCCTCCCCAAATGCATTACCTCACACTTCTCCAGATTGAATTCCATTTGCCACTTTTCTGCCCACCTGACCAGTCCACTGATATCTTCCTGCAGTCTACAGCTTTCCTCCTCACTATCAACCACACGGCCAATTTTTGTGTCTTCTGCAAACTTCTTGATCAAGCCCCGCACATTCAAGTCTAAATCATTAATATGTATCACAAAAAGCAAGGGACCTAGTACTGAGCCCTGCGGAACGCCACTGGAAACAGCCTTCCAGTCACAAGGGCACCCATCGACCATTACCCTTTGCTTCCTGCCACTGAGCCAACTTTGGATCCAACTTGCCACTCTCCCTTGGATCCCATGGGCTTGTACTTTTTTGACCAGTCTGCCATGTGGGACCTTGTCAAAAGCCTTGCTAAAATCCATGTAGACTACATCAAATGCACTACCCTCATCGACCCTCCTTGTTACCTCCTCAAAAAATTCAATCAAGTTAGTCAGACATGACCCCTTAACAAATCCATGCTGACTGTCCTTGATTACTCCGTGCCTTTCTAAGTGACGGTTTATCTTGTCCCTCAGAATCGATTCCAATAATTTGCCCACCTCCGAGGTTAGACTGACTGGCCTGTAATTACTCGGTCTATCCCTTTCTCCCTTTTTAAACAATGGTATAATGTTAGCAGTCCTTCAATCCTCCGGCACCACGCCTGTATCCAGTGAGGATTGGAAAATGATGGTCAGAGCCTCCGCTTGTTCCTCTCTTAACAGCCTGGGATACATTTCATCCAGGCCTGGCGATTTAGCTACTTTCAAAGATGCTAAACTCCTTAATACTTCCTCTCTCACCTTGTTTATCCCATCCAATATTTCAACTCCTCCTCCTTAACTACAATGTCTGCATCGTCCATTTCTTTTGTGAAGACAGATGCAAAATATTCATTAAGAACCATACCAACATCTTCCGCCTCCATGCATAGGTTACCTTTTTAGTCTCTAATAGGCCCTTCTCTTTCCTTAGTTATCCTCTTGCTCTTAACGTATTTATAAAACACTTTCAGGTTTTCCTTAATTTTACTTGCCAGTATCTTTTCATGCCCTCTCTTTGCTTTCTTAATTTCCTTTTTAATTTCACTCCTGCACTTTCTATATTCCTCTAGGCTTTCTGCAGTATTGAGCTCTCGGTGTCTGACATAAGCTTCCATTTTTTGCCTTATCTTACCCTGTATGCTCGTCATCCGGGGGCTCGAGATTTGGCACTCACACCCTTTCTCTCCGAACTCGGCCCTTTCGGCGCCGCGCGTTCTCCGAACTCGGCCCTTTCGGCGCCGCGCGTTCTCCGAACTCGGCCCTTTCGGCGCCGCGCGCTCTCCGAACTCGGCCCTTTCGGCGCCGCGCGCTCTCCGAACTCGGCCCTTCCGGCGCCGCGCGCTCTCCGAACTCGGCCCTTTCGGCGCCGCGCGCTCTCCGAACTCGGCCCTTCCGGCGCCGCGCGCTCTCCGAACTCCGCAGTGTTAACACTTCTCTGAAATCAGTGGTGTTAGCACTGTACCTTGTTTGAACTCTGTAGCCTGCCTGACAATAACTGGATCAAATTACACATTCTGGAGAACTTGGGTGGGTAATCTCCTCCCACATCCTGTCGGTGGCATTACAAGAATGTCCTACTGATATTACCGGTGCCACTAGATGGAGCCACTAAAGTCAACAACGGTGGACCTGGACGCAGCCGGATGTGAAAGTTCCCATGACCATATTTGAGGAAGAGCAGGAGAGTTCTCCCCAGTGTCCTGGCCAATATTTATCCCTCAACCAACATCAGTAAAACAGATTACCTGGTCATTATCTCATTGCTGTTTGTGGGACCTTGCTGTGCGCAAATTGGAAGCCGCGTTTCCTACATTACAACAGTGACTACACTTCAAAAGTACTTCATTGGTTGTAAAGCGCTTTGGGATACCTGCGGTCATGAAAGGCGCTATATAAATGCAAGTCTTTCTTTTTTCTTTTGCTCTCTGCTTCAATCCATTTGATTGGGGACGTGGGTTGACAATCTGCTACCACACATTTCCTGTAGATGGGCAAAGCAACCAGGGGCAACTGGCTTTTTATTTTCGCACTGTCCCTGTAAAGAACCAACCATCTTCCACTTGACACCTCCTTCCCCTGGTGGTGTATCTCAGAAAGGGAACTCGCTCAGCTCAGTCGAGGAGAGGGATTCCGGAGATGATCAGAATTGAGTTCTTTGACACAAGGTAACACAAAGTCATTTCAGAGAAGTCTGCACACTGCCTGTCAACACTGCAGGCTCCAGAAAGACTTCATTCAGCTTTTGGGATACGGCTCAATCTCTTCTGCAACTTTTTCTTTACCTGTAAGAATACTGTTTACATCCTTCACAAGCACCTGAATTGTCAGGTAACCAGGGAAACAATGGAAATTTCTCTAGCCCAGCAACAACAACAACTTGCATTTCTATAGCGCCTTTAAAGTAATAATCCGTCCCAAAGCGCATCACAAGAACGGAATCAGACAAAAATTGACACCGAGCCACATAAGGAAATATTAGGTCAAGTGACCCAAAGCTTGGCTAAAAAGGTAGGTTTTAAGGAGCGTCTTAAAGGAGGAGAGATAGAGAGGCGGAGAGGGTTAGGGAGTGAATTCCTGAGCTTAGGGCTTAGGCAGCTGAAGGCACGACCGCCAATGGTGGAGCGATGGAAATCGGGGGGTGCACAAGAGGCAAGAATTGGAGGTGCACAGAAATCTCGGAGGGTTGTAGGAGATTACAGAGATAGGGAGGGGCGAGGCCATGGAGGGATTTGAACACAAGGATGAGAATTTTAAAACTGAGACATTGCCGGACTGGGAGCCAATGTAGGTCAGCGAGCACGGGGTGATGGGAGAATGGAGCTTGGTGTGAGTAGGGATACGGGCAGCAGAGTTTTGGATGAGCTCAAGTTTATGGAGTGTGGGGTAGTTGAGCCTGGAAGTAACAAAGGCATGGATGAGGGTTTCAGCAGCAGATGAGCTGAGGCAGGGACGGTGATGGGCGATGTTATGGAGGTAGAAGTAGGTGGTCTTGGTGACGGAGAGGTTATGCAGTTGGAAGCTCAGCTCAAGGTAAGTACTACACAAAATTGGCCAGTGAAGATCTTGAGAATTTCCCAGCCCAGACCTGTCCTGACTCCCATTGCCAGCCCTGGTCTTACTCTTGTTGGTAGCCTTCACCCCATCCACGTTAACAGCTCTGGCACAACCTTACTTGATACCCCGACAATTTGCACATTCAAATTAGCTTACAGCTTTCGAAAGTGCTACCCTTAGTATGGAGAGCAATGAGCGATATTGAGAGGATTCACACACAAACTCACATTTATACAGTGCGTTTAATGTGAAAACATCCCAAGGCACTTTATAAAATGGAAATAAAGGAGGAAACAGACGTAGATCCAGGAAAGGAGGGATTAAGTGGGGTGATCGAAAGCTAGTTCAAAAAAATCAATTTTTAGAAGGTTTTTAAAAGGTGGAGAGACGGAGGGGCTTAGGGATGGAGTTCAAGAGAGTGGGGCTGAGCTGGCTGAAGGGGCAGCTGCCAATGGTGGAGTGGATGTATTGAAGGCTGGAGTTAGAGGACTGAAGAGGAATGAAGAGTTAGGGCGGGACAAAGCCATGAAGAGATTTGAGGATGAGGATGTTGAACTTAACACATTGGGGGATAAGAAGCGAGGAAAGGGGGATGATGGGCCTGCAGGGCTTAGCGTGGGGCAAGACACAGGTATCGGAGGTTTGGGCAGGTCGAAGGTCATGGAGGGTGGAGGATGGGAGGCCAGCCGTAATCAAATGCAGGCACAAAGGCTTCAGCTGCGGAGAGGCTGAGGTAGCGGGCGATATGGTGCAGGAGGAAAGAAGCAGTCCTGATAACGAATAGGGTGTGGGGTTTAAAGCTCAGCTCAGGGCTGTTGAACACGACACCAAGGCTGCACACAACCTGGGTCAGCTTGAGTGAGTGGCCGCGAGGGGGTCGAATCAGTGTCAAGAGTATGGAGTTGGTGGCCGGGTTGGGCGATGGCTTTGGTCTGCCCAACGTTGAGCTGGAGGATGTTGTTGCTCCTCCATCACCTGATGTCAGGCAAGCAACCCAACGGCATGAGTGACTCTCTCTTCGTTGGATATTTTTCCCAACTTTCACAATTTTTCTCTAATCTTTCTCTCACTCGGTCTGGAAATTTGATAATGCTCCTCATGAATAAAGGGCTGCTCCTCCTCAAAGAATGTGCCAAGGCAAGTCATTTATTTCCTGGTGAAAGATAAGAAACTTTCCCCAGGTTTTCTCTTCCCCCTCCTCCTAATCCAGAGCGAATACAGGGTGAAACAAGAATTGATGCGACTGCGGTACAGGATTAGAAATGGCGGTGGAGGAAAAAAGACTGGACTTATTCAAGAGTCAGTTGGATGGGGAGAATGTAGAAATACAGGGGCCTGTCAGTGCGAACTGCACGGTGTGCGGACTACACAGTGTGAGCTGCTGAGAGTTTGGTACGTGTGGGAGTTTAAGGGTTAATCTCTTTAAATCTAGTGCATATTGCTTCAACTGTTTAAGTTCAATTGTTTTCAACTGATTAAGTTCAATTTTAAAGTTTAAATTTTTAAGTTTCTGTCAGGCTTCAGCAGAGAAAGCTGCTGCAGCAAGTTAATTGGTTAGCTAGATTAAACTGGTACTTGAAGGTGGGGCAGGCCTGACTTATCTGAGTCACAAACTGTAGAAATATCGGGGCCTGTCAGTGCGAACTACACAGTGTGAGCTGCTGAGAGTTTGGTACGTGTGGGAGTTCAGTGCAGTGGGGGAAGGAGGTGCTGCTTTGCCTTGCTTTTCTGAACTTTTTCCCCAAAGCGGGGGGCGGTGGACCTGAGAGTAGAAGACTGAGATTGGGGAATAAAAGCAGCAGCAGACCTGCAACAAGAGACAACGACTGTGCGACGTCACAGGTGAGGCAGGAGAGTCCGAGAGGTGAGCAGAGTATAAAAGGGGAGACCTAGAGCGGGAAGAGAGTCTGAGAGTCTAAGGCAAGTCATGGCAGCAAAGCTCACACCCGTGATATGCTCCTCCTGCACTATGTGGGAATTCATGGACACTACCAGTGTCCCTGGCGACCATGTGTGCAGGAAGTGTGTCCAGCTGCAGCTACTGGCTAACCGTCTTTCGGAGCTGGAGCTGTGGGTGGATTCGCTGTGGAGCATCCACGATGCTGGGACTATCGTGGATAGCACGTTCAGTGAGGTGGTCACACCGCAGGTAAAGATTACGCAGGCAGAAAGGAAATGGGTGACCGCCAGTCAGAGTAAAAGGACTAGGCAGGTAGAGCAGGAGTCCCCTGGGGCCATCTCCCTCTCAAACAGATATTCTGCTTTAGATACTGTTGGGGGAGATGGCTTATCAGGGGAAAGCAGTAAGAGCCAGGTTCGGGGCACCACGGGTGGCTCTGCTGCACAGGAGGGGAGGAAGAAGAGTGGCAGGGCTATAGTGATAGGGGATTCGATTGTAAGGGGAATAGATAGGCGTTTCTGCGGCCGCAAACGTGACTCCAGGATGGTATGTTGCCTCCCTGGTGCTAGGGTCAAGGATGTCACGGAGTGGCTGCAGGGCATTCTGGAGGGGGAGGGTGAACAGCCAGTAGTCGTGGTCCATATTGGTAAAAAAAGGGATGGGGTCCTGCAAGATGAATTTAAGGAGTTAGGAGATAAATTAAAAAGCAGGACTTCAAAGGTAGTGATCTCAGGATTACTACCAGTGCCACGTGCTAGTGAGTATAGGAACAGGAGAATAGACAGGATGAATGCGTGGCTGCAGGGACGGTGTAGGAGGGAGGGATTTAGATTCCTGGGACATTGGGACCGGTTCTAGGGAAGGTGGGACCTGTACAAGGTGACGGGTTACACCCGAGCAGGACCGGGACCAATGTCCTCGCGGGGGTGTTTGCTAGTGCTGTTGGGGAAGGTTTAAACTAGAGTGGCAGGGGGATGGGAACCTGAGCGGGGAGTCAGAAGGGAATAAAGTTGAGAGCAGTGAGAGAGGGGAAGACCCAGGGGAAATCTACAATACAAATAGTACAAACAGTTGTTCAAGAACAAGTGAAAGGGAAAAGCGTAGAGCAGCAGAAAGAAAGTGTACTTCAGGCACGACAGATAAAATGAAAACTAGAAGACGTAAAGCGACTAACCCAGCATCAAAGCTGTGGCAGGGGGTTGGGAACCTGAGCAGGGAGACAGAGGAAAGTGTGTCAGGAAGGGACAGAAGGTATGGAGTAAAAGGTAAAGTGTTAAAAAAGGAAAAAGCAGGAACTAAGTGACACAAAACATATTTGAAAGTTCTTTATCTGAATGCACGTAGCATTCGTAACAAAATGGACGAGTTAACGGCACAAATAACTACGTATGGGTATGATCTTGTGGCCATTACAGAAACATGGCTGCAGGGTGACAACGACTGGGAATTAAATATGCCAGGGTATTTAACAATCAGGAAGGAAAGGCAGGAGGGAAGGGGAGGTGGGGTGGCTATGTTAATAAAGGAAGGAATCACTGTAATACAGAGAAATTATATTGGGACAAAGGATCAGGATAATGAAACAGTTTGGGTAGAGATAAGGAATAATAAGGGGAAAAAAAACACTCGTGGGCATAGTATATAGGCCTCCTAATAGTTGCAACTCTGCTGGAAGAAGTATTAATCAGGAAATAGTCAGGGCATGTAATAAGGTAACAGCTATAATTATGGGGGATTTTAACTATCATATTAACTGGACAAATCAAATTGGGCAGGGCAGCCTTGAGGAAGAGTTTATTGAGTGTATTAGGGATGGATTTCTTGAGCAGCATGTAACTGATCCTACAAGGGGGCAAGCAACCTTGGACCTGGTCCTGTGTAATGAGCCAGGATTAATTAATAATGTCCTAGTTAAGCATCCCCTTGGAATGAGTGACCATAACATGGTTACATTCCATATCCAATTAGAGGGTGAGAAGGTTGGTTCTCAAACAAGCGTACTGAGCTTGAATAAAGGAGACTATGATGGCATGAGAGCGGAATTGATTAAAGTGGACTGGGACAATAGTTTAAAGGGTAAGACGGTACATGAACAGTGGTGTTCATTTCAGGAGTTATTTTACAACTTTCAAAAAAAAAAAATTCCACTGAGGAAAAAAGGGTGTAAAAGAAATGACAGCCATCCGTGGCTAAGTAAAGAAATTAAGGCTAGTATCTGACTAAAAACAAGGACATATAAGGTAGCCAGACTTAGTGGGAGGATAGAAGATTGGGAAGTCTTCAAAAGACAGCAAAAAGTAACTAAAGGATTGATTAAGAAAGGGAAGATAGATTATGAAAATAAATTAGCAAAAAATATAAAAACAGATAGCAAGAGTTTCTATTGTTATATAAAAAGAAAAAGGGTGGCTAAGGCAAACGTAGGTCCCTTAGAGGATGAGACCGGGAAATTAATGGTGGGAAACATGGAGATGGCAAAAATGCTGAACAAATATTTTGTTTCAGTCTTTACGGTAGAGGACACTAAGAATATCCCAACACTGGTCAAACAGGGGGCTCTGGGGGGGAGGAGCTTAATACGATTAAAATCACTAAGGAATTGGTACTCAGTAAATTAATGGGACTCAAGGCGGATAAATCCCCTGGACCTGATGGCTTACATCCTAGGGTCTTGAGGGAAGCGGCAGTAGGGATTGTGGATGCTTTGGTAATAATTTTCCAAAATTCTCTGGACTCGGCAAAGGTCCCAGCAGATTGGAAAACTGCTAATGTAACATCCTTATTTAAAAAGGGTAGTAGGCAGAAGGCTGGAAATTATAGACCAGTTAGCCTAACATCTGTGGTGGGTAAAATTCTGGAGTCTATTATTAAGGAGACAGTAGCGGAACATTTGGATAAACATAATTTAATAGGACAAAGTCAGCATCGCTTTACGAAGGGGAAGTCATGTCTGACAAATTTGCTTGAGTTCTTTGAGGACATAAAGTACAGGGTGGATAAAGGGGAACCAGTGGACGTAGTGTATTTAGACTTCCAGAAGGTGCCACATAAGATTATTTTTCAAGATAAAGAATCACTGGATTGAGGGTAATATTCTGGCATGGGTGGAGGATTGGTTATCTAACAGGAAGCAGAGAGTTGGGATAAATGGTACATTCTCGGACTGGCAACCAGTAGCCAGTGGTGTTCTGCAGGGGTCGGTGCTGGGTCCCCAACTCTTTACAATCTATATTAACAATTTGGAGGAGGGGACCGAGTGAACATATCAAAGTTTGCAGATGATACAAAGATGGGAGGGAAAGTGGAGAGTGAGGAGGACATAAAAAACCTGCAAGGGGATATAGACAGGCTGGGTGAGTGGGTGGAGATTTGGTAGATGCAATACAATATTGGAAAATGTGAGGTTATGCACTATGGCAGGAAAAATTGGAGAGCAAGTTATTATCTTAATGGCGAGAAACTGGAAAGTACTGCAGTACAAAGGGATCTGGGGGTCCGAGTGCAAGAAAATCAAAAGGTTAGTATGCAGGTGCAGCAGGTGAACAAGAAGGCCAATGGAATGTTGGCTTTTATTGCTAGGGGGATAGAATATAAAAACAGGGAGGTATTGCTGCAGTTATATAAGGTATTGGTGAGACCGCACCTGGAATACTGCATACAGTTTTGGTCTCCATACTTAAGAAAAGACATACTTGCTCTCGAGGCAGTACAAAGAAGGTTCACTCGGTTAATCCCGGGGATGAGGGGGTGGACATATGAGGAGAGGTTGAGTAGATTGGGACTCTACTCATTGGAGTTCAGAAGAATGAGAGGCGATCTTATTGAAACATATAAGATTGTGAAGGGGCTTGATCGGTTGGATGCGGTAAGGATGTTCCCAAGGATGGGTGAAACTGGAACTAGGGGGCATAATCTTAGAATAAGGGGCTGCTCTTTCAAAACTGAGATGAGGAGAAACTTCTTCACTCAGAGGGTAGTAGGTCTGTGGAATTTGCTGCCCCAGGAAGCTGTGGAAGCTACATCATTAAATTAAATAAATTTAAAACAGAAATACAGTTTCCTAGAAGTAAAGGGAATTAGGGGTTACGGGGAGCAGGCAGGAAATTGGACATGAATTTAGATTTGAGGTTAGGATCAGATCAGCCATGATCTTATTGAATGGCGGAGCAGGCTCGAGGGGCCGATTGGCCTACTCCTGCTCCTATTTCTTATGTTCTTAATGTAGGCCTTTTGTCTGGATAGAGGAGCAGAAATGGGCAAAATGGCCTCCTTCATCTATATCCATCTTGTGATTAAAATTAATTGAAGTGAGATGAATAAAAAGCACGTAATGTACCATTAATTCAAATACACAAGCATCCTTCACAGGAACCAAAACTATTGACAGTATCACTTGGCTCATGGTCAATATAGCCCTGGGGCCTAGGGCAATGCCAGATGACCTCATCTACAGCTGTGGGCGTGGGTGGAAGTGACAGACGTGGTCAGTTAAAGGGGCAGTCCTACTCGGGCAGAGGTACCGACACATATTTACTGATGTATCTGGGGGCTTAATCCCCTCTGTCACTGGCCTGAGCAGGATGGGAGGTCAGCTTTCTTCTGGGGAAAGCAAGTTCTGAAAGGGTTAATTCTTCATCCAGTTGTTCTCCACCCCGTGTCAGCAGCCCATGGCATCGTGGCTTGTAAAACCCAGCTGATTTTTCAGTGATGGAGGGAAAAATAAACAATCCCCTTTAATCTACTCTGACCTTTAGAAGCCTAATTAGAGAGGGATTAATACCACAACCAGACCATTACAGAGGCAGTAAAAATGAGCTCTCTTTAATGTATTTACAAGTGTAATACTAAACTCGAGAGTGAGAAAATGATGTGCTATTGTAACCAAGGTACCTGGGCTGAGCAGAATACTAATCAGTGCCTCTCTCCATCCAGCACTCTCCACAGTTATCACTGTGCCCTGCGCACTGCTGGATTTATTGCTCAGCCACTTTGAATCATTTCTGCCATTTTCAAGGCAGACTTTGATTCCTTTTTCCCCCCCCCCCCACCCCACCCCTTCAACCTTCCTTTGCGAATTCCTCGCTCATTTGTAAACGCTCTTCATGTTAAAGCAAAAGCTCCCTCGCCTAAAGCTACTAACTGCCACCGTTACCCATTCTGTCAATGGATCGTTTGTTGGAATCAGATTTTGAAACCTCTTCGTTTAAAGGCTTATTTCTTTATTTTTAAAATCTCCTTGTCAGCTCTTTCTCCTCCCTGGGATCTGGACCCGTGGCTGTTGGCTGCCCTCTCGTATCTTGCACACGAGCCTTGAGGGTGAACGACGGCAAGCTGGTCTATCGTGGGGGCCAGCGCCGCGGTCAGGGGAGGGGTGGAGTAACCACAGTTGTCTAATTCGGTCCTCACCTGGCAGTTCTAGCAGGGATGACTGAAAAGTGATGAAACGCAGCTTCACAGGCCGATTCCTCCCTCCCCCAGCCCAACCGCACCAAGACTAATTCGAGCACCAGTACTGCTCCACTGACTGGGCTGAACTAACTCAGCACAGATGGGAGATTGACCTTCCTAGTCTGTTTAGCTCAGCCAATCATTGTATAAACTTAATGAGCAAGTCTCTTAACTGTCCCTCTGGCTTGGATTTCAAACCAACACTACATGGAAGGGATAGGTCCGGTGAACTCTCATTGCTGGTGGCAGCTTCACCCACTGGAAGCCAGTACTGGGAAATCCTGGGTGTGCTACTCACCGTATTCTCCAATGGATGGAACATTTCCCTCATTTCCCAACAGTGCTCCCCATGAGCAAGGATTCCTGCTGGAAGGGAGATTTCATACAACCGTCTCTTTAGTGCATGTTAATGCTCCTGTGAAGCGCCTTGTGATGTTTTACTACATTAAAGGCGCTATATAAATGCAAGTAGTTGTTGGTGTTACTGAATACAATTACTGACACAATAACACACGACGTACCAGCCAGCAGCAGCTCAAACAGCCCTTCAACTGTCACTGCCCTTTCTCTCCTCTCACTCTCCCTTCCTCCCTATCCCTGTTCTCATTCACCCTTCCTCCCTATCCATGATCTCACTCTTTCATCCTCCCTGCCTCACTAACCCTGTTCTTGTTCATCCATTTTTTCCTATTCTGTGTTCACTCTCCATCCATGAGAATGTTCTTTCTGTCTTCCTTCCCTCCCTGCCCCTGTTCTCCGTCTCCTTCCTTCCCTCCCTGCCCCTGTTCTCCGTCTCCTTCCTTCCCTCCCTGCCCCTGTTCTCCGTCTCCTTCCTTCCCTCCCTGCCCTTGTTCTCCGTCTCCTTCCTTCCCTCCCTGCCCTGTTCTCCGTCTCCTTCCTTCCCTCCCTGCCCCTGTTCTCCGTCTCCTTCCTTCCCTCCCTGCCCCTGTTCTCTGTCTCTTGTTCTCTCTTTTCTCCCCAGCTGTGCTCTCCAGATTCAATGCTTTACTCTGTCAGATTCTCATGTCTCCAAACTTTTCTTCTCTTTCTATGTGTATTTTGCTGTGTCTCTACCTCCTGTTGTTACTATTCTCCATTACGATCTGTGTTCATACATCTATACATCTAATCTCTTACAAAACATGCTACTGAGCCAATATTGATGGCAAGCTACAGTTACTGAGTAATATGTGATTGTCGGCTCTCCAATTAACCTAATCTACAAATGAATGTTAGGATTAATTAGCAGAATTCATTAATATGCTATTCCAAACTAGGCACCGACGATACTGTTCAAGAACCATTTATTTAGGACATATTTTGAGTCATCTGGAACGTCCAGTTCATAATTAACGTAATTTGCATTTGGAAATGGTGACTAATTTACATACTTAATGGTTATGTTGTTGCTAACAGCATAATAGGATAATAATGACACTCACTGCAATTAGAACAGATTAGACATTTTGATTTGAATTATTCATGAAATGGCAACAGCCTGGGCTCCATTCGACTGTTTCTTCCACATGTTTCTTGGCTACAGGAAGGCAGAGGGGAAATTACAGAAAAATAAAACAAACTGCAACCTGAAAAGTTTTACACAACTCCACCAGGAACCTGAACATTCCTTACACAACTCCACCAGGAACCTGAACATTCCTTACACAACTCCACCAGGAACCTGAACATTCCTTACACAACTCCACCAGGAACCTGAACACTCCTTACACAACTCCACCAGGAACCTGAACACTCCTTACACAACTCCACCAGGAACCTGAACACTCCTTACACAACTCCACCAGGAACCTGAACACTCCTTACACAACTCCACCAGGAACCCAAATGCTCCTTACACAACTCCACCAGGAACCTGAACACTCCTTACACAACTCCACCAGGAACCTGAACATTCCTTACACAACTCCACCAGGAACCTGAACACTCCTTACACAACTCCACCAGGAACCTGAACATTCCTTACACAACTCCACCAGGAACCTGAACACTCCTTACACAACTCCACCAGGAACCTGAACACTCCTTACACAACTCCACCAGGAACCTGAACATTCCTTACACAACTTACACAAAAGAGCTGAATTCCAGAGGTGAGGTGAGAGTGACTGCCCTTGACATCAAGGCAGCATTTGACCGAGTGTGGCACCAAGGAGCCCTCGTAAAATTGAAGTCAATGGGAATCAGGGGGAAAACTCTCCAGTGGCTGGAGTCATACCTAGCACAAAGGAAGATGGTAGTGGTTGTTGGAGGCCAATCATCTCAGCCCCAGGGCATTGCTGCAGGAGTTCCTCAGGGCAGTGTCCTAGGCCCAACCATCTTCAGCTGCTTCATCAATGACCTTCCCTCCATCATAAGGTCAGAAATGGGGATGTTCGCTGATGACTGCACAGTGTTCAGTTCCATTCGCAACCCCTCAGATAATGAAGCAGTCCAAGCCCGCATGCAGCAAGACCTGGACAACATCCAGGCTTGGGCTGATAAGTGGCAAGTAACGTTCGCGCCAGATAAGTGCCAGGCAATGACCATCTCCAACAAGAGAGTCTAACCACCTCCCCTTGACATTCAACGGCATTACCATCGCCGAATCCCCAACCATCAACATCCTGGGGGTCACCATTGACCAGAAACTTAACTGGACCAGCCATATAAATACTGTGGCTACAAGAGCAGGTCAGAGGCTGGGTATTCTGCGGCGAGTGACTCACCTCCTGACTCCCCAAAGCCTTTCCACCATCTACAAGGCACAAGTCAGGAGTGTGATGGAATACTCTCCACTTGCCTGGATGAGTGCAGCTCCAACAACACTCAAGAAGCTCGACACCATCCAAGATAAAGCAACCCGCTTGATCGGCACCCCATCCACCACCCTAAACATTCACTCCCTTCACCACCGGCGCACTGTGGCTGCAGTGTGTACCATCCACAGGATGCACTGCAGCAACTCGCCAAGGCTTCTTCGACAGCACCTCCCAAACCCGCGACCTCTACCACCTAGAAGGACAAGGGCAGCAGGCGCATGGGAACAACACCACCTGCACGTTCCCCTCCAAGTCACACACCATCCCGACTTGGAAATATATCGCCGTTCCTTCATTGTCGCTGGGTCAAAATCCTGGAACTCCCTTCCTAACAGCACTGTGGGAGAACCTTCACCACACGGACTGCAGCGATTCAAGAAGGCGGCTCACCACCACCTTCTCGAGGGCAATTAGGGATGGGCAATAAATGCCGGCCTTGCCAGCGACGCCCACATCCCGTGAACGAATTTTAAAAAACTCCATCAGGAACCTGAAAATTCCTTACACAACTCCACCAGGGACCCAAACACTCCTTACACAACTCCACCAGGAACCTGAACATTCCTTACACAACTCCACCAGGGACCCAAACACTCCTTACACAACTCCATCAGGAACCTGAACACTCCTTACACAACTCCACCAGGGACCCAAACACTCCTTACACAACTCCACCAGGAACCTGAACATTCCTTACACAACTCCACCAGGGACCCAAACACTCCTTACACAACTCCACCAGGGACCCAAACATTCCTTACACAACTCCACCAGGGACCCAAACACTCCTTACACAACTCCACCAGGGACCCAAACACTCCTTACACAACTCCACCAGGGACCCAAACACTCCTTACACAACTCCACCAGGGACCCAAACACTCCTTACACAACTCCACCAGGGACCCAAACATTCCTTACACAGGCAGAACAGGCAGAAAAGGCGGCGAGAGACTTCAAAAGCGCAAAAGTACCCTGAAGATTAAGAAAGGGCTTTGTATGCCTAAGTGTAACGGTACCAAATTAGAAGAAGTGTGGCCCTGGGCCTCGATCAGGTCCTCTCCCTCGATCTATGAAATCTGAAGCCTTACTTGAGCATATAATCTAGGCTGACGCTCAGATGCAGTACTGAGGGAGTGCTGCACTGTCAGAGGTGCCGTCTTTCGGCTGAGACATTAAACTGAGGCCTTGCTTGCCTTCTCAGCTGGACTTAAGAGATACCTTGTCACTATTCAAAGAAGAGCAGGGGAGTTCTCCCAGGTGTTCTGGCCAACATTTATCCCTCAACCAACATCACTAAAAAAACAGATTATCTGGTAATTATCACATTGCTGTTTGTGGGACCTTGCTGTGCACAAATTTGCTGCCGCCTTTCCTACATTACAACAATGATGACACTTCAAAAGTACTTCATTGGCTGTGAAGCACTTTGGGATGTCCTGAGGTCATGAAAGGCGCTATATAATTTCTTTAATGCTGCGACTCCGGGCCTACCACTACTTTTCAAAAGGCGGTCCCAGCGACAAGAGGCGCTGATGGGATCAAAATTGGCTGAGAAACTGGAGCCCATACTCCCTCTCTGGTATTTACATGCGGTGGAAGGGGAAGAGGGGGCCGAGCGTGGTCGCGGTCAGTGGGGGTTTGAGAGGGAAACGGAACTGGGGATGGGGAAGCAAATGGTAGGCCTCGCCACTCGATTGTGCCCCGTTTCCTGCTGCGATTGCACCTGATTTCAGGTGGCATCCCAAGCCCTGCTTCCCCAGCTTACTGCGAGCAATGCCTTGGGAGAACTTCGAGGCTACATTAAACAAAATAGATCACCTGCAACTCCTTAAAAGGAGAAAAAATTCACCGGAGCTTCAAATTCAGCAGCAGCCCGTCTGCCCAGTCGAACATGCTTACATCTTACAGTTCTAGACTTAGAATTTATTTTTAATTTTAAAAAGGTCCCAGCAGCTGAAGCTCTATTTGTCGGCTCCAGGACTGCAGAGCTTAACAACAAAATACCTCGGGCCTGTTTCTTATCAGGTCGCCACATGCCGAGCTGGCTCCCGGCAGTCTTTATCTGGAATAACTGCCGGCTTATCAGGGCGGCTGCAGCTGGGCTCTTCAGCAGAGAAAGAGCCACCTGTCGCGTCTGGGGAGTCAGAGATGGACCAGCTCCTCCTCCGTGGGGAAGGGTGAGCGTCGGCCCTTTCACTAAATGTTCACACTGATCCTCCTCAGACCCGTGGAGCGCGGCCCAGGACAGGGACTGAGAAGCAAAGCCGGTTTTGGAAGGCATGTCTGGAGGTGTGTTGGTGGAACATCTCTCGACAGTGGTTTGTTTAGAACTGGCAGCTCACCATCCGCAGCCCAGTACTCTAAACTAATCGGTTACAGGTAATTGAATTAGTGTGGACATCCTTTCTTGTTGCTGTATGTTAACCCGGCTCCTTCACCGGCTCAGTCACACCTCAGTTATCACTTCCCTCAGGTCCCTCCTCTCCTCCTCCTTCAGTTATCACTTCCCTCAGGTCCCTCCTCTCCTCCTCCTTCAGTTATCACTTCCCTCAGGTCCCTCCCCTCCTCCTCCTTCAGTTATCACTTCCCTCAGGTCCCTCCCCTCCTCCTCCTTCAGTTATCACTTCCCTCAGGTCCCTCCTCTCCTCCTCCTTCAGCTATCACTTCCCTCAGGTCCCTCCCCTCCTCCTCCTTCAGCTATCACTTCCCTCAGGTCCCTCCCCTCCTCCTCTTTCGGCTATCACTTCCCTCAGGTCCCTCCTCTCCTCCTCCTTCGGCTATCACTTCCCTCCGGTCCCTCCCCTCCTCCTCCTTCGGCTATCACTTCCCTCAGGTCCCTCCCCTCCTCCTCCTTCGGCTATCACTTCCCTCAGGTCCCTCCTCTCCTCCTCCTTCGGCTATCACTTCCCTCCGGTCCCTCCTCTCCTCCTCCCTCAGTTATCACTTCCCTCCGGTCCCTCCTCTCCTCCTCCCTCAGTTATCACTTCCCTCAGGTCCCTCCTCTCCTCCTCCTTCAGTTATCACTTCCCTCAGGTCCCTCCCCTCCTCCTACCTCAGTTATCACGTCACTTAAGTCCCTCCCTCAGTTATTGTTTCACTCAGGTCCAAAAAAAATAAAGACAGACATTTTTTGCCCCTTTCGACCTCTACAATGAACCACCTGAGGAAGCCGGGAAGAGATAGTTCCCAGGCCTCCATTAAAGCTACTGGCCAAGGTGGGAAGTGCTCTGAGTTATGGGGAATTTAGGGTGTGCAGGTGCTGGCTCTGCTCCCCACTGCTTTCCCTCCACTAAACAGAAAGTCAGATCCTCAGAGAAAAATCAGGAAAGCACACTTCCTGTTGGCCTTATGGGACCGCAGCCCTGTAGAAAAGCCTAGTGCTGCTTACTGGCGTTCAAGCTGTACAGCTCAATCTAAACATCCTCGGATAATTTGTCTTTTATTTGTTTCTTCAAACTCTTGTTTCTCGACAGGGTCAAAGGATAGGAAGGCCACTGCGAAGGTCTTGTAGGTCTCCGTGCAAGATTTTCTTTGTGCCGCCTCACTAAACTCTTGACAGCTCAGTTCCAAGTGGACACTGGAAGAAGAGATTGTTATTGAACTTTTCGACATCCTGCTCCATTCACATTAATAAGGAGATGCTGCCGATCGATTGATAAGACCAGCGCACTGGGGAACGGGGGTAGAGAAAATAATGACTTCACACTCCAGAGCTCAATCGGATTTCTTGTGAAAAAAAAGTTACTTTCACAAAGCCATGTTTCAATCCATGTCTTACTGTGTTAATAGTCCCTCGTCTCGCACTTCACTAATCATCATAATTAATTATAATTCCAGAAATTAAAGGCAAATCAACAGTCAATTCGGTTTGTCGTCATGGAAACTGCAGGCTTACCCTGCACCTGCTGCACAAGTAAACAAGCACAAGTGAATCAGCTAAACCATGCAGCTAATCTATCTGGTGATTGAAATGGTAATAGTGGAAGCCTGCAACCTTCGACCTAAATAGGCTGCGGTGGAGCCGGTGGATGCGTTCGGGGATGCGTGACGTTAGAACCACACGTGGAATGTTCAGACACCAATATCCACGGGATCTGTGACGTTAGAACCACACGTGGAATGCTCAGACACCAATATCCACGGGATCTGTGACGTTAGAACCACACGTGGAATGTTCAGACACCAATATCCACGGGATCTGTGACGTTAGAACCACACGTGGAATGCTCAGACACCAATATCCACGGGATCTGTGACGTTAGAACCACACGTGGAATGCTCAGACACCAATATCCACGGGATCTGTGACGTTAGAACCACACGTGGAATGCTCAGACACCAATATCCACAGGATCTGTGAGATTAGAACCACACGTGGAATGCTCAGACACCAATATCCACAGGATCTGTGACGTTAGAACCACACGTGGAATGCTCAGACACCAATATCCATGGGATCTGTGACGTTAGAACCACACGTGGAATGCTCAGACACCAATATCCACAGGATCTGTGACATTAGAACCACACGTGGAATGCTCAGACACCAATATCCATGGGATCTGTGACGTTAGAACCACACGTGGAATGCTCAGACACCAATATCCACAGGATCTGTGACATTAGAACCACACGTGGAATGCTCAGACACCAATATCCGCAGGATCTGTGACGTTAGAACCACACGTGGAATGCTCAGACACCAATATCCATGGGATCTGTGACGTTAGAACCACACGTGGAATGCTCAGACACCAATATCCACAGGATCTGTGAGATTAGAATCACACGTGGAATGCTCAGACACCAATATCCACAGGATCTGAGAGATTAGAATCACACGTGGAATGCTCAGACACCAATATCCACAGGAACTGTGAGATTAGAATCACACGTGGAATGCTCAGACACCAATATCCACAGGATCTGAGAGATTAGAATCACACGTGGAATGCTCAGACACCAATATCCACAGGATCTGAGAGATTAGAATCACACGTGGAATGCTCAGACACCAATATCCACAGGATCTGTGACGTTAGAACCACACGTGGAATGCTCAGACACCAATATCCACAGGATCTGTGAGATTAGAATCACACGTGGAATGCTCAGACACCAATATCCACAGGATCTGTGAGATTAGAATCACACGTGGAATGCTCAGACACCAATATCCACAGGATCTGTGAGATTAGAACCACACGTGGAATGCTCAGACACCAATATCCACAGGATCTGTGACATTAGAACCACACGTGGAATGCTCAGACACCAATATCCATGGGATCTGTGACGTTAGAACCACACGTGGAATGCTCAGACACCAATATCCGCAGGATCTGTGAGATTAGAACCACACGTGGAATGCTCAGACACCAATATCCACAGGATCTGTGACGTTAGAACCACACGTGGAATGCTCAGACACCAATATCCATGGGATCTGTGACGTTAGAACCACACGTGGAATGCTCAGACACCAATATCCGCAGGATCTGTGACGTTAGAACCACACGTGGAATGCTCAGACACCAATATCCATGGGATCTGTGACGTTAGAACCACACGTGGAATGCTCAGACACCAATATCCACAGGATCTGTGAGATTAGAATCACACGTGGAATGCTCAGACACCAATATCCACAGGATCTGAGAGATTAGAATCACACGTGGAATGCTCAGACACCAATATCCACAGGATCTGTGAGATTAGAATCACACGTGGAATGCTCAGACACCAATATCCACAGGATCTGAGAGATTAGAATCACACGTGGAATGCTCAGACACCAATATCCACAGGATCTGAGAGATTAGAATCACACGTGGAATGCTCAGACACCAATATCCACAGGATCTGTGACGTTAGAACCACATGTGGAATGCTCAGACACCAATATCCACAGGATCTGTGAGATTAGAATCACACGTGGAATGCTCAGACACCAATATCCACAGGATCTGTGAGATTAGAATCACACGTGGAATGCTCAGACACCAATATCCACAGGATCTGTGAGATTAGAACCACACGTGGAATGCTCAGACACCAATATCCACAGGATCTGTGACGTTAGAACCACACGTGGAATGCTCAGACACCAATATCCACAGGATCTGTGAGATTAGAACCACACGTGGAATGCTCAGACACCAATATCCACAGGATCTGTGAGATTAGAACCACACGTGGAATGCTCAGACACCAATATCCACAGGATCTGTGAGATTAGAACCACACGTGGAATGCTCAGACACCAATATCCACAGGATCTGTGAGATTAGAACCACACGTGGAATGCTCAGACACCAATATCCACAGGATCTGTGAGATTAGAACCACACGTGGAATGCTCAGACACCAATATCCACAGGATCTGTGAGATTAGAACCACACGTGGAATGCTCAGACACCAATATCCACAGGATCTGTGAGATTAGAACCACACGTGGAATGCTCAGACACCAATATCCACAGGATCTGTGAGATTAGAACCACACGTGGAATGCTCAGACACCAATATCCACAGGATCTGTGAGATTAGAACCACACGTGGAATGCTCAGACACCAATATCCATGGGATCTGTGACGTTAGAACCACACGTGGAAAGCTCAGACACCAATATCCACAGGATCTGTGACGTTAGAACCACACGTGGAATGCTCAGACACCAATATCCACAGGATCTGTGAGATTAGAACCACACGTGGAATGCTCAGACACCAATATCCACAGGATCTGTGAGATTAGAACCACACGTGGAATGCTCAGACACCAATATCCACGGGATCTGTGAGATTAGAATCACACGTGGAATGCTCAGACACCAATATCCATGGGATCTGTGAGATTAGAACCACACGTGGAATGCTCAGACACCAATATCCACGGGATCTGTGAGATTAGAATCACACGTGGAATGCTCAGACACCAATATCCACAGGATCTGTGAGATTAGAACCACACGTGGAATGCTCAGACACCAATATCCATGGGATCTGTGAGATTAGAATCACACGTGGAATGCTCAGACACCAATATCCACAGGATCTATGAGATTAGAATCACACTTGGAATGCTCAGACACCAATATCCACAGGATCTGTGAGATTAGAACCACACGTGGAATGCTCAGACACCAATATCCACAGGATCTATGAGATTAGAATCACACGTGGAATGCTCAGACACCAATATCCATGGGATCTGTGAGATGAGAATCACACGTGGAATGCTCAGACACCAATATCCATGGGATCTGTGAGATTAGAATCACACGTGGAATGCTCAGACACCAATATCCACAGGATCTATGAGATTAGAATCACACGTGGAATGCTCAGACACCAATATCCACAGGATCTGTGAGATTAGAACCACACGTGGAATGCTCAGACACCAATATCCATGGGATCTGTGAGATTAGAACCACACGTGGAATGCTCAGACACCAATATCCACAGGATCTGTGAGATTAGAACCACACGTGGAATGCTCAGACACCAATATCCACAGGATCTATGAGATTAGAATCACACGTGGAATGCTCAGACACCAATATCCACGGGATCTGTGAGATTAGAATCACACGTGGAATGCTCAGACACCAATATCCACAGGATCTGTGACATTAGAACCACACGTGGAATGCTCAGACACCAATATCCACAGGATCTGTGACATTAGAACCACACGTGGAATGCTCAGACACCAATATCCACAGGATCTGTGACATTAGAATCACACGTGGAATGCTCAGACACCAATATCCACAGGATCTGTGACATTAGAATCACACGTGGAACGCTCAGACACCAATATCCATGGGATCTGTGACGTTAGAATCACACGTGGAATGCTCAGACACCAATATCCACAGGATCTGTGAGATTAGAACCACACGTGGAATGCTCAGACACCAATATCCACAGGATCTGTGAGATTAGAACCACAAGTGGAATGCTCAGACACCAATATCCACAGGATCTGTGACATTAGAATCACACGTGGAATGCTCAGACACCAATATCCATGGGATCTGTGACGTTAGAATCACACGTGGAATGCTCAGACACCAATATCCACAGGATCTGTGACATTAGAATCACACGTGGAATGCTCAGACACCAATATCCATGGGATCTGTGATGTTAGAATCACACGTGGAATGCTCAGACACGAATATCCATGGGATCTGTGACATTAGAATCACACGTGGAATGCTCAGACTCCAATATCCACAGGATCTGTGAGATTAGAATCACACGTGGAATGCTCAGACTCCAATATCCACAGGATCTGTGAGA
The DNA here is from genome assembly GCF_035084215.1 of Heptranchias perlo. Taxonomy (NCBI): domain Eukaryota; kingdom Metazoa; phylum Chordata; class Chondrichthyes; order Hexanchiformes; family Hexanchidae; genus Heptranchias; species Heptranchias perlo. The sequence continues at coordinate 10,914,998 of NC_090336.1, read as the reverse complement.
TTAGAATCACACGTGGAATGCTCAGACACCAATATCCATGTGATCTGTGACATTAGAATCACACGTGGAATGCTCAGACACGAATATCCACAGGATCTGTGACATTAGAACCACACGTGGAATGCTCAGACACCAATATCCATGGGATCTGTGAGATTAGAATCACACGTGGAATGCTCAGACACCAATATCCGCAGGATCTGTGACATTAGAATCACACATGGAATGCTCAGACACCAATATCCACGGGATCTGTGACGTTAGAATCACACGTGGAATGCTCAGACACCAATATCCACAGGATCTGTGACATTAGAATCACACGTGGAATGCTCAGACACCAATATCCACGGGATCTGTGACGTTAGAATCACACGTGGAATGCTCAGACACCAATATCCACAGGATCTGTGACATTAGAACCACACGTGGAATGCTCAGACACCAATATCCATGGGATCTGTGACGTTAGAATCACACGTGGAATGCTCAGACACCAATATCCACAGGATCTGTGAGATTAGAACCACACGTGGAATGCTCAGACACCAATATCCACAGGATCTGTGAGATTAGAACCACACGTGGAATGCTCAGACACCAATATCCACAGGATCTGTGACATTAGAACCACACGTGGAATGCTCAGACACCAATATCCACAGGATCTGTGACGTTAGAACCAAACGTGGAATGCTCAGACACCAATATCCACAGGATCTGTGATGTTAGAATCACACGTGGAATGCTCAGACACCAATATCCACAGGATCTGAGAGATTAGAATCACACGTGGAATGCTCAGACACCAATATCCACAGGATCTGTGAGATTAGAATCACACGTGGAATGCTCAGACACCAATATCCATGGGATCTGTGACGTTAGAACCACACGTGGAATGCTCAGACACCAATATCCACGGGATCTGTGACATTAGAACCACACGTGGAATGCTCAGACACCAATATCCATGGGATCTGTGACATTAGAACCACACGTGGAATGCTCAGACACCAATATCCATGGGATCTGTGACATTAGAACCACACGTGGAATGCTCAGACACCAATATCCATGGGATCTGTGACATTAGAATCACACGTGGAATGCTCAGACACCAATATCCACGGGATCTGTGACATTAGAACCACACGTGGAATGCTCAGACACCAATATCCACGGGATCCGAGATTAGAACCACACGTGGAATGCTCAGACACCAATATCCACAGGATCTGTGAGATTAGAACCACACGTGGAATGCTCAGACACCAATATCCACAGGATCTGTGACATTAGAATCACACGTGGAATGCTCAGACACCAATATCCATGGGATCTGTGACGTTAGAACCACACGTGGAATGCTCAGACACCAATATCCACGGGATCTGAGAGATTAGAATCACACGTGGAATGCTCAGACATCAATATCCACAGGATCTGAGAGATTAGAACCACACGTGGAATGCTCAGACACCAATATCCACGGGATCTGTGACATTAGAACCACACGTGGAATGCTCAGACACCAATATCCACGGGATCTGTGACATTAGAACGACACGTGGAATGCTCAGACACCAATATCCACGGGATCTGTGACATTAGAACCACACGTGGAATGCTCAGACACCAATATCCACGGGATCTGTGACATTAGAACCACACGTGGAATGCTCAGACACCAATATCCACGGGATCTGAGATTAGAACCACACGTGGAATGCTCAGACACCAATATCCACGGGATCTGAGATTAGAACCACACGTGGAATGCTCAGACACCAATATCCACAGGATCTGTGAGATTAGAATCACACGTGGAATGCTCAGACACCAATATCCACGGGATCTGAGATTAGAACCACACGTGGAATGCTCAGACACCAATATCCATGGGATCTGTGACATTAGAATCACACGTGGAATGCTCAGACACCAATATCCACAGGATCTGTGAGATTAGAATCACACGTGGAATGCTCAGACACCAATATCCGCAGGATCTGTGACATTAGAATCACACGTGGAATGCTCAGACACCAATATCCATGGGATCTGTGACGTTAGAATCACACGTGGAATGCTCAGACACCAATATCCATGGGATCTGTGATGTTAGAATCACACGTGGAATGCTCAGACACCAATATCCATGGGATCTGTGACGTTAGAATCACACGTGGAATGCTCAGACACCAATATCCACAGGATCTGTGACATTAGAATCACACGTGGAATGCTCAGACACCAATATCCATGGGATCTGTGACGTTAGAATCACACGTGGAATGCTCAGACACCAATATCCACAGGATCTATGAGATTAGAATCACACGTGGAATGCTCAGACACCAATATCCACAGGATCTGTGAGATTAGAACCACACATGGAATGCTCAGACACCAATATCCACAGGATCTGTGAGATTAGAACCACACGTGGAATGCTCAGACACCAATATCCACAGGATCTGTGAGATTAGAATCACACGTGGAATGCTCAGACACCAATATCCACAGGATCTGTGAGATTAGAATCACACGTGGAATGCTCAGACACCAATATCCACAGGATCTGAGAGATTAGAACCAAATGTGGAATGCTCAGACACCAATATCCACAGGATCTGTGACGTTAGAACCACACGTGGAATGCTCAGACACCAATATCCACAGGATCTGTGACGTTAGAACCACACGTGGAATGCTCAGACACCAATATCCACAGGATCTGAGAGATTAGAACCAAATGTGGAATGCTCAGACACCAATATCCACAGGATCTGTGACGTTAGAACCACACGTGGAATGCTCAGACACCAATATCCACAGGATCTGAGAGATTAGAATCACACGTGGAATGCTCAGACACCAATATCCACAGGATCTGAGAGATTAGAACCAAACGTGGAATGCTCAGACACCAATATCCACAGGATCTGAGAGATTAGAATCACACGTGGAATGCTCAGACACCAATATCCACAGGATCTGTGATGTTAGAATCACACGTGGAATGCTCAGACACCAATATCCACAGGATCTGTGACATTAGAACCACACGTGGAATGCTCAGACACCAATATCCACAGGATCTGTGACGTTAGAATCACACGTGGAATGCTCAGACACCAATATCCACAGGATCTGAGAGATTAGAATCACACGTGGAATGCTCAGACACCAATATCCACAGGATCTGTGAGATTAGAATCACACGTGGAATGCTCAGACACCAATATCCATGGGATCTGTGACGTTAGAACCACACATGGAATGCTCAGACACCAATATCCACGGGATCTGTGACATTTGAACCACACGTGGAATGCTCAGACACCAATATCCATGGGATCTGTGACATTAGAACCACACGTGGAATGCTCAGACACCAATATCCACGGGACCTGTGACATTAGAACCACACGTGGAATGCTCAGACACCAATATCCATGGGATTTGTGACATTAGAACCACACGTGGAATGCTCAGACACCAATATCCATGGGATCTGTGACATTAGAACCACACGTGGAATGCTCAGACACCAATATCCATGGGATCTGTGACATTAGAATCACACGTGGAATGCTCAGACACCAATATCCGCAGGATGTGTGACATTAGAATCACACATGGAATGCTCAGACACCAATATCCATGGGATCTGTGACGTTAGAATCACACGTGGAATGCTCAGACACCAATATCCATGGCATCTGTGATGTTAGAATCACACGTGGAATGCTCAGACACCAATATCCATGGGATCTGTGACGTTAGAATCACACGTGGAATGCTCAGACACCAATATCCATGGGATCTGTGATGTTAGAATCACACGTGGAATGCTCAGACACCAATATCCATGGGATCTGTGACGTTAGAATCACACGTGGAATGCTCAGACACCAATATCCACAGGATCTGTGACATTAGAATCACACGTGGAATGCTCAGACACCAATATCCATGGGATCTGTGACGTTAGAATCACACGTGGAATGCTCAGACACCAATATCCACAGGATCTGTGAGATTAGAACCACACGTGGAATGCTCAGACACCAATATCCACAGGATCTGTGAGATTAGAATCACACGTGGAATGCTCAGACACCAATATCCACAGGATCTGTGAGATTAGAACCACACGTGGAATGCTCAGACACCAATATCCACAGGATCTGTGAGATTAGAATCACACATGGAATGCTCAGACACCAATATCCACAGGATCTGTGAGATTAGAACCACACGTGGAATGCTCAGACACCAATATCCACAGGATCTGTGAGATTAGAACCACACGTGGAATGCTCAGACACCAATATCCACAGGATCTGTGACATTAGAACCACACGTGGAATGCTCAGACACCAATATCCACAGGATCTGTGACGTTAGAACCAAACGTGGAATGCTCAGACACCAATATCCACGGGATCTGAGATTAGAACCACACGTGGAATGCTCAGACACCAATATCCACAGGATCTGTGACGTTAGAATCACACGTGGAATACTCAGACACCAATATCCACAGGATCTGAGAGATTAGAATCACACGTGGAATGCTCAGACACCAATATCCACAGGATCTGTGAGATTAGAACCACACGTGGAATGCTCAGACACCAATATCCACAGGATCTGTGAGATTAGAATCACACGTGGAATGCTCAGACACCAATATCCATGGGATCTGTGACGTTAGAACCACACGTGGAATGCTCAGACACCAATATCCACGGGATCTGTGACATTAGAACCACACGTGGAATGCTCAGACACCAATATCCACGGGATCTGTGACATTAGAACCACACGTGGAATGCTCAGACACCAATATCCACGGGATCTGTGACATTAGAACCACACGTGGAATGCTCAGACACCAATATCCACGGGATCCGAGATTAGAACCACACGTGGAATGCTCAGACACCAATATCCACAGGATCTGTGAGATTAGAACCACACGTGGACTGCTCAGACACCAATATCCACAGGATCTGTGACATTAGAATCACACGTGGAATGCTCAGACACCAATATCCATGGGATCTGTGACGTTAGAACCACACGTGGAATGCTCAGACACCAATATCCACGGGATCTGAGAGATTAGAATCACACGTGGAATGCTCAGACATCAATATCCACAGGATCTGAGAGATTAGAACCACACGTGGAATGCTCAGACACCAATATCCACAGGATCTGTGACGTTAGAACCAAACGTGGAATGCTCAGACACCAATATCCACAGGATCTGTGACGTTAGAATCACACGTGGAATGCTCAGACACCAATATCCACAGGATCTGAGAGATTAGAATCACACGTGGAATGCTCAGACACCAATATCCACAGGATCTGTGAGATTAGAATCACACGTGGAATGCTCAGACACCAATATCCATGGGATCTGTGACGTTAGAACCACACGTGGAATGCTCAGACACCAATATCCACGGGATCTGTGACATTAGAACCACACGTGGAATGCTCAGACACCAATATCCATGGGATCTGTGACGTTAGAACCACACGTGGAATGCTCAGACACCAATATCCACGGGATCTGTGACATTAGAACCACACGTGGAATGCTCAGACACCAATATCCACGGGATCCGAGATTAGAACCACACGTGGAATGCTCAGACACCAATATCCACAGGATCTGAGAGATTAGAATCACACGTGGAATGCTCAGACACCAATATCCACAGGATCTGTGAGATTAGAATCACACGTGGAATGCTCAGACACCAATATCCATGGGATCTGTGACGTTAGAACCACACGTGGAATGCTCAGACACCAATATCCACGGGATCTGTGACATTAGAACCACACGTGGAATGCTCAGACACCAATATCCATGGGATCTGTGACGTTAGAACCACACGTGGAATGCTCAGACACCAATATCCACGGGATCTGTGACATTAGAACCACACGTGGAATGCTCAGACACCAATATCCACGGGATCCGATATTAGAACCACACGTGGAATGCTCAGACACCAATATCCACAGGATCTGTGAGATTAGAACCACACGTGGAATGCTCAGACACCAATATCCACAGGATCTGTGACATTAGAATCACACGTGGAATGCTCAGACACCAATATCCATGGGATCTGTGACGTTAGAACCACACGTGGAATGCTCAGACACCAATATCCACGGGATCTGAGAGATTAGAATCACACGTGGAATGCTCAGACATCAATATCCACAGGATCTGAGAGATTAGAACCACACGTGAAATGCTCAGACACCAATATCCACGGGATCTGTGACATTAGAACCACACGTGGAATGCTCAGACACCAATATCCACGGGATCTGTGACATTAGAACCACACGTGGAATGCTCAGACACCAATATCCACGGGATCTGTGACATTAGAACCACACGTGGAATGCTCAGACACCAATATCCACGGGATCTGTGACATTAGAACCACACGTGGAATGCTCAGACACCAATATCCACGGGATCTGAGATTAGAACCACACGTGGAATGCTCAGACACCAATATCCACGGGATCTGAGATTAGAACCACACGTGGAATGCTCAGACACCAATATCCACGGGATCTGTGACATTAGAACCACACGTGGAATGCTCAGACACCAATATCCACAGGATCTGTGAGATTAGAATCACACGTGGAATGCTCAGACACCAATATCCACGGGATCTGAGATTAGAACCACACGTGGAATGCTCAGACACCAATATCCATGGGATCTGTGACATTAGAATCACACGTGGAATGCTCAGACACCAATATCCACAGGATCTGTGAGATTAGAATCACACGTGGAATGCTCAGACACCAATATCCGCAGGATCTGTGACATTAGAATCACACATGGAATGCTCAGACACCAATATCCATGGGATCTGTGACGTTAGAATCACACGTGGAATGCTCAGACACCAATATCCATGGGATCTGTGATGTTAGAATCACACGTGGAATGCTCAGACACCAATATCCATGGGATCTGTGACGTTAGAATCACACGTGGAATGCTCAGACACCAATATCCACAGGATCTGTGACATTAGAATCACACGTGGAATGCTCAGACACCAATATCCATGGGATCTGTGACGTTAGAATCACACGTGGAATGCTCAGACACCAATATCCACAGGATCTATGAGATTAGAATCACACGTGGAATGCTCAGACACCAATATCCACAGGATCTGTGAGATTAGAACCACACGTGGAATGCTCAGACACCAATATCCACAGGATCTGTGAGATTAGAACCACACGTGGAATGCTCAGACACCAATATCCACAGGATCTGTGAGATTAGAACCACACGTGGAATGCTCAGACACCAATATCCACAGGATCTGTGACATTAGAACCACACGTGGAATGCTGAGACACCAATATCCACAGGATCTGTGACGTTAGAACCAAACGTGGAATGCTCAGACACCAATATCCACAGGATCTGAGAGATGAGAATCACACGTGGAATGCTCAGACACCAATATCCACAGGATCTGTGAGATTAGAATCACACGTGGAATGCTCAGACACCAATATCCACAGGATCTGAGAGATTAGAACCAAATGTGGAATGCTCAGACACCAATATCCATGGGATCTGTGACGTTAGAATCACACGTGGAATGCTCAGACACCAATATCCACAGGATCTATGAGATTAGAATCACACGTGGAATGCTCAGACACCAATATCCACAGGATCTGTGAGATTAGAACCACACGTGGAATGCTCAGACACCAATATCCACGGGATCTGTGAGATTAGAATCACACGTGGAATGCTCAGACACCAATATCCACAGGATCTATGAGATTAGAATCACACGTGGAATGCTCAGACACCAATATCCACAGGATCTGTGAGATTAGAACCACACGTGGAATGCTCAGACACCAATATCCACAGGATCTGTGAGATTAGAACCACACGTGGAATGCTCAGACACCAATATCCACAGGATCTGTGACATTAGAACCACACGTGGAATGCTGAGACACCAATATCCACAGGATCTGTGACGTTAGAACCAAACGTGGAATGCTCAGACACCAATATCCACAGGATCTGAGAGATTAGAATCACACGTGGAATGCTCAGACACCAATATCCACAGGATCTGTGAGATTAGAATCACACGTGGAATGCTCAGACACCAATATCCACAGGATCTGTGAGATTAGAACCAAACGTGGAACGCTCAGACACCAATATCCACAGGATCTGAGAGATTAGAACCAAACGTGGAATGCTCAGACACCAATATCCACAGGATCTGAGAGATTAGAATCACACGTGAAATGCTCAGACACCAATATCCACAGGATCTGTGATGTTAGAATCACACGTGGAATGCTCAGACACCAATATCCACAGGATCTGTGACATTAGAACCACACGTGGAATGCTCAGACACCAATATCCACAGGATCTGTGACGTTAGAATCACACGTGGAATGCTCAGACACCAATATCCACAGGATCTGAGAGATTAGAATCACACGTGGAATGCTCAGACACCAATATCCACAGGATCTGTGAGATTAGAATCACACGTGGAATGCTCAGACACCAATATCCATGGGATCTGTGACGTTAGAACCACACATGGAATGCTCAGACACCAATATCCACGGGATCTGTGACATTTGAACCACACGTGGAATGCTCAGACACCAATATCCACAGGATCTGTGACATTAGAACCACACGTGGAATGCTCAGACACCAATATCCACAGGATCTGTGAGATTAGAACCACACATGGAATGCTCAGACACCAATATCCACGGGACCTGTGACATTAGAACCACACGTGGAATGCTCAGACACCAATATCCATGGGATCTGTGACATTAGAACCACACGTGGAATGCTCAGACACCAATATCCATGGGATCTGTGACATTAGAACCACACGTGGAATGCTCAGACACCAATATCCATGGGATCTGTGACATTAGAACCACACGTGGAATGCTCAGACACCAATATCCGCAGGATCTGTGACATTAGAATCACACATGGAATGCTCAGACACCAATATCCATGGGATCTGTGACGTTAGAATCACACGTGGAATGCTCAGACACCAATATCCATGGCATCTGTGATGTTAGAATCACACGTGGAATGCTCAGACACCAATATCCATGGGATCTGTGACGTTAGAATCACACGTGGAATGCTCAGACACCAATATCCACAGGATCTGTGACGTTAGAATCACACGTGGAATGCTCAGACACCAATATCCACAGGATCTGAGAGATTAGAATCACACGTGGAATGCTCAGACACCAATATCCACAGGATCTGTGAGATTAGAATCACACGTGGAATGCTCAGACACCAATATCCATGGGATCTGTGACGTTAGAACCACACATGGAATGCTCAGACACCAATATCCACGGGATCTGTGACATTTGAACCACACGTGGAATGCTCAGACACCAATATCCACGGGACCTGTGACATTAGAACCACACGTGGAATGCTCAGACACCAATATCCATGGGATCTGTGACATTAGAACCACACGTGGAATGCTCAGACACCAATATCCATGGGATCTGTGACATTAGAACCACACGTGGAATGCTCAGACACCAATATCCATGGGATCTGTGACATTAGAACCACACGTGGAATGCTCAGACACCAATATCCGCAGGATCTGTGACATTAGAATCACACATGGAATGCTCAGACACCAATATCCATGGGATCTGTGACGTTAGAATCACACGTGGAATGCTCAGACACCAATATCCATGGCATCTGTGATGTTAGAATCACACGTGGAATGCTCAGACACCAATATCCATGGGATCTGTGACGTTAGAATCACACGTGGAATGCTCAGACACCAATATCCACGGGATCTGTGAGATTAGAACCACACGTGGAATGCTCAGACACCAATATCCACAGGATCTGTGACGTTAGAACCAAACGTGGAATGCTCAGACACCAATATCCACAGGATCTGAGAGATTAGAATCACACGTGGAATGCTCAGACACCAATATCCACAGGATCTGTGAGATTAGAATCACACGTGGAATGCTCAGACACCAATATCCATGGGATCTGTGACGTTAGAACCACACGTGGAATGCTCAGACACCAATATCCACAGGATCTGTGAGATTAGAATCACACGTGGAATGCTCAGACACCAATATCCACAGGATCTGAGAGATTAGAACCACACGTGGAATGCTCAGACACCAATATCCACAGGATCTGTGACATTAGAACCACACGTGGAATGCTCAGACACCAATATCCACAGGATCTGTGACGTTAGAACCAAACGTGGAATGCTCAGACACCAATATCCACAGGATCTGAGAGATTAGAATCACACGTGGAATGCTCAGACACCAATATCCACAGGATCTGTGAGATTAGAATCACACGTGGAATGCTCAGACACCAATATCCATGGGATCTGTGACGTTAGAACCACACGTGGAATGCTCAGACACCAATATCCACAGGATCTGTGACATTAGAACCACACGTGGAATGCTCAGACACCAATATCCACAGGATCTGTGACGTTAGAACCAAACGTGGAATGCTCAGACACCAATATCCACAGGATCTGAGAGATTAGAATCACACGTGGAATGCTCAGACACCAATATCCACAGGATCTGTGAGATTAGAATCACACGTGGAATGCTCAGACACCAATATCCATGGGATCTGTGACGTTAGAACCACACGTGGAATGCTCAGACACCAATATCCACAGGATCTGTGAGATTAGAATCACACGTGGAATGCTCAGACACCAATATCCACAGGATCTGTGACATTAGAATCACACGTGGAATGCTCAGACACCAATATCCACAGGATCTGTGAGATTAGAATCACACGTGGAATGCTCAGACACCAATGTCCACAGGATCTGTGAGATTAGAATCACACGTGGAATGCTCAGACACCAATGTCCACAGGATCTGTGAGATTAGAATCACACGTGGAATGCTCAGACACCAATATCCACAGGATCTGAGAGATTAGAACCAAACGTGGAATGCTCAGACACCAATATCCACAGGATCTGTGAGATTAGAATCACACGTGGAATGCTCAGACACCAATATCCACAGGATCTGTGAGATTAGAATCACACATGGAATGCTCAGACACCAATATCCACAGGATCTGTGAGATTAGAACCACACGTGGAATGCTCAGACACCAATATCCACAGGATCTGAGAGATTAGAACCAAACGTGGAATGCTCAGACACCAATATCCACAGGATCTGTGAGATTAGAATCACACGTGGAATGCTCAGACACCAATATCCACAGGATCTGTGAGATTAGAATCACACATGGAATGCTCAGACACCAATATCCACAGGATCTGTGAGATTAGAACCACACGTGGAATGCTCAGACACCAATATCCACAGGATCTGAGAGATTAGAACCAAACGTGGAATGCTCAGACACCAATATCCACAGGATCTGAGAGATTAGAATCACACGTGGAATGCTCAGACACCAATATCCACAGGATCTGTGAGATTAGAATCACACATGGAATGCTCAGACACCAATATCCACAGGATCTGTGATGTTAGAATCACACGTGGAATGCTCAGACACCAATATCCACAGGATCTGTGACATTAGAACCACACGTGGAATGCTCAGACACCAATATCCACAGGATCTGTGACGTTAGAATCACACGTGGAATGCTCAGACACCAATATCCACAGGATCTGAGAGATTAGAATCACACGTGGAATGCTCAGACACCAATATCCACAGGATCTGTGAGATTAGAATCACACGTGGAATGCTCAGACACCAATATCCATGGGATCGGTGACGTTAGAACCACACGTGGAATGCTCAGACACCAATATCCATGGGATCTGTGACATTAGAACCACACGTGGAATGCTCAGACACCAATATCCACGGGATCTGTGACATTAGAACCACACGTGGAATGCTCAGACACCAATATCCATGGGATCTGTGACATTAGAACCACACGTGGAATGCTCAGACACCAATATCCACGGGATCTGTGACATTAGAACCACACGTGGAATGCTCAGACACCAATATCCATGGGATCTGTGACATTAGAACCACACGTGGAATGCTCAGACACCAATATCCATGGGATCTGTGACATTAGAACCACACGTGGAATGCTCAGACACCAATATCCACGGGACCTGTGACATTAGAACCACACGTGGAATGCTCAGACACCAATATCCACGGGATCTGAGATTAGAACCACACGTGGAATGCTCAGACACCAATATCCACAGGATCTGTGATGTTAGAATCACACGTGGAATGCTCAGACACCAATATCCACAGGATCTGTGACATTAGAACCACACGTGGAATGCTCAGACACCAATATCCACAGGATCTGTGACGTTAGAATCACACGTGGAATGCTCAGACACCAATATCCATGGGATCAGTGACGTTGGAACCACACGTGGAATGCTCAGACACCAATATCCACAGGATCTGTGAGATTAGAATCACACGTGGAATGCTCAGACACCAATATCCACAGGATCTGAGAGATTAGAATCACACGTGGAATGCTCAGACACCAATATCCATGGGATCTGTGACGTTAGAACCACACGTGGAATGCTCAGACACCAATATCCACGGGATCTGTGACATTAGAACCACACGTGGAATGCTCAGACACCAATATCCATGGGATCTGTGACATTAGAACCACACGTGGAATGCTCAGACACCAATATCCATGGGATCTGTGACATTAGAACCACACGTGGAATGCTCAGACACCAATATCCATGGGATCGGTGACGTTAGAACCACACGTGGAATGCTCAGACACCAATATCCATGGGATCTGTGACATTAGAACCACACGTGGAATGCTCAGACACCAATATCCACGGGATCTGTGACATTAGAACCACACGTGGAATGCTCAGACACCAATATCCATGGGATCTGTGACATTAGAACCACACGTGGAATGCTCAGACACCAATATCCACGGGACCTGTGACATTAGAACCACACGTGGAATGCTCAGACACCAATATCCACGGGATCTGAGATTAGAACCACACGTGGAATGCTCAGACACCAATATCCACAGGATCTGTGAAATTAGAACCACACGTGGAATGCTCAGACACCAATATCCACAGGATCTGTGAGATTAGAATCACACGTGGAATGCTCAGACACCAATATCCATGGGATCTGTGACGTTAGAACCACACGTGGAATGCTCAGACACCAATATCCACGGGATCTGAGATTAGAACCACACGTGGAATGCTCAGACACCAATATCCACAGGATCTGTGAGATTAGAACCACACGTGGAATGCTCAGACACCAATATCCACAGGATCTGTGACATTAGAATCACACGTGGAATGCTCAGACACCAATATCCATGGGATCAGTGACGTTAGAACCACACGTGGAATGCTCAGACACCAATATCCACGGTGATGTGTGACATTAGAACCACACGTGGAATGCTCAGACACCAATATCCATGGGATCTGTGACATTAGAACCACACGTGGAATGCTCAGACACCAATATCCACGGGATCTGTGACATTAGAACCACACGTGGAATGCTCAGACACCAATATCCACGGGATCTGTGACATTAGAACCACACGTGGAATGCTCAGACACCAATATCCACGGGATCTGTGACATTAGAACCACACGTGGAATGCTCAGACACCAATATCCACGGGATCTGTGACATTAGAACCACACGTGGAATGCTCAGACACCAATATCCACGGGATCTGAGATTAGAACCACACGTGGAATGCTCAGACACCAATATCCACGGGATCTGTGACATTAGAACCACACGTGGAATGCTCAGACACCAATATCCACGGGATCTGTGACATTAGAACCACACGTGGAATGCTCAGACACCAATATCCACGGGATCTGTGACATTAGAACCACACGTTGAATGCTCAGACACCAATATCCACGGGATCTGAGATTAGAACCACACGTGGAATGCTCAGACACCAATATCCACGGGATCTGTGACATTAGAACCACACGTGGAATGCTCAGACACCAATATCCATGGGATCTGTGACATTAGAACCACACGTGGAATGCTCAGACACCAATATCCACAGGATCTGAGATTAGAACCACACATGGAACGCTCAGACACCAATATCTGTGGAATCTGCGATGTTAGAACCGCAGGCACGCTGCCAGGTTCTAAACCAACCACAGGTTGCCCTCCTGAGTGAAATGTCGCCAGCGAAAATGCAGTGGGGCAAGTCATCCAACCAGGAGGTGCAGTTTACCCCAAGCATCACATGAGATGCGGTGTCACATAAACAGGGGCCCACTGAAAATTCAAAAGTGAATCTATTCTTTAGAAGGTCGCCTGAATTAATCTTTTACGAGTGCGCAAGTTTTATCTTGGTGGGGGTTTATGAATCCAACATGAAACGGAATCTTTATTTTGCAGAGGTGAGGAGCTGATCGGCCGAGGTGTGAGAGAACACAAAGGAACAGCGGAGAAAGCGGAGAAAGAAACAACAAAGGATTTGGAGACAGGGCCAGTAAACAACGGCTTCAGGTTTTTGGCTCACCCCCAAGAATGCCCTCGCTCTACCTCTTAGCTTTTTGCTTGACTTGTGCCGACTGATATCTGTACAGCGAACTAATTGGAACCCCAAGGTCCTTAAAGTAAGGTGGAAATGAGCAATCTTCGCACAGACTCTGTCTACCCGCAAAGAGAATCCACAAGCAGACTTGTTTTATCCTTCCCTCTTTCTGTCTGCAGTAATGTCCCTCTCTGATTTAATCTTTTATCTTTCAGGGAAAATCAATGCCCACAACAGCATTGCGAAATTCAGTCTGTCGAATCCATCCCCCTGCATTTCAGATACACTGCGACACCTACGCACTAAAAGAAAACACAGTAAACTACTTTCACTTTCATTACCCGGCATGATTTAAGGTTAACTTTATGATCACCATTTTATAAAGTCTCTGACAAAATTCCATCCTCTCAAGGGCTGAAAACATCAGTGTCTCGACAACAAAAGTCAAATATAAAGTGCGTGCAGTACATGTGTGTGCGAGAGTTTCAAGGGATGATAGCATTAGTGCATACACAAGAAATCTAATATTAAATAAAATGTGCAGCGCACGTGTTTTTTTTAAAAACGAGAAGCAGAATGAGAGCGATACAGTAAGATTGAGTGAAGCAGACACAGAAAGGCAGAGTAAGAGAATGAAAGGGAGGGAGGGGACACACAGAGGCAGACAAAGCAACAGAGGGGAGGGGAGAAGCAATGAGTGCAACGGAGAGAACCAATGATGCAGAGATACAGAGAGCAAGAAACAAAAAAAGAGGCCAAGAAAATGAGTGAGGCAGAGAATGAATGAAGCAGAGAAAGAGAGAGGCAGACAGCAAGACACTAAAATAGGCAAAGGAAAAGTGGGTGAGGCAGAGCGAAGTTGAGGCAGGAAGAGAATGAAGTAGGGAGAGAAAAATGAACAGAAAAATAGGATGAAGCAGAAAGACAAAGATGGATTGAATTTCCTCCGCCCAACTGTTTTCTACACTGTGCAGGCCATCCCTCGAGGTTTTGACCTAGAGGGCCAATATTCCTCTGCATTATGTGCCGACTCCATATCCACCCCCTCCACCACTGGCACACCGTGACTGCAGGATGTATGATTTTCAGGATGCGCTGCAGCAACTCACCAAAGTTACTTCCTCAGCACCTCCCGCCCGCAATCTTAATTACCGGGAAGGACAAGAGCAGCAATATCGTGGGAACACCATCACCTCCATGCTCACCCCAAGTCACACACCATCCTAACTTGAGCATACATCGCCTAGAATTCTCCACCTAACACCATTGTTACATCGAGTTACATTGAATTTACAGCACAGAAACAGGCCTTTTGGCCCAACTGGTTTATGCCGGCCTTTATGCTCCTCAAGAATTGCCTCCCACCCCTCTTCATCTAACCCTATCAGCATACCCTTCTACTCCTTTCTCCTTCGTGTGCTTATCTAGCTTCCCCTTAAATGCATCTATGTTATCGCCTCAAGTACTCCCTTGTGGTAGCGAGTTCCGTATTCTAACCACTCTTTGGGTAAAGAAGATTCTCCTGAATTCCCTATTGGATTTATTAGCGACCATTTTATATTTATGACCTCTGGTTTTGGACTCCCCCATTTTCTCTACGTCTACCCTATCAAACCCTATCATTACCTTAAAGACCTCTATCAGGTCACCCCTCAGCCTTCTCTTTTCTAGAGAAAAGAGCCTCAGACTGTTTCCTGATAAGCATATCCTCTCAGTTCTGGTATCATCCTGGTAAATCTTTTTTCCACCTTCTCCAGTGCCTCTATATCCTTTCTATAAGATGGAGACCAAAACTGTGCACAGTACTCCAAGTGTGGACTAATGAAGATTCTTTACAAGTTTAACATAACTGCTCTGCTTTTCAATTCTACCCATCTAGACATGAACCCCAGTGCTTGGGTTGCCTTTTTATGGCCTTATCAACCTGCATCGTTGATTTGTGTATCTGTATCCCGAGATCCCTTTGCTCCTCTACCCCGTTTAAATTCTTGTTATCCAAGCAGTATGTGACCTCCTTATTCTTCCTACCAAAATGCACCACCTCACACTTATCTATATTGAAATTTATTTGCCAATTACACGTCCATTCTGCACGTTTATTAATGTCTTTTTGCATTTTGATGCATTCCTCCTTTGTATTAACTGCACCCCCAATTTGGTGTCTCCGAAAATTTTGAAATTGTACTTCCGATTCCCGAGTCCAAATCGTGAACAACAGTGGTCCCAGCACCGATCCCTGTGAACACCACTTCCCAGCTTTTGCCAGTCTGAGTAGCTACCCTTAACCCCTACTCTCTGTTTTCTGATTTGGAGCCTGACTCCACATGCTCTGATCTTAGTCATGAGTCCACCATGTAGGAGCACCAGTACCACAAGGACTGCAGAGGTTCCAGGAGAAGGCCCACCATCATCTTTTAAGGAAAACAAAGGATGGACAATAAATGCCGGCCTTTTCAGCATCACCCACATCCCGAGAATGAGTAAAAAGTCATTTTTTGGCCATTCTGGTGATAACAATTGAAAGATTTCCTGCTGTGTTGGGGTGTGATGTGGGCAGAAACTTTTAAGGAGAGCTGGGAAGTTATTCGATTCTACCATCCCCATTAACAGAATGGGGTCCCATTTGCTGTATCTTGATAGCGAACTACACAAAGAAACAGGATGATTAGATGACAGGGAGGAAGGGGCAATTTTTTTTTTTTTTTATTCGTTCACGGGATGTGGGCGTCGCTGGCAAGGCCGGCATTTATTGCCCATCCCTAATTGCCCTTGAGAAGGTGGTGGTGAGCCACCTTCTTGAACCGCTGCAGTCCGTGTGGTGATGGTTCTCCCACAGTGCTGTTAGGAGGGGAGTTCCAGGATTTTGACCCAACGACAATGAAGGAACAGCGATATATTTCCAAGTCGGGATGGTGTGTGATTTGGAGGGGAACGTGCAGGTGGTGTTGTTCCCATGCGCCTGCTGCCCTTGTCCTTCTAGGTGGTAGAGGTCGCGGGTTTGGGAGGTGCTGTCGAAGAAGCCTTGGGGAGTTGCTGCAGTGCATCCTGTGGATGGTGCACACTGCAGCCACAGTGTGCCGGTGGTGAAGGGAGTGAATGTTTAGGGTGGTGGATGGGGTGCCAATCAAGCGGGCTGCTTTATCTTGGATGGTGTCGAGCTTCTTGAGTGTTGTTGGAGCTGCACTCATCCAGGCAAGTGGAGAGTATTCCATCACACACCTGACTTGTGCCTTGTAGATGGTGGAAAGGCTTTGGGGAGTCAGGAGGTGAGACACTCGCCGCAGAATACCCAGCCTCTGACCTGCTCTTGTAGCCACAGTATTTATATGGCTGGTCCAGTTAAGTTTCTGGTCAATGGTGACCCCCAGGATGTTGATGGTGGGGGATTCGGCGATGGTAATGCCGTTGAATGTCAAGGGGAGGTGGTTAGACTCTCTCTTGTTGGAGATGGTCATTGCCTGGCACTTATCTGGCGTGAATGTTACTTGCCACTTATCAGCCCAAGCCTGGATGTTGTCCAGGTCTTGCTGCATGCGGGCTCGGACTGCTTCATTATCTGAGGGGTTGCGAATGGAACTGAACACTGTGCAGTCATCAGCGAACATCCCCATTTCTGACCTTATGATGGAGGGAAGGTCATTGATGAAGCAGCTGAAGATGGTTGGGCCAAGGACACTGCCCTGAGGAACTCCTGCAGCAATGCCCTGGGGCTGAGATGCTTGGCCTCCAACAACCACTACCATCTTCCTTTGTGCTAGGTATGACTCCAGCCACTGGAGAGTTTTCCCCCTGATTCCCATTGACTTCAATTTTACTAGGGCTCCTTGGTGCCACACTCGGTCAAATGCTGCCTTGATGTCAAGGGCAGTCACTCTCACCTCACCTCTGGAATTCAGCTCTTTTGTCCATGTTTGGACCAAGGCTGTAATGAGGTCTGGAGCCGAGTGGTCCTGGCGGAACCCAAACTGAGCATCGGTGAGCAGGTTATTGGTGAGTAAGTGCCGCTTGATAGCACTGTCGACGACACCTTCCATCACTTTGCTGATGATTGAGAGTAGACTGATGGGGCGGTAATTGGCCGGATTGGATTTGTCCTGCTTTTTGTGGACAGGACATACCTGGGCAATTTTCCACATTGTCGGGTGGATGCCAGTGTTGTAGCTGTACTGGAACAGCTTGGCTAGAGGCGCAGCTAGTTCTGGAGCACAAGTCTTCAGCACTACAGCTGGGATGTTGTCGGGGCCCATAGCCTTTGCTGTATCCAGTGCACTCAGCCGTTTCTTGATATCACGTGGAGTGAATCGAATTGGCCGAAGACTGGCTTCCGTGATGGTGGGGATATCGGGAGGAGGCTGAGATGGATTATCCACTCGGCACTTCTGGCTGAAGATGGTTGCAAACGCTTCAGCCTTGTCTTTTGCACTCATGTGCTGGACTCCGCCATCATTGAGAATGGGGATGTTTGCAGAGCCTCCTCCTCCCGTTAGTTGTTTAATTGTCCACCACCATTCACGACTGGATGTGGCAGGACTGCAGAGCTTTGATCTGATCCGTTGGTTGTGGAATCGCTTAGCTCTTCCACAACGTACTGTTAAACTGTGACTGGAATCTATCGGAACCCAATAAATTATCTGAACCTCACTGGGGATCAATGCTTTCTTGGGCTAAGATTGAACAGGGTTGCAGTGCCTGAGCAGTGCCTCATGCTGCAGGAGGACCTGAAGCCGAACTCCAGGATAAGCACAACACTGCCAGTTGCAGTCAACGTGACTACCGTCTTGAAATTCTTTGAGCCAGCAGGGACATAATAAGTCAATCTGCAGTGCATTTCTGCATAAAAAGGATAACTGATGTCGTATAGCATTATGCCCTTCATGGACACCAGGGAGCAACGTCCTCAGCCCTAGGGTTCTTTCAAATGGCAGGATTCCTAAAAATCCAGGGAATAATAGATGGCACCCATGTAGTCCTTTGCATTCCTGCCAACAGGAATGCCTCATACATAAATCACAATTCTGCTATTCTGTAAACATTCAGCTTGTGTGTGAATATCTTCACCGGATACTGCTGCTCAACACCAGATTATCAGGCTGCCCTCTTGATTCCTTTATTTTATGCTAGTCCACTGTGCCACCATTATTTGTTGATACCTGGCGAGCAAATAATTGTCTTGTGGTCTTGGCCTGTGATCTCTTTGCATTACCCTTGCACACCAGCTGAGCACAGACGTAATGAGGCACATGCCTCCACCAGATCCATCATGGAGCACACCATATCCTTGTCATTGAACCTGCAGAATTGCTAAGGTTTCAAAAATGTATTGGTGATGAGTTTAACTTAAAAAAAATTACATTGAACTGCCATATTTAGAATTTTACTACAGTGTGCTGTGACTGGATGGCTTATTTGTGGACAAGTTGCAGTGCCTGGATGTGCTCTCAGCTGTTTTCAGTTTGTTTACATATTCACAATGGAGGTCCCTTTGTTACCATTCAATAAAGAGCCCATACCGTCCATATTACAGTGGCTAACGCAGGAACAGGTGTGGGCTATTCAGCCCCTCGAGTCTGTTCCACCATTAAATCAGATCATGGCTGATCTGTACCTCAACTCCATTTTACCACCTTTGCTCCATATCTCTTGATGTCCTTACCGAACAAAAATCTAGCGATCTGTCTTGAAAATTTCAATTGACCCAGCATACACAGCCTTTTGGGAAAGAGAATTCCAGATTTCTACTACCCTGTGTGTGAAAATGTGCTTCCTGATTTCACTCCTGAATGGCCTCTCTCTAATTTTAAGATTATGCCCCATTGTTCTGGATCCCCCCATTAGAGGAAATATTTTCTCTGTATCTACATGTCCACTAGCTTTTAGTGATTTCTGTACATGGACCCCTAAATCTCTCTGCTCCTCCACAGTTTCTAGCTTCTTACCGATTAGAAAATACTCTGACCGATCTTTCTTAGGTCCAAAGTTGATGACCTCACATGTCCCCGCGTTGAATTCCATCTGCCATAGTTTTGCCCACTCTCAATCTATCAATGTCTCTTTGCAACTTTATGCACCCATCTATACTACTTACTATGCCACCTAACTTAGTGTCGTCAGCAAACTATACGGCTCTCTATTCCTTCATCTAAGTCATTTATAAATATAGTGAAAAGCTGAGGCCCCAGTAGAGATCCCTGGGGGACATCACTAGTCACATCCTGCCAATTGGAGTACATACCCATTATCCCTGCTCTCTGTCTCCTACCTCATAAACAATTCCCTAACCACGTCAATAGGTTGAGTCCAATTCCATGTGCTTTCACCTTTGCTAACAGTCGCTTGTGTGGAACCTTATCGAATGCCTTCTGAAAGTCCATGTAAATAACATCCATAGACACTCCCTTATCTACCACGTTAGTAACCCACTCAAAAAATGTGACTAGCTTAGTTAGACATGACCTTCCCTTTACAAATCTATGCTGCATCTCTCCGATGGTTTCATATTTGTCCAAGTGCTCAGTCACTCTATCCCTAATAACAGATTCTAGTAACAACTCCACAACAGACATTAGAATAATAGGTCTATAATTTCCTGGTTTCTCTCTCCCACCCTTCTTAAATAATGGAGTAACATTGGCAATTTTCCAATCCAAGAGGACAATTTCTGATTCAAGAGAGTTTTGGAAGATCAACAATTTCCTCACCTACTTCTTTTAATACCCTGGGGTGGAAACCATCAGGTCCTGGAGAATTGTCAATCTTCAGTCTCTTTATTTTCTCCATTATCATTATTTTACTTATATTAAATCTAGTAAGTCCCTCCCCTTGATTTAATTTTATTTTTCCTTGCACCTCTGATACTTTATCCTTATCTTCTACTGTGAAGGCTGATACGAAGTAATTATTTAGCATGTCTGCCATTTCCTGATTTTCAATTACAGTATCACCTGTGTCTGTCTTTAAGGGACCCACATTACTCTTAGCCACCCTCTTTCTCTTAATATATTTGTAAAAACTTTTAGTGTCGTCCTTGATATCCCTCACAAGGTTTTTCTCATATTCCTTTTCTGTGGCTGTTACCACATCCTTTGTTTCCCTTTGCTGTTCTTTATATCGCTCCCAGTCCATAAGAACATAAGAACATAAGAAATAGGAGCAGGAGTAGGCCAATCGGCCCCTCGAGCCTGCTCCGCCATTCAATAAGATCATGGCTGATCTGATCCTAACCTCAAATCTAAATTCATGTCCAATTTCCTGCCTGCTCCCCGTAACCCCTAATTCCCTTTACTTCTAGGAAACTGTCTATTTCTGTTTTAAATTTATTTAATGATGTAGCTTCCACAGCTTCCTGGGGCAGCAAATTCCACAGACCTACTACCCTCTGAGTGAAGAAGTTTCTCCTCATCTCAGTTTTGAAAGAGCAGCCCCTTATTCTAAGATTATGCCCCCTTGTTCTAGTTTCACCCATCCTTGGGAACATCCTTACCGCATCCACCCGATCAAGCCCAAACCCGCGGGATCTCTACTGTTCTTTGTATTTGTGTAAGCTCTTTCTTTTAGTTTTATACTATCTCTCATCTCTTTTGTTGACCATGTTTGTTTAATGATGTTTGTTTAATGCGCGGACACCGCGCAACAATCGCCAGACAGGAGGGTTCCCTCCCAGTCGGGGAACACTTTAGCAGTCAAGGACATTCAGCCACCGATCTTCGGGTAAGCGTTCTCCAAGGCGGCCTTCGAGACACACGACAACGCAAAATCGTCGAGCAGAAATTGATAGCCAAGTTCCGCACCCATGAGGACGGCCTCAACCGGGATCTTGGGTTCATGTCACGCTACACGTAACCCCACCAGCAGGAAAAAAAAGTTATCTGTTTTTAATACAACTGGAAATTCTCTCTCTCTCTCTGCCTTTCGGGTCTCTTTCTCTCTGTCTGTGTAATTTGACCCATTGTATATTCAGTATACTGGGACCTACTGTTTTCCGTGGCTAACCTGTCTGAACACCAATGACACCTTTGACTGGTGTGATGGTGTCCCAGCCTAATATAAGATATGCGATTTGAGAACCTCTCATTCACTCACTCATCTGACGAAGGAGATAATCTCCGAAAGCTTGTGATTTTAAAATAAAATTGTTGGACTATAACCTGGTGTTGTAAGATTCCTTATGTTTGTTTAATTACACAAGTAAAGTTCTTGCCCTTTAGGGGTATGTGCAGGTCATGTATTGTACCAAATATTTAATTGAACACCTCCCACTCCTCTTCTGTAGTTTTAGCTGTTTACAGTAAACTGGGCGGAACTGTTGTCAATTTCAGTCTCATCCTTTTAAAATCAGCCTTATCTAAATTTAAAACTTTGGTTTGTGACTCACCCTTCTCCCCCTCAAACCTAATATCAAATTCATTCATCTTATGGTCACTGTTAGCTGGATGTTCCCTTACCATTCGACTGTTGACTAATTCTGGCTCATTACTCAACACTAAACCTAGAATGGCCTGTTCTCTTGTTGGTTCAAGAACATATTGTTCCAGAAAACTGTCCCGAATACACTCAAGAAATTCACTGCCTTTGGGACTCGAGCTGTTCGGCTTCCCCCAGTCTATGTGAAAATTAAAGTCTCCCATTATAACCATTCTGCTTTTGCTACAAGCTTCTCTGATCTCTCTATATATGCATCCCACTACTTCATCACTGCTACCAGCAGGTCTGTAGACATCTCCCACCAAAGTCTTGCATCTTTTTCTATTCCTCAATTCTGCCCAGGATATTTCTACTGTCTGCACACCCTTACTGATATCCCCTCTTTCTAATACTGTGATATTATTGTTTATCATTATTGCTGCTGCTCCTCCTCCTTTTCCAAATTCCCTGTCCTTTCTAAAGACCTTATAACCTGGAATATTTATCTCCCAGTCATGCCCAGTTTGTAGCCAGGTCTAGGTGATGGCCACTATGTCACACTCTTTAAGTTGAATTTGCGCTTCTAATTCGCTTGTTTTATTCCTTATGCTACGTGCATCCACTGGGAAATGTGAGGAGTGACATTCATACTGAATAAGAATATAATAGATTGTAAACCCCAGACTGCAGGCAGTCAGTTGGGTACCCCTGACAGCCTAAAATTCAGCCTATTCTTGCAAGCCATCTTTTCATACGCTCCAGTCTATTAATGGTTGCAGATTTACACAAGAAAATAAATCTTTTTTTTTTGGACACGGCCAAAAGAACAAGATAGGCCAGAAATTACTGTTGACAATAAAAGCAAACGAGTGCTTAATATATTCAGCAGATGTTCCTCTATCCATTATATTAAATGGGTTACCACCTCCATTGAACAGTTAACAGAAGAATGCCCTATCAATGTGTCAAATGTCTGCCCATTATTATCAGCAACAGTAATTTTGAGCCTTCTAAAGTTTTACAAATGTTTGAAATATATAAGTTGATCCCCATCTAAAAGGAGGAGGAGACAGGTTAATGTTCGGGTGTGACCATTCCTAAGGCCTCTGCTCGAACTACTGCAACTTGCATTAATATAGCGTCTTTAACATAGTAAAACGTCACAAGGCGCTTCACAAGAGCGTAAATCAGACAAAAGTTGGTTTTGTTTTGATAAAACTCACTCACTCTTATCCTTTCCGAAGCTACTTGAAAATATGAAGGAGATGAATTTGCTCGTGGCTCCTCCCACTCTGCTGTTGTAACGTCAGAAGACAATTAGGTAGAAACCCTAGTCTATGTGCGTATAACGCGGGGTCCCATCTGAGGTTCTGCCAGTGGACTGGGAGAAACACCCCCTCCCCGCCCCAAGAAAAATTCACGACATGGTTGACCAAGTTGTAAAAAAACATTTGCTACTTATCAGCAACAACCCAGGCATCGTACCAGGGTGAGACTAAGGCAATCTCTGCAAAGTCCTCCTCACTAACATCTGGGGACTGCTACCCACAGATTAACCAAACAGCCTAACATGGTCATACTCTTGCAATCATATCTATCAGCCAACATCCCAGACTCCTCCATCACCATTCTTGGGTATATCCCATCCCACTAGCAGGATAAGCCAGTGATATACAGTCAGATAGGAATAGCCCTGGGAGCCCTCGACATTGCCTCCGGAACCCATGAAGGGTCAAACGAGATCAAGGAAACCCCCTGCTGATCACCATCTACTGTCTGCTCTCAGCTGATGAATCAATACTTCCCACATTGGAGGAAGTAAGGGATCAGAATATACACTGGGTGGGGGACTTCAATGACAATCACCAAGAGTGGCTCGGTAATAGCACCACTGACCAAACTGGCCGAGTACTGAAGGACATAGCTGTCAGATTAGGCCTGTGTCAAGTGATGAGAATATGAGAACCAATATGTGGAGAGTAGCCTACTTGACCTCGTCCTCATCAACCTACCAGTCACAGATATGTCAGTCCAGGACAGCATTGGTAGAAGTGACCACAGCAGAGTCTTTTTGAAAACAAACTCTCATCTCCACTGTGAGTGCACCCACCCTCATGTAGTGTGGCACTACCGCCGTGCTAGGTGAGACGAACTAAGGACAGATCTAGCAGCCCAAAACTGGGGTGTTGTGGGCTATCAGCAGCAGCAGAATTGTATACCAACCACAATGTATAACGTCATGACCCAGCACATTCCCCCACACCTTGATCACCATTATGCCAGGAGGCCAACCCTGGTACAGTGGGCAGTGTAGGAGGACATGCCAGGAGCAGGAAGAAATTTCTCCCAGAACACAAAATGTAACCGAGTGAAAAATCGAAGAATAGCGGTTCATTGTAATCGAAGTATTCAACATTGAGCAATCAGATTCATAGACAACATTCCCACAATCACATCAGGCCACGGTCTAGGTCTGTACTAATCTTTATAACTTTTAACCCTCTTTATTTGAAGAATATTTAGCCATTTTCAAGAGTGAATTGACAGTAATTCTAAGGGGATTCTATTACCCATATCCATGACTCTGTTTCTTCCAGTCTCTGCTCACTCATTGCCTGCTGATTCTGTACTCAGACCCTCCGGTCGTGTGGTTTCACCTTTCAGTAATCTTCTCACATCCGCATTATTCATACATTTAAAAAACTGGTTTCATGTTCTCACTGAACCTGCTGCAGAATTCTTTGAGGCTCCCCTCAATTACCGCCCCATCAGTCTACTCTCAATCATCAGCAAAGTGATGGAAGGTGTCGTCGACAGTGCTATCAAGCAGCACTTACCCTCCAATAACCTGCTCAATGATGCTCAGTTTGGGTTCCGCCAGGACCACTCGGCTCCAGACCTCATTACAGCCTTGGTCCAAACATGGACAAAAGAGCTGAATTCCAGAGGTAAGGTGAGAGTGACTGCCCTTGACATCAAGGCAGCATTTGACCGAGTGTGGCACCAAGGAGCCCTAGTAAAATTGAAGTTAATGGGAATCAGGGGGAAAACTCTCCAGTGGCTGGAGTCATACCTAGCACAAAGGAAGATGGTAGTGGTTGTTGGAGGCCAAGCATCTCAGCCCCAGGGCATTGCTGCAGGAATTCCTCAGGGCAGTGTCCTGGGCTCAACCATCTTCAGCTGCTTCATCAATGACCTTCCCTCCATTATAAGGTCAGAAATGGGGATGTTCGCTGATGATTGCAGTGTTCAGTTCCATTCGCAACCCCTCAGATAATGAAGTAGTCTGAGCCCGCACGCAGCAAGACCTGGACAACATCCAGGATTGGGCTGATAAATGGGAAGTAACATTCGCGCCAGATAAGTGCCAGGCAATGACCATCTCCAACAAGAGAGAGTCTAACCACCTCCCCTTGACATTCAACGGCATTACCATCACCGAATCCCCCACCATCAACATCCTGGGGGTCACCATTGACCAGAAACTTAACTGGACCAGCCACGTAAACACTCAAGAGCAGGTCAGAGGCTGGGTATTCTGTGACGAGTGAGTCGCCTCCTGACTCCCCAAAGCCTTTCCAACATCTACAAGGCACAAGTTAGGAGTGTGATGGAATACTCTCCACTTGCCTGGATGAGTGAAGCTCCAACAACACTCAAGAAGCTTGACACCATCCAGGACAAAGCAGTCCGCTTGATTGGCACCCTATCCACCACCTAAACATTCACTCCCTTCACCACCGGTGCACTGTGGCTGCAGTGTGTACCATCCACAGGATGCATTGCAGCAACTCGCCAAAGCTTCTTCGACAGCACTTCCCAAACTCGCGACCTCTACCACCTAGAAGGACAAGAGCAGCAGGCACATGGGAACAACACCACCTCCAAGTCACACACCATCCTGACTTGGAAATATATCGCCGTTCCTTCATTGTCGCTGGGTCAAAATCCTGGAACTCCCTTCCTAACAGCACTGTGGGAGAATCTTCACCACACGGACTGCAGCGGTTCAAGAAGGCGGCTCACCACCACCCTCTCAAGGGCAATTAGGGATGGGCAATGAATGCCGGCCTTGCCAGCGACGCCCATATCCATAATCTCATGAACGAATAAAAAAAAACAGCTTTCAAATTCATTATTAAAATTCATCCATTTCTATTCATGATTATCACCTGACAAAGTGGCAACTGGTTGTTATTTTTTCCCCAGTTGGATTCAGGCCTTGTGAATCCAGTAATCTCACTGGGCAGAGAGTGGTCCATCGGCCTATAACTGCGCTGATGCCCGTTTTTACCCATCTCAAGCAGGTAAACAAGCTGCTTCACCACCACCTCAAATGAGGCCCCAAATACATCTGTGCAGTAAGGAGATCAGAAAGCACAGCCAGTGGCTGCTCGCAACATCTGGACAGCCCGTGAGGAGGGGGGTTGGATTTTGACCTTTGGGCGGCCGGCCGGTTGTCCATACCCAAGGCGGAGAGGCGGTCCAGGTTTGCAGGCACTCCCCTCATTTGCGTCGGGCTGACAGGCCGCACGGTGCCAAACAGGCATCCCAATGTAGCTCGCCGGATTAAGGCCTATCAATTAAAAGGGCCTCCCTGGAAGGCACCAACATAAGAGCGATGGCAGTGGGGGGGGGGGGGCGGGGGGAGGGCACATTATTTTTGTGGGGCCCGGAGGAGCACTCCTGCTTGTCTGAGCCCCACAAAAATAATTCCGCACTTACCTTTGCTGGGCCTCCTTGGCTCCGCCGCCCAGTTGCAGCCTAAAATAGCAGGACCCTGATTTCCATATTAAAAGGGGCCTACCGCCTGAAACAGGCAGACGCTTTGGACGCCCAGTGTTATGCTCCTTTCAAAATAGCACCGGCCACATCATCGGGGTTAACGCCAGGCAAAACAAGTGGAAATCACCCCCCCACCCGTTTTGGGGACTGGAGGGCGGTTCAGGCTCAAGCTACCCGGATGCGGAGTGTCCGAGGATCTCAGCGCAGGCTCTGAAACCCAAACGGGTACGGGCGGATGTTGGGAAGAAGTACCCGTAGCTCGAGAAGAGCAGCCCAGGTGATGCGGAATTGCAATGGCAAATGCCGCAACCTTCACCGTTTGTCTGTCAGTCTGATAATTTGGGGTATTGCAAACACTGTCATCAGAAACCATACTTAGCCCTGTACTATTAATGGTACAAAGATGTTACAGTGAGCATGTCGCTCTTTTCACAATATTGCCATTGGATATGCCATGCCACAGCACCTTTCACGACCTCAGGACGTCCCAAAGCGCTTTACAGCCAATGAAGTGCTTCTGAAGTGTGGCCACTTCTGTAACGTAGAAAAAGTGGCAGTCAATGTGCGCATAGCAAGGTGCCACAAACAGCAATGACCAGATAATCTGTTTGTAGTGATGCTGATTGAGGGATATATAATGGCCAGGACACCAGGGATAACTCTCTTGTTCTTTGAAGAGGGCTGTGGGATCTTTTACATCCACCTGAGGGGGCAGACGGTGCTTTGGTTTAACGTCTCATCCTAAAGACGACACCTCCAACATTGCATCACTCCCTCAGTACTGCACTGGAGTGTCAGCCTGGATTTTGTGCTCAACTCTCTGGAGTGGGACTTGAACCGATAACCTTCTGACTCAGAGCCACAGCTGACAGCAGTACAGAAAAACTGACGCAGCATTCCATGAACTTTGACCCTGGTAATAATTCCGCTCACTTCACTTTTGCAGAACAAGAGAAACAGGATCTGCATTGTCCCCGGAGGGTGGCAGTGACACAATGAAGTCGTTCCCACCCCCCACCCCACCCCCCACTCCACCCCGACAAATCTTTCAACTGAGGACAATGGGGCTCCATCAATATGGAGCTATGGAGACAGGGTGAGGCAGGTAGAACATACACCTGCTCATTCACACTACCTTCTGATTCGTCAGGTCAGCTAACAACGAGTAAAATACGTTTGCATGGAAAGCATGAGTTTCCCACATCATTAATTTCAAAGGCAATGATGAACGGGCAAAGTGTGTCATTGTATTTCTAAACGTACCTTCTGCTCTGCTCACACAGTGCAAGAAGCAATGGGCAGCAGTCAGAATCAGAGCAGGGCCATGCACCAAGCAGCCAGCGTTACCTCTCACACCGAGCGTCACGTACCAGCATTGCGGTGCTGCACTTTGCCCAGCGGTGCGGTGAGGTTGCAGCAGGAGACACATAGAATTTTACAGCACAAAAACAGGCCATTCGGCCCAACTGGTCTATCCCGGCGCTTATGCTCCACATGAGCCTCCTCTCACCTTACTTCATCTAACCCTATCAGCATAACCTTCTATTCCTTTCTCTCTCATGTGCTTATCTAGCTTCCCCTTAGATGCATCTATGCTGTTCGCTTCAACCACTCCTTGTGGTAGCAAGTTCCACATTCTCACCACTCTCTGAGTGAAGAAGTTTCTCCTGAATTCCCTATTGGATTTATTAGTGACTATCTTAAATTTATGGCCACTAGTTTTGGTCTCCCCCACAAGTTGATACATCTTCTCGATGTCTACCCTATCAAATCCCTTCATAGTTTTAAAGACTTCTATCAGGTCACCCCTCAGCCTCCTCCTTTCGAGAGAAAAGAGCCCCAGACTGTACAGTCTTTCCTGATAGTTGTAATCTCTCAGGTCTGATATCATCCTTGTGAATCTTTTTTGCACATTCTCCAGTGCTTCGATATCCCTTTTATAATATGGAGACCAGAACTGTTCACAGTACTCCAAGTGTGGTCTAACCAAGGTTCTGTACAAGTTTAATATAACTTCTTTGCAATTCAAATCTATTTCTCTAGAAATGAACCCATGCTTTGTTTGCACTTAAGGCTTTGTTAACCTGCTTTTTCTAACAAGGGGTGTAGCGAGGTAGTGGCAGGTCGACTGATGGCAGATGCAGAGTGGGGAGCCGCTCGGTGCCTGCTCCTGCACGGTCTTCCTACATCTGCTTCAGATCATCGTATAATAGTCTTCCATTTACCCTGGCATTTCTCACACATGAGGTACTGATTTTTGATGCATTTCTTAACACTAGGCTTCAATATAGGTAACTGCTCTTGTGCAAGGTATCAGCTAATCCAAGACCAGCACATATTGTATACCCGAGAGAGGTACGAGGATGATATGTACAGTACATGTATATAAAATGTACACTTATACTGTATTCCTGAGAGGGGTATAAGAATTGTATATAAAATGTACGCGTAAACTGCATACCTCAGAATGGTATGAGGATCACGGTACATTTATATAAAATGTACACTTATACTGTATACTCGAGAGGTATGAGGATTGCAGTATATGTGTATAGCAGGTACACCTTTACTCTTAAGCTGAGCAGCATACCGAAGGTGTGAGGTATGCACAGCTAATACGTATTTACCACAACGACAACTTGCGCCACTAACTGAGAAAAACGTCCCAAAGTGCTGCACGGAGGCATAATAAAAACAAATGGATGCAGGCGCAAGTAACTCTTGTGGATTTGATGCCCTCCGTTTAAAGATATAGTCCAGGCCGCGCTCACATAATCCTCTAACTGAGCTCAATCACACTAACTGTAACCTGCTAAACTTAAAATGAAAGCTAACACTAGCTGTGTTTGTTGATGGAGAGCTTCTGACACCAAAAGCTGTCCCACCCAGCACCGTCTGTGCTTATATTCAGGAATACTGTGGCATTTGAAAATGATTAAGGGTCACACCTGGGGAAAGAGCGGGGGAGTGGGACTAATTGGATAGCTCTTTCAAAGAGCTGGCACAGGCATGATGGGCTGAATGGCCTCCTTCTGTGCTGTAACATACTATGATACTACTATGAATGAGGCCAGCTAATGAAGTTAAAGTCTCACTTTAAGAACACGCTGCCCTTAAAGTGTGCAGTTGACGACGTCTTTAAATCACAGTGTCCCACGTCGCCAAACATCATTCTGTGGAAATCTCCGAAATCCGGGGCTGGTCCCAGTCCAAGAAAAGTGAACCACAGATGGAGATAACTGTGAGCTTTCACAAGAACAGGAGGAAATTAAAACTCACTACATGCCAGTGCAAGCTGAGCCAGTCTTCCCTAGATTATTCTGCAACACACAAATCCTCTGATGTACATGATTATTTTTTGCGAAGAGAAAGTCAAGGAAAACGTAAAATGGAATATTTGCAATTAACCCTGAAAATTAGGTATTTTTAGCAAAAAGAATTCAGACTCCTCTTGGGAAACAATAAAATCAAAAAGGAAAAAACATCTGCTGAACTGTTTCAAAGACATCTGGAGAAAATCCTCAAGGAACATTCCATATTCCAGAATACTGCAAGAACATTGTAAAATACACTGGTGGGGGTGGTGGGGGCGGGGGGCTGGGGGGGTGAGTTACAGGCTGGAATCTAATCGAGGGGTTCAGATGGTTTATATATAGAATATGGATATCTGGGAGTGAGTTACAGGCTGGAATCTAATCGAGGGGTTCAGATGGTTTATATATAGAATATGGATATCTGGGAGTGAGTTACAGGCTGGAATCTAATCGAGGGGTTCAGATGGTTTATATATAGAATAATGGATATCTGGGAGTGAGTTACAGGCTGGAATCTAATCGAGGGGTTCAGATGGTTTATATATAGAATAATGGATATCTGGGAGTGAGTTACAGGCTGGAATCTAATCGAAGGGTTCAGATGGTTTATATATAGAATAATGGATATCTGGGAGTGAGTTACAGGCTGGAATCTAATCGAGGGGTTCAGATGGTTTATATATAGAATAATGGATATCTGTGAGTGAGTTACAGGCTGGAGTCTAATCGAGAGGTTCAGACGGTTTCTATATAGAATAATGGATATCTGGGAGTGAGTTACAGGTTGGAATCTAATCGAGGGGTTCAGATGGTTTCTATATAGAATAATGGATACCTGGGAGTGAGTTACAGGCTGGAATCTAATCGAGGGGTTCAGACGGTTTCTATATAGAATAATGGATATCTGGGAGTGAGTGACAGGCTGGAATCTAATCGAGGGGTTCAGATGGTTTATATATAGAATAATGGATACCTGGGAGTGAGTTACAGGCTGGAATCTAATCGAGGGGTTCAGATTGTTTATATATAGAATAATGGATATCTGGGAGTGAGTTACAGGCTGGAATCTAATCGAGGGGTTCAGATGGTTTATATATAGAATAATGGATATCTGGGAGTGAGTTACAGGCTGGAATCTAATCGAGGGGTTCAGATGGTTTATATATAGAATAATGGATACCTGGGAGTGAGTTACAGGCTGGAATCTAATCGAGGGGTTCAGATGGTTTATATATAGAATAATGGATATCTGGGAGTGAGTTACAGGCTGGAATCTAATCGAGGGGTTCAGATGGTTTATATATAGAATAATGGATACCTGGGAGTGAGTTACAGGCTGGAATCTAATCGAGGGGTTCAGATTGTTTATATATAGAATAATGGATATCTGGGAGTGAGTTACAGGCTGGAATCTAATCGAGGGGTTCAGATAGTTTATATATAGAATAATGGATATCTGGGAGTGAGTTATAGGCTGGAATCTAATCGAGGGGTTCAGATGGTTTATATATAGAATAATGGATATCTGGGAGTGAGTTACAGGCTGGAATCTAATCGAGGGGTTCAGATGGTTTATATATAGAATAATGGATACCTGGGAGTGAGTTACAGGCTGGAATCGAATCGAGGGGTTCAGATAGTTTATATATAGAATAATGGATATCTGGGAGTGAGTTACAGGCTGGAATCTAATCGAGGGGTTCAGAAAGTTTATATATAGAATAATGGATACCTGGGAGTGAGTTACAGACTGGAATCTAATCGAGGGGTTCAGATGGTTTATATATAGAATAATGGATACCTGGGAGTGAGTTACAGGCTGGAATCTAATCAAGGCGTTCAGATAGTTTATATATAGAATAATGGATACCTGGGAGTGAGTTACAGACTGGAGTCTAATCGAGGGGTTCAGATGGTTTATATATAGAATAATGGATATCTGGGAGTGAGTTACAGACTGGAGTCTAATCAAGGGGTTCAGATAGTTTATATATAGAATAATGGATACCTGGGAGTGAGTTACAGACTGGAGTCTAATCGAGGGGTTCAGATGGTTTATATATAGAATAATGGATATCTGGGAGTGAGTAAAAGACTAGAGTCTAATCGAGGGGTTCAGATAGTTTATATATAGAATAATGGATATCTGGGAGTGAGTTAGAGGCTGGAATCTAATCGAGGGGTTCAGATAGTTTATATATAGAATAATGGATACCTGGGAGTGAGTTACAGGCTGGAATCTAATCGAGGGGTTCAGATAGTTTATATATAGAATAATGGATATCTGGGAGTGAGTTACAGGCTGGAATCTAATCAAGGCGTTCAGATAGTTTATATATAGAATAATGGATACCTGGGAGTGAGTTACAGACTGGAGTCTAATCGAGGGGTTCAGATGGTTTATATATAGAATAATGGATATCTGGGAGTGAGTAAACGACTAGAGTCTAATCGAGGGGTTCAGATAGTTTATATATAGAATAATGGATATCTGGGAGTGAGTTACAGGCTGGAATCTAATCGAGGGGTTCAGATGGTTTATATATAGAATAATGGATACCTGGGAGTGAGTTACAGGCTGGAATCTAATCGAGGGGTTCAGATAGTTTCTATATAGAATAATGGATATCTGGGAGTGAGTTACAGGCTGGAATCTAATCAAGGGGTTTGGATAGTTTATATATAGAATAATGGATATCTGGGAGTGAGTTACAGGCTGGAGTCTAATCGAGGGGTTTGGATAGTTTATATATAGAATAATGGATATCTGGGAGTGAGTTACAGGCTGGAGTCTAATCGAGGGGTTCAGATAGTTTATATATAGAATAATGGATACCTGGGAGTGAGTTACAGGCTGGAGTCTAATCGAGGGGTTTGGATAGTTTATATATAGAATAATGGATATCTGGGAGTGAGTTACAGGCTGGAGTCTAATCGAGGGGTTTGGATAGTTTATATATAGAATAATGGATACCTGGGAGTGAGTTACAGGCTGGAGTCTAATCGAGGGGTTTGGATAGTTTATATATAGAATAATGGATACCTGGGAGTGAGTTACAGACTGGAATCTAATTGAGGAGTTCAGATGGTTTATATATAGAATAATGGATACCTGGGAGTGAGTTACAGGCTGGAGTCTAATCGAGGGGTTCAGATGGTTTATATATAGAATAATGGATATCTGGGAGTGAGTTACAGGCTGGAGTCTAATCGAGGCGTTCAGATGGTTTATATATAGAATAATGGATATCTGGGAGTGAGTTACAGGCTGGAATCTAATCGAAGGGTTCAGATGGTTTATATATAGAATAATGGATATCTGGGAGTGAGTTACAGGCTGGAGTCTAATCGAGGGGTTTGGATAGTTTATATATAGAATAATGGATATCTGGGAGTGAGTTACAGGCTGGAGTCTAATCGAGGGGTTCAGATGGTTTATATATAGAATAATGGATACCTGGGAGTGAGTTACAGGCTGGAGTCTAATCGAGGGGTTCAGATGGTTTATATATAGAATAATGGATATCTGGGAGTGAGTTACAGACTGGAATCTAATCGAGGGGTTCAGATGGTTTATATATAGAATAATGGATATCTGGGAGTGAGTTACAGGCTGGAGTCTAATCGAGGGGTTCAGATAGTTTATATATAGAATAATGGATATCTGGGAGTGAGTTACAGGCTGGAGTCTAATCGAGGGGTTTGGATAGCACACAGCGACCGCGTCAGTCTCGGCGCAGCGCACAGCCCTGCACACAGTAGCCATGTGCTAAAATCAGAGTTCCAGGTGACTGTGCTTTGTGTTGTGTACGGTAAAAACTTATGGCATTAAAAATGAGGACCACATGAATCACCATACCTGAGTTTATCTTCAATAACCTGCAAAGAAACAATACAAAGAATCAGTTTGAGTTATCCGACTGATTACAGTCACACTTAGAGCCGCTCTGCATGTTTACACTTTGGATGCAGATTTATCTTTAAATGACTGTTTTCTGAGTGTTACCCATCTATCGGGAACACAACTTGCATTAATACAAAATTAAATCATGCAAGGTGTAAAACAGCTGCTGATTTGCTACGAGCCTATTTCTCATTACTGGTGTAGACCCATTTTACCCCCTTTCGCTCTACAGCCAATCTTCGATGCAACTGTTCACAGTGGTTTTCCTGAAGTGCCAAGACCAGGGCAAGTACTGCAGCCATGCAGTCTGAGAGTCCGAGCAACCGCTAAGCTCAATAGCTGCCATCCGAGATCAAGAGCCACTAATGGGGGTGGTTAGCAAGCATTTGGTACACAATCCTGGCTGAATAAGGTGAGTTCAAGGTCAGCAGATGGAGGATAAACTAACAGAGGTGGCGGCAAATCAATAAAGGCGGAGGTAAATCAATCAATCAATCAATAAAGGCGGAGGTAAATCAATCAATCAATAAAGGCGGAGGTAAATCAATCAATCAATAAAGGCGGAGGTAAATCAATCAATCAATAAAGGCGGAGGTAAATCAATCAATAAAGGCGGAGGTAAATCAATCAATAAAGGCGGAGGTAAATCAATCAATCAATCAATAAAGGCGGAGGTAAATCAATCAATCAATAAAGGCGGAGGTAAATCAATCAATCAATAAAGGCGGAGGTAAATCAATCAATCAATAAAGGCGGAGGTAAATCAATCAATAAAGGCGGAGGTAAATCAATCAATAAAGGCGGAGGTAAATCAATCAATCAATAAAGGTGGAGGTAAATCAATCAATCAATAAAGGCGGAGGTAAATCAATCAATCAATAAAGGCGGAGGTAAATCAATCAATCAATAAAGGTGGAGGTAAATCAATCAATCAAAATACAGGAAGGTTTACTTTAACAGCTCTGTAATTTTAAAACATTAATTATATTTTCATTCTTGTGTTAACAGAGGCTCTCTGTGATGCTGCTCCAGGTTGACTATCTGCCTTTCACCTGAGCAGCAGTTGGTGCTTCCTACCGCCAGTGTTGGTGTGCAGTAATTGGAAACCTAAGTGGGAGCTTTAATTTCAAGAAGGGTAGCCAGCACCAACCTTACGGGTTTGCACAGGTTGCTCATTCAGTCCTTGTACATATCTACAGCTCAGCGAGAGGGCTTCCCTCACCTTTGGTTTCAGCAGTGCTAGCTGGTTGAAGGCGTTCAGCTGCCTTGTGATCTCCTGCATCTCCTCTGTGAGCTTCTCCATGGAGACGTTAATCTCAGCAATCAGCTCGGCTACATGTGCCGTCGCCACTGCCTCCTGCAGGTCCACCAGGTGCAGAGCCTTACGCTCTTCCTCGGTCACCAGCTGCCTCATGTTAGCAAACTCCTGCTTAATGCAGTCCTTCATCTGTCCCTGAGTCACCTGCACCAATAAAGGGTCAGACAGAAAGCATGATCATTCTTGTGGGATGAACAGTGTGGCAATGAGTGAGGATACAATATATCAGAGAGTGAAGGGTGTGGTATATCAGCCTGTTGGTGAATAATGGGTGTGGTATATCAGACAATATTACATGGAATGAGGAGCGTGGTATATCAGACAATGTTGTACTGAATGTGAGGTGTTGTATATTGGACACTATTACACTGAACGAGGGGTGTGGTATAGTAAACAGCAAAGAGTTGTGGTACATTAGGCAGTGAATGAGGAGTGTTGAGTAGCAGACAATGGGCCAGATTTTGCTGTCAAAATAACGGTGAGGCTAATGGTGCTCGCCGTTATTTATGCGTAAATGGTACAGCAACTTCAGGCAGGGAACAGATGCGCGGTTAAAAGCCAATATCTAAAAGTTCCTGTTCGAGTTCCTCTCCGCCATTAGCTTCGCAGAAACGACATCTCACGTCTGCCTCACCATTGACATGCATTCAATGTCGTGAAGTTGCCGTATTTGCGCGGTAAATACAAACTAAACTAGCCACAGAGAGTTAAGTCTTGTCATTACAAGCTTAAGCACCCTTTAACGACGTGATAAGTGTCAATTATTGCCACTCAACCTCTCTGGCACTGAAAATTAACTATTACAAGTGTGCAGTCTCATTCCTTCAGATAGTAATTGTTGTTGGAGATTTTAAAAATATCAATTTTAAATTAATTTTCTTTTTACTTTATCTTTGTCTCCTTTTTCTCTCTCCCTCATCCAATCTTTCTTTCCCTCTCTTTCTGCACCTGATTTGATATTGAATTTATAGAATCAGAAAGGTTACAGCACCGAAGGAGGCTATTCAGCCCATCGAGTCCATGCCGGCTCTATGCAAGAGCAATCTAGCTAGTCCCGCTCCTCCGCCCTAACCCCATAGCCCTGCAAACATTTTCCTTTCAGGTAATTATCCAGTTCCCTTTTGAAGGCCATGATTGAATCTGCCTCCACCACTCCCCCAGCAGTGCATTCCAGATCATAACCACTCGCTGTGAAAAAAGTTTTTCCTCATGTCACCTTTGGTTCTTTTCACAATTACCTGAAATCTATGTCCTCTGGTTCTTGACCCTTCCGCCAATGGGAACAGTTTCTCTCTATCTACTCTGTCTAGACCCTTCATGATTTTGAATACCTCTATCAAAGCTCCTCTCAACCCTCTCTGTTCCAAGGAGAACAACCCCAGCTTCTCCAGTCTATCCACGTCACTGAAGTCCCTCATCCCTGGAATCATTCTGGTAAATTTCTTCTGCACTCTCTCTAAGGCCTTCACATCTTTCCTAAATGCGGTGCCCGGAACTGGACACAATACTCCAGTTGTGGCCAAACCAGTGTTTTATAAAGGTTCGTCATGACCTCCTTACTATGCCTCTATTTATAAAGCCCAGGATCCCGTATGCTTTTTTAATCGCTTTCTCAACCTGCCCTGCCACTTTCAACGATTTGTGCACATATACCCCCAGATCGCTCTGTTCATGTACCCCTTTCAGAATTGTGCCCTTTAGTTTATATTGCCGCTCCTCGCTCTTCCTACTGAAATGTATCACTTCGCATTTTTCTGTGTTAAATTTCATCTACCACATGTCCGCCAATGCCACCAACCTGTCTATATCCTCTTGAAGTCTATCACTATCCTCCTCACTTGTTTACTATCCTTCCAAGTTCTGTATCATCTGCAAATTTTGAAATTGTGCCCTGTACACCCAAGTCCAAGTCATTAATATATATCTAGAAAAGAAAAGGTCCCAGCACCGACCCCTGGGGGACACCACTGTACACCTCCCTCCAGTCCAAAAAACAACCGTTCACCACTACTCTCTGTTTCCTGTCACTCAGCCAATTCTGTATCCATGTGCTACTGCCTCCTTTATTCCATGGGCTTCAATCTTGATGACAAGCCTATCATGTGGCACTTTATCAAACGCCTTTTGAAAGTCCATATACACATCAACTGCATTGCCCTCATCTACCCTCTCTGTTACCTCATCAAAAAACTCTATCAGGTTAGTTAAACATGATTTGCCTTTAATAAATCCGTGCTGGCTTTCCTTAATCAATCCACCATCGTCCAAGTGACTGCTAATTCTGTCCCGGATTATCATTTTTAAAAGTTTCCCCACCACCGAGGTTAAACTGACTGGCCTGTAATTGTTGGGTTTATCCTTACACCCTTTTTTGAACAAGAGTGTAACATTTGCAATTCTCCAGTCCTTTGGCACCACCCCCCGTATCTACGGATGTCTGGAAGATTATGGCCAGCACCTCTGCAACTTCCACCCTTACTTCCCTTAGCAACCGAGGATGCATCCCATCCGGACTGGGTGATTTATCTATTTTAAGTACAGCTAGCCTTTGTAGTACCTCCTCTTTATCAATTTTTAGCCCATCCAGTACCTCAACTACATCTTCCTTTACTGAGACTC
This sequence comes from Heptranchias perlo, assembly GCF_035084215.1. Taxonomy (NCBI): domain Eukaryota; kingdom Metazoa; phylum Chordata; class Chondrichthyes; order Hexanchiformes; family Hexanchidae; genus Heptranchias; species Heptranchias perlo. Next base: position 10,875,917 of record NC_090336.1, on the reverse strand, counting down.
TGGCAGCATCTTCTTCCTTGGTAAAGACAGATGCAAAGTACTAATTTAGTACCTCGGCCATGCCCTCAGCCTCCATGAGTAGATCTCCTTTATGGTCCCTAATCGGCCCCACCCATCGTCTTACTACCCATTTACTATTTATATGCCTGTAGAAGACCTTTGGATTCCCTTTTATGTTAGCTGCCAGTCTGTTCTCATACTCTCTCTTTGCCCCTCTTATTTCCTTTTTTACTTCTCCTCTGAACTTTCTATATTCTTTCTGGTTCTCACTTATATTATCAACCTGACATCTGTCACATGCCCCTTTTTTCCACTTCATCTTACTCAGTATCTCTTTTGTCATCCAGGGAGCTCTGGCTTTAGTTGCCCTCCCTTTCTCCCTCGTGGGAATGTACCGAGACTGTACACGAACCACTTCCTCTTTAAAGGCCGCCCACTGTTCAATTACAGTTCTGCCTGACAATCTATGATTCCAATTTACCCGGGCCAGATCTAGTCTCATCCCACTGAAAATGGTCCTCCTCCAATTGAGTATTTTTACTTTAGAGTGGGTCCATGTCCTTTTCCATAGCTATTCTAAACCTTATGATACTATGATCGCTGCTCCCTAAATGCTCCTCCACTGACACTTGCTCCACTTGGCCCGTCTCATTCCCTAGAACCAAGTCCAGCAATGCCTCCTTCCTCATTGGGCTGGAAACGTACTGGTCAAGAAAGTTATCCTGAACACACTTCAAAAATTCCTCCCTCTCTTTGCCCTTTACACTATTACTATCCCAATCTATATTAGGATAGTTGAAGTCCCCCGTTATCACTACTCTATGGCTTTTGCAACTCTCTGTAATTTCCCTGCAAATTTGCTCCTCTATATCCTTCCCACTAGTTGGTGGCCTATAGAATACACCCAGTAGTGTAATGGCACCTCTATTGTTTCTTAACTCTAACCACCTAGTGGTTGTGCGGCTGATGTTGTCGTGGTCGTGCTGAAGCTGGAGCAGTTTTGTGCCGCGGCTCCATGCTTTGCAGGAATGGGGTTGAAACCGTCTAAATTCACGGCCTCCATTCCATCAGCCTGGGTCATGACTGGAACTCTGGCCCGAGAGCCGATAAAAGCTGTATTATTATCACAGGCAGTGCCATGCAGTCTTTTGGTCTATTTAAAAAACTCTAACTAATAGATTCTGTCCTTGACGCCTCCAGGACATCCTCTCTCTCCAGCACGGCAATATTCTCCTTAATCAATACTGCCAACCCCTCTCCTTTCTTTCCCAAACACCTTGTATCCTGGAATATTTAGTACCCAATCCTGTATGTTTGAGCCAGGTCTCTTATCGCCACTACATCATATTCCCATGTGGCTATTTGCGCCTGCAGCTCACCGACGTTGTTTACCACGTTTCGTGCGTTTACACACATGGACTGTAAACCAATCTTAGACCCTCTTGTATTCTCTCTTAGTCTGATCCCACCTAATACTGTACTATTTCTTGCTCTCGTGCTATCTTTCTCCCCCGATCCTTTGTGCACCTTGTTTTTCCTTTTCAATGCTACATCCTAGTGCCCATCCCCCCACCAAATTAGTTTAAACCCCCCCACCTCACAGTATTAACGAACCTCCCCGCGAGGACATTGGTCCCAGCTCTGTTGAGGTGCAACCCGACCAGCTTGTACAGGTCCCACCTTCCCCAGAATCGGTCCCAATGCCCCAGGAATCTAAAGCCCTCCCTCCTGCACCATCTCTCCAGCCACACATTTATCTGCTCTATCCTCCTATTTCTGTACTCACTAGCATGTGGCACCGGGAGTAATCTGGAGATTACTACCTTTGAGGTCCTGCTTATTAATCTCTTTCCTAACTGCTTTAAATCTGCCTGCAGGACCTCATCCCTCTTTCTACCTATGTCGTTGGTACCGAAATGGACCACGACCTCTGGCTGTTCACCCTCCCCCTCTAGAATGTTCTGCAGCCATTCAGTGACATCCTTGACCCTGGCACCACGGAGGCAACGTATCGTCCTGGAATCACGTCTGTGTCTGCAGAAACGCCTGCCTGTTCCCCGAACTATAGAATCCCCTATCACTATTGCTCTCCTAACCCCTCTCCTCCCTGCTGTACAGCTGAGCCACCCATGGTGCTGTGGACTTGGTTCTGGCTGCACTCCCCAGAGGAACCCTCTCCCCCACCAGTACCCAGAACTGAATACTGGTTAGAGAGCAAGATGCACTCAGGGGACTCCTGCACTACCTGCCTGGTCCTCCTTGTCTGTCTGGTGGTCACCCAGTCCCTCTCTGCCTGCACTCTCTTAAGCTGCAGGGTGACCACCTCCTGAACCGTGCTATCCTCGTAACTCTCAGCCTTGTGGATACACTGTAGTGACTCCAGCTGCTGCTCAAGCTCCGAAACCTGGAGCTCGAGCTCCTCCAGCTGACGACACTTCCTGCACCTGTGGTTGTCCAGGGCATGGGACACATCCTGGAGTTCCCACATGGCACAGGCCGTGCATTCAACGGGTCTGAGCTGCCCTGCCGTGACTCTATTCATTAGATTATTAACTGAACTTAACAAAAATAAACTAAGCCATTAAAAAAATGTACTCACCAGAAAAAGAACACTCACCAGCTACCAACCAATCAGCTCCTTCCCTTGGTTTTCTTACCTCGTTGTTTATCCGCTCTGACGATCTGCCGATAATTAGTTTTTAAAAGTTTTTATTTCACCCACTCTAATTTACACTTCCTTCTCAGTCTGTCCGCTGTTTATTTTTCAATCCTTCAATTTGATTGGCTAAAGAGATACCCTGTTGGTTGCCCTCTTCACTCAGGTCCCAGATGCCCCGTTTCCCTCGCTGCGACGTTATCAGCTCGCACTTTCAGCAAGTTAGTGGGCAAAAATGTTTTGAGCTGAAGGGTGCGGGGGCAGGTCTAACTAACAGCAGGTGCCGTTAGATGCCGTGCTACAGCAAAATCTGGCCCAATGTTACAGTGAATGAGGAGTGTGAGATATCAGGCAGTGTTGCAGTAGGTTAAAAGGCTTCTGTAGCTTGGCATCTGGTTGTTAGAAAGTGGCATTTGTGGGATCAATGTAGTCAGTGGGCGCACATTCCAAATGCAAATACAGAACTGCGGGGGTTCACGATGAGCGGGTCATTCCCATCCCTGACCCTCATTCCCTTCTGAGGTTGACCGACTACAGGGACGTTGCTATCTGTACAATAAATATTCTTACATCATCTGAGAAACCTCATTAATTATCCTCAGAGGTTTCATTATAATCCAAGGATTTTCAGGGGCAACAAGTTTCTTCCATTTTCCGATTTTGAAACTGCGCCTGGATATTTATAAATAAATGCCTTTTGTTTAAAAAAAAAAGAAAGGCTTTGATAGAAAACTTTACAAATATATATACCGCAGACAATGGATTTTATGAATGGAAAGGAGTCTCAATGACTTTGTGAGCAGAGCACCAAGAAAGCAGCGAACCATGAGAGGCTGTCAGGGCTGACAGCTCGAGGAAGAAAAGCTTTAATTGAAAGCCATGTAGTGCTTTCTGTTAATCAGACAGTAGCCTGCGGATGACCCAATTATACAAAGGCCTTACTCGCCTCCAAGTTCCTTACTGCTGTCCAACGCAACTGTGTCAAGGGCAAGAGGCGTCCAAGTGAAGCCTGAAAAGGGGGTTGGGGGGGGGGGGGGTTGAATTAAATAAATCGATACAGATGCAGTCAGCCACGCGAGGGGCCCATTGCTGACGAGGCAAGACTGAACGAAGACGGGTTGGAATTTCAAGTGCTTTCTGCCAGTACGAAGCAACATACTGCCGACACTGTCAGTGCGACAACGGGGGCACTGACCCAATACTTCCTGAAAGATAACGCACTTCAAACCACTAAACAATACAGGAACAGTGCTCTACCCCCAGTTTTCTTTTTTTAAATAGACCAAAAGACTGCATGGCACTGCCTGTGATAATAATACAGCTTTTATCGGCTCTCGGGCCAGAGTTCCAGTCATGACCCAGGCTGATGGAATGGAGGCCGTGAATTTAGACGGTTTCAACCCCATTCCTGCAAAGCATGGAGCCGCGGCACAAAACTGCTCCAGCTTCAGCACGACCACGACAACATCAGCCGCACAACCACTAGGTGGCTGGCGTGAGAAATATGAGTGTTGCAGTGATGGGAGGGGGATGATTGGGGTTAAGGCATGTTGTCGGGAGAGTGTAGTGAGCTTTACCTTAGATCTGGCTGTGCAATAACTAATTTGATGGGGCAGTGTCGAGGGGGCTTGGCCCTGCCTCTAACCTGTGCTATACCCGACATGGGATATTTGATGGGGCAGTGTCGAGGGGGCTTGGCCCTGCCTCTAACCTGCGCTATACCCGACATGGGATATTTGATGGGGCAGTGTCGAGGGGGCTTGGCCCTGCCTCTAACCTGTGCTATACCCGACATGGGATATTTGATGGGGCAGTGTCGAGGGGGCTTGGCCCTGCCTCTAACCTGTGCTATACCCGACATGGGATATTTGATGGGGCAGTGTCGAGGGGGCTTGGCCCTGCCTCTAACCTGCGCTATACCCGACATGGGATATTTGATGGGGCAGTGTCGAGGGGGCTTGGCCCTGCCTCTAACCTGTGCTATACCCGACATGGGATATTTGATGGGGCAGTGTCGAGGGGGCTTGGCCCTGCCTCTAACCTGCGCTCTACCCGACATGGGATATTTGATGGGGCAGTGTCGAGGGGGCTTGGCCCTGCCTCTAACCTGTGCTATACCTGACTTAGAAGTGCTTGATACTGATACTGGATGGAAAACATGGAAGGAGCTCCTTTCCTCAGTGCTGATATGCCAGAATTCGACAAGCACAGAAATTAAAAAAAAAGATTTCTAGGTTGTGTGGCTTGTAATCTGACTTAATTGAAGTTTCTGGTATAATGGAGGCATTTTCTACATTGCTTTATCACCAGTGAGAAATTATAGATCGTGAAGCCACTGTGGGCACAGGCCGCAGGAAGTGACATCACAACGGCAGCGTGCTGGATACTGCTAGGACAGCGAATGCAGCATTACTGACTCCAGAGTGTGTTACGGAATATGGGCAATAGGAGAAGTTGAAAAGCAAACTGATTTTTTAAAAAACAATTTAAAATGTTAATTTGGGGTTACTTACCTCATCAAAATTAATCTCCACGCTAGAAGCACAAAAAACCCGTAACAACTGACTGGATCCTGATCAAAGCCCAGTATCCTGAGCTCAGCTTCATACCAAAATTCTGGCACGCCCTTCTTTTCCCCCAGTGCCTCGTCCGAGTAGCTGTTATTCATGTTTGAGCCTTGACGGTGAGCACCAGCAGGCTTATTCACAGCCGAGCCTGACCCTGTCCTCACCAGACATCCCCACAGGAACGGAAACCGCAACTAAGGAAGGAATGTTTCCTTCCCTAGAGGCACTGGGCCCGGCAGTGGAACCACTATCACTATCCCAGGTCTGACTGTCAGGAAATTCAGCACAGGCCAAGAATCAAACCTGGGACTTTCCTGGTCTGTAAGATTCAGCTACTCATTGGATAAACTTGCTGAACCAGGTGGGCTCTGCCCTTTTCTCCCCTCCTGAAAAAAAAGAACGAATTTGCTTTTATAAAGCGTCTTTCACAACCTCAGGATGTCCCAAAGTGCTTCACAGCCAATAAAGTACTTTTGAAGTGTAGTCACTGTTGTAATAAAGGCATTGGCTTCTGCTGGGGTGTGATTCCACTCCCATGCGTGAGCCTAGACATTGAGTTCAGCAGGCTACTCAATTGGGGGAGGCATCATAGCCAGGCTCAGTCCACATAGATGCACTTTCTAGTAAGGGTCACTGGCTAGTGGCCAGCAGAGGGAATCCTGGTTAATTTTCTCTTCCCTAGCCCAGGGTCACTGAGACCAATTGTAACGCTCTTGCCACCAACCTGGCTGGGATCAGCTAACTCAGCACAGTGCCGGATTCCAACCTGGCACTTTTGGTCTGTGTGGTTCAGTTACACATTGAGCTATCACTTGCTGCACATTAAGCCCAGTGAGAGCTGTAGTCTCATTTACACAGGAGACACAGTCAGAATCCAGTGATTGGGAAGGTTTTGTTGGTGAGGAAACATTGGCCAAGTCACCATGGTTACCCCCTATACTTTGAGATTAATGGTGGGGAATTTTTGCCAACTAGATGGGACCTTGGTTTTGCATCTTCTGTGTGGCACAGCCCATCCACTGCTGTTAGTCACTACTCCTACACCACCCTGTGTGTGTCAGTAAAAGAAAGACTTGCATTTGTATAGCTCCTTTCATGACCACAGGACGTCCCAAAGCACTTCACAGTCAATGAAATACTTTTGAAGTGTAGTCACTGTTGTAGTGTAAGAAACGTGGCAGCCAATTTGCATACAGCAAGGTCCCACAAACAGCAATGTGATAATGAGCAGATAATCTGTTTTAGTGATGTTGGTTGAGGGATAAATATTGGCCAGGACACCGGGCTCCCCTACTCCACTTTGAGTAATGTCATGGGATCTTTTATGTCCACCTGAGAGGGCAGACGGAGCCTCGGTTTAACATCTCATCCAAAAGATACCTCCAACAGTACAGCACACCCTCAGAACTGTCAGCCTAGATTATATGATGTGGAGATGCCGGTGATGGACTGGGGTTGACAATTGTAAACAATTTTACAACACCAAGTTATAGTCCAGCAATTTTATGTTAAATTCACAAGCTTTCAGAGGCTTCCTCCTTCCTCAGGTGAACGATGTGAAAAAAAATAAATAAATAAATTTCACATCGTTCACCTGACGAAGGAGGAAGCCTCCGAAAGCTTGTGAATTTAAAATAAAATTGCTGGACTATAACTTGGTGTTGTAAAATTGTTTACAATAGCCTAGATTATATGTTCAATTCTCTGGGGTTGGGCTAGAACCCACAATCTTCTGATTAGAGGCAACAGTGCTACCAACTGATCCAAGGCTGACACCTTAGTGGGATATTGTGATGGAGGGATAGTGTACAAACTGTTTTCTAGATGAAAACTCGAAGGTGGACTAAAAAACCTCCCTCAATATTTATCCCTCAACCAACCTTGTAACCACTAAATAAAGAACACACTTGAAAGATGTGTGTGTATGTATGTATGTATGTATGTATATACACACACATATTTTAAGAACATCTCAAAGTGCCTCACATACAATTGCTGCAATTATATAGGGCTCTGGTGAGACCACACCTGGAGTACTGTGTACAGTTATGGTCTCCTTACCCAAGGAAGGATATTCTTGCCTTAGAGGGGGTGCAACAAAGGTTCACTTGATTGATCCCTGGGTTGGGATGAGAGGGTTGTCCTAGGAGGAAAGATTGAGTAGACTGGGCCCATATTCTCTGGAGTTTAGAAGAATGAGAGGTGATCTCATTGAAATGTATAAAATTCTTAGAGGGCTTGGTAGGATAGATGCTGAGAGGCTGTTTCCCTGGCTGGAGAGTCTAGAACCAGGGGTCATAGTCTTAAGATAAGGGGTTGGCCATTTAGGACTGAGATGAGGAAAAATTTCTTCACTCAGAGGGTTGTGAATCTTTGGAATTCTCTACCCCAGAGGGCTGTGGATGCTCAGTCGTTGAGTATATTCAAGATTGAGATCAATAGATTTTTGGATGCTAAATGAATCAAAGGATATGGGGATAAGGTGGGAAAGTGGAGTTGAGGTAAAAAATCAGCCATGATCTGATTGAATGGTAGAGCAGGCTCGAGGGGCCTTATGGCCTACTCCTGCTCCAATTTCTTATGTTTTTATGTTCTTAATTACTTTGAAATACAGAGAATGTTATGTAGGCAAATGTGGCAACAATTTTATACATAGCCACAGATCCCACAAACAGCAATGAGATAGATGTTCAGTTAAACTGTTTTTTGCAGTGTTGACTGAGGGAGGAATATTGGCCAGGACATCAGGAGAACTCGATTTTCTTTGAATAGTGCTATGGGATGTCCACCTGAACACCTAACATGTTATCCGAAGAATGGGACCTCCAACAATTTAGCATCCCTCAGTACTACAGAGACGTCAGCAAGGATTAAGTGTTCAAGTCCTGAAATGGGAGTTGAACCCATGACTTTCCATTCAGAGGCAAGAGTGCCATCAATTTAACAGAGAAATGCAAGCTCCATTGGTAAATTCAAACTTGAATTCTACAATAACGCTACAATAAAATACCTAAAAGAGACAAAGACCTCCTGTTGTCTCGACTGTGAGAAGGTATCTGTGAAGGGAGAATGGAGTTATGACACTGAGAGGCACTTACATTGGGGTCAGAACTTTTCATCTTCAAACGATCCACCATCTCCAGCATGGCAGCCTTCAGGTCAACAGGAGGTCGATTCTAAGAAAGAGGAAAGGAGAGATTACAAAGAGCTGCAAAGACTCTGTAGCATTTCGGCTAGCTTTTTATTCCACAGGTACGAGGTGCTAGGGATATCCCAATGCCATTCATATTCAGGTGTACAAACCCTGTATGTTCTATGAGAAGGATATTGCGATGGATTTAAAATAGTTGGTTTTATGTTGATGTCTGAAGTGGTAAGTATGATAAATAATTCCCTAGATGGAGCTGAATAAAATGAAGAGGGGACTATAACAGGGAAATGTCAAGTCAGCTAGTCTAACTACTGTCACAAAGAGGCAGGTGCTGGGTTCATGGTAAGTAACAGGTTTTTTTGGAAAGCTGGGAAGAGTTTTTATTTTATATATTTGTTTGCAGAAGCTAAAGAGATGATTTCATTCCTGGATCATTTCCTCTTGGGATTAAGGGAAGATTGTTTGGACAGGAAAAGAGAATGGTAGAAGCTAGCAATGTGGGACATCACAATGTCACCATACACAAGAGACTCTGTATGCTAGAGAATCACAGATTTGTCCTTTGTAAACAGGTTTCCGATTCTATTATCCCAAACAGCACAGGAAATCCTCCCCCTTTTATGATAAAACACCACAGGGAAAGAAAATATTCAATAGGGCCCATTTTTGGGCACGAGTAGCCTGATGAGCTATTACCCCACGCCCAATGGCCCCTACGTAGGCAGCACGTGAATTTCGAGCTGCCTGCTACTTACCATGATATCTCCGTGCAGCCAGCATTACCCGCGCTGCTGAGAGGCTGCACGGAGAATGAGGAAGCAGGAAATGGGGACTGCTCAGCACACACCATCGGCAGCCTGCACCTCTCAAAGGTGCAGGTTCACATTTTAAATGGGACGTGCACAGTCCACTAGGAGGTGAGTGAATGCAAGTGTCAAGTGGCACATCCAACCAACTGCACCACTGCTCCACACCTCCCTCTCCTCGCAGTTTGACTTGCTGTGCGTGTCCTCTCTGCATGCTGCCAGTCATGCTCAATGCCCAGCAGGAGCTCTGGCAGACCACCCATGGTTGCCAGGAATGTTGTTCAACCAGGTTGTAACTTTCCAAACCGTTAGGCAGTGCCTGCGAAACCACTCTCAAGTGTACTGTAGCAACTCTCAGTAAAGGGAGCTTCAAAAAAAAACACTTTGTATTCCGCCAGCAGCCAGATGCAATAATCCAGGAACTAACCTGCAACACCTGCATAGTCCCTTTAAATTGCACTGGTGGGGGGTCCCCCAGGCACTCCAAGACACATTCAGGTGTACGTGGTTAAAACTGTGCGTTGAATTGAGCGTTATGGTCCAAAATGGTGTCCATCACTTTAAATCAGTGTTGCACACTGATTGCACGCATTTTCTCCCTACTTTACATACTGCCGGCGTTCAGTATTTGCGTATGCGCTAACTCCTATACCTGGAAACGTGCGTGCGGAGCCAAGACGCCATCTTGGATGTTCGAGAGGCCGCGTAGCGCCGAAACAACGGGCATTACACGGAGTAATTTAGCGCCACATCTTTCTGTGTAGGGTGTTACAGCGGTAAAAAGACTCTCCAACTTCAATCACATGGAGCGGGAAAGTCAGTCTTGTCAGCACTTGTGATCATTTTTCTCTCTCCCTTCTATCCCTGTGAGTCAGGTACATTCAGTGCGAAACTGATTAATGGTTCACAAAGTAGAGTGTTGGCAATCTTGTAAATTAAGTCAAAAGTATTAGCATTGATTAGTGCACTTTCACACAGACCCTGACAAAAGGATCATTTCTGAAACATCAGGAGATTGAAATAAAGCTGAATCGAATTGGCAGGTTTAGAAGTATCCATACCCTCTACTATTAACAATAATGTAACAGCTCAGATAAAGGGAGCAACATTTATACAGTGCTTTATCACCTCTCTCACAAACATACAATTAGTTACTTTGAAGCACAGTCACTACTATTATGTGGGCAATAGCAGCTGTTTTGAACAAAAATATCCCACAGCAACAATGAGATGAATGAGCAGTTAATCTGTTTTGGGTGGTGTTGGTTGAGAGACACTGGGAGAACTTCCTGCACTGGGAGAACTTCCTGCACTTCTTCGCATAGTGCCATGGGATTTTTCACATCCATCTGAACAGGCAGACAGAGCCTGGGTTTAATGTTTTACCCAGAGAACAGTACAGCACTCCCTCGATGCCGCACTGAAGTTGAACCCGCAACCTTCTGACTCGGAGGAGAGAGTGCTACCAATCAAGCCACACGTGACAGACAGCTGGCACCCGGTGTAAGCCTCACGCTCTTGCCTTTCTCTCTTCCTGGCAGCTCCCTGTCCATGTTGTTTCTCTTTCCCCATCTCTCTCTTGCTCTCCCTCTCCCTCCTCTTTGTCCCAATCTCTCACCAGTTTTTCATGCTCCCCTCCTTTCCCCAGTCTCTCTCTCACTCACTCTCCCCAGTTCAGAAGATACATCAATGCAGTCTAAACCTGTAGTCACCCAGCTAATTCTCAATTTATCCAAATACATATGAAGTTTAATTTTTAATAATTTAGCCTCATCACCTCTTGTTCTAATTGTGAGCAGATCCTGTTTATTCAATAACGCAGGTTTAAGGGAACACCGTCTTCATGAAAAGCATTTGGTAAATGATTTTTCAATTCTTCTATGATGTAATAAATCGTACTGAAATGCACGTTCTGTACTTTCCCAGTGACACCGTCATGACGACAATAAAACATGGCTTCCCTTCCAACCCAAACAACAAAAGGTTTGCCATGTACTTTTAAAAAATTGAACCAGTGCTCCTTTAGGGGATCAGGGACAGCAATCAGATAAACGGTCATATCCAAAGCATTAGAATCACAGAATCTTATGGCGCGGAAGGAGACCATTCGCCCCATCGTGCCTGTGCTGGCTCTTTGAAAGAGCTATCCAATTAGTCTCACTCCCCTACTCTTTCCCCATAGCCCCACAAATTTTTCCTTTTCAAGTATTTATCCAATTCCCTTTTGAAAGGGACGATTAAATCTGCTTCCACCACCCTTCCAGGCGGTACATTTCATATCATAACAATTCGCTGCATAAAAAAAAATTCCCACCTCCCCTCTGGTTCTCAAATCACCTTAAACCTGTGTCCCCTGGTTACCGACCCTCCTGCCAGTGGAAATAGTTCCTCCTTATTTAAAAAAAAACCCATAATTTTGAGCACCTCTAAATTATTGATGTCTTTTTACCGATGCCTGCAGTGCATTTTTGTCTCAGATTTCCAGCATTTGAAATCTTGTTTTCTTTTTATTAGTGAAAGTACAGGGTAGATTTTCAACTTGCCGCCCTGGTGTAAAACCGGCTTTGTAGGTGGGCCGCCCGAGTTTTGTTTCCATTTTAGAAATGAACATTGGGTGGGTTATATAACGGGTGCACGATCTGCTCCGTCAGTTTAACACCCGGGTGGTGGAATGAAGGTGAAAATGACCCTCCCCCCCCCCCCTCCTCCTCCCCCGCTCCTCTCTCCCAACCCCCACCGTGCCTGGTGCAAATTGTACAGAGTCCTTCTTCATTCAACAAACTGACGTTAAAATACAGGTCACAGCTGTCGTGTGCAGAGGGGCAATTAAAAAAAGGGGTTGACACATCGACACTTAAAGCCCTCTGGGACTGCCTCAGGCTCTTTACTCTTGCTGTGGTGAGTTCCTGGTCTCGGCCACACTGTCAGGGATAGTTCTGCACATGATTGGATTGAGTAGAAGCAATTAAAGCGGAGGTGAAGGGTCACACTGAAATGTTAGCCTATGCTGTCTGTCCTGTTGTGAATTTTGATTTCTAGTGAAACAGTCTCAATCTGCATGCTTCCCTCAGATACGGCAGCACTGACTTCTAGACTTCACTCAGTAGGGCTGCCGACTGCCACTGTTCTGTCACTTGTCTAGTATAGCGAGTGCTTCACAATCCAGAGTAACTCCCACAGCTAATGGGCTCAGACCCAAGAAAAGCAGACACGTGCAAGACTCTACTTGCCCGGTATAAAGGAGCTATTATTTAGCTTTTAATACCCGGCATAAATTAACAAGCACTTACTGAGAGATGCATTGTCACAATCTGCATATAGACGTGCGACTGAGACCGGCACTACAGACTTTTTTTTACCCCACAGAAAGTTGTGAGAAAAAATATAAATAAAAACACACTGTATCTTAAAGGCAATGTGTTGTAGCATTGGCTGCTGTGTGATGTTGCCATGGCTCCCCCTCCCCATTAAAAGGACAATAATGGGGAGGGGGTACACTCAGTATACAGGATCGGTGGAGAGAGGAAGGTAGGGGGAGCGTTTCAGGTCATTGGAACTGACCAAAGGTCATCGACCTGAAACGTTAACCCTATTGTCCTCTCTCCACAGATGTTGCCTAACCAGCTGAGTGTTTCAGGCATCTTCTGTTTTTATTTCAGGTCTCCGCAGTGTTTCGCTTTCTGTACAGGATCGGTATCCTTTTTTAGTCCCAGCTGGTAATTCTAAGCTATCAGTGATTTGACATCTCACCATCAGCAGGGACTGAAAAGGGCAATGATCCATTAGTCAATCGATGGTGGTAATGCAGACTACTGTCCTGACCATTCTCATACCCTAAATCTCAGCTCTCCACAAGGACTGTTGTGTGGCACTATACCACCGTGCTAAATGGGATAGATTCAGAACAGATCTAGCAGCTCAAAACTGGGCATCCATGAGGCGCTGTGGGCCATCAGCAGCAGCAGAATTGTATTCCAGCACAATCTGTAACCTCATGGCCCGGCATATTCCTCACTCTACCATTACCAACAAGCCAGGGGATCAACCCTGGTTCAATGAGGAGTGTAGAAGAGCATGCCAGGAGCAGCACCAGGCGTACCTAAAAATGAGGTGCCAACCTGGTGAAGCTACAACACAGGACTACATGAATGCTAAACAGCGGAAGCAACATGCTATAGACAGAGCTAAGCGATTCCACAACCAACGGATCAGATCAAAGCTCTGCAGTCCTGCCACATCAAGTTGTAAATGGTGGTGGACAGTTAAACAAATAACAGGAGGAGGAGGCTCTGTAAACATCCCCATCCTCAATGATGGCGGAGTCCAGCACGTGAGTGCAAAAGACAAGGCTGAAGCGTTTGCAACCATCTTCAGCCAGAAGTGCCGAGTGAATGATCCATCTCGGCCTCCTCCCGATATCCCCACCATCACGGAAGCCAGTCTTCAGCCAATTCAATTCACTGCATGTGATGTCAAGAAATGGCTGAGTGCACTGGATACAGCAAAGGCTATGGGCCCCGACAACATCCCAGCTGTAATGCTGAAGACTTGTGCTCTAGAACTAGCCGCGCCTCTAGCAAACTGTTCCAGTACAGCTACAACACTGGCATCCACCCGACAATGTGGAAAATTGCCCAGGTATGTCCTGTGACACCGTGCTCAAAGCTGCAGCTTTGAGGATCATGTCAGAGACTGCTAAATTGGACAGTCCAGTATCTCCTGGGCAATTAATAGCAAAGGGGAGAAACTAACACAGGGGCCTGGATTCCGTACTGTTGCTAACCGTCCGAATGGAGATGGGGGTGAGGGAAAAATCCGCAACACGCAAATGAGACTGGCATTGAGATCAAATGTAAAGGACTCTTGATACTGGAAGCATTTCAATAGAACTTTTTTTTTTATTCATTCGTGGGATGTGGGCGTTGTTGGCATTTATTGCCCATCCCTAATTGCCCTTGAGAAGGTGGTGGTGAGCCGCCTTCTTGAACCGCTGCAGTCCATGTGGTGAAGGTTCTCCCACAGTGCTGTTAGGAAGGGAGTTAAACTGGGATTAACATCCATCTGAGCAGCTCGCATTGGCCTCACTGTGCTTTTCAAAGGCGTTATTAGATATTATTTGATGTGATTCTTCACAGTGAATATGGAGATTTCACACCTGAGCTTGATCCTGTCCTCATCCAATATCCACACACATGCCCTTCCAACAGGGGGCACTGGACAGCGAGAAGGAGCAGGACTCCTGGCCGATTTTCCCCTCCCTAATCCGAGAGGCGCCTAGACCAAAATCCTGTGCCCCTGCCACTACTCCGGCCGAGGTGAGCTGCTCAGCGCAGGCCTGGGATCAAATATGGGACCTTCCACGTTTGAATGGCTGAGCTACTGACCGGATAATCTTGCTGAACCATCGAGGGAGCTCATTTGCAAAGTTTAAATGAGATCAAGGCAAGGGCAGAAACTTGTCGTGAGCAGTCACATAGTTCTATGCTTCAGCCATGGTGGTAGACCTAGGAGTAACCTCGAGAGGAATACAGACATATCCCTCTCTCCGCGCGCCCCTCCCACCACCACCACCACCACACGCACAATAATAAATACTGTCTTCCATAATAATATCTAGACACACTCTGTTTGGAAGAAGAATTTGGCAGAGGAGCTATCACAAAAACACCACTTTATTTGCCTTACTCCAGATTTCTTTCAGTACCTCACTCCCTCGTGTTTATTACAGCTATCCTTCAAAGTACAAAATGGGACTGTGTAAACTCAGGCCCTGGGAAGGGCCCTAATTCAACAATAAGGACGAAGCCTCCCCTTGGAGCAAAAAAAAAATTCTATTTTGATCTTCCCACCGGCATCCTGTGAAACAGGCCAGAGGATGGATGGGAAGGAGCGTGAATCCGTACTGTTCAAAATTACATATTCTTTTATTCCAAACATTGTTTGGCGATTCTACTGCAGCTCAAAACCTCTGTCTTTTTAAGCAGTGCTATGCTTTTGTTAGTCATTATTGCAAGAATCATTAATATTACAACTTTACCACCAAATCAGCTATTCTGTTCATCTTAATTAAAGTGACACTCTGGTGGTCCAATACTTTGGACCACCATCACCATGTCACAGAGTGGTAATTCACAGGCTGAATCCATTGTGCACAGGATAACATACAAGCTGTAAATACGTTCTATGTGGCAACACTCTGCCTTGAGTGTGGTATATACAGAATAACACTTAGGCTGGAATGCATTGTGCACAGGATAACACTCAAGCTCGGGTAATTTAAGTACAAAATTACACATAGGCTGGAATGCGATATGTGCAGGTAACCACACAGGCTGCAGTGGGTTATATAGAGGGTCACACCAACAACAACTTGCATTTACACAGCACCTTTAATGTAGTAAAATGTCCCAAGGTGCTTCAGAGGAGCGATCAAACAAAATTTGACACCGAGCCACACAAAGAGATATTAGGACAGGTGAGCTTGGTCAAAGAGGTAGATTTTAAGAAGCGTCTTAAAAGGAGGAGAGAGGTAGAGAGGCAGAGAGGTTTAGGAAGGGAACTCCAGAGCTTAGGCCCTAGGCAGCTGAAGGCACGGCCGCCAATGGTGGAGCGATTAAAAAGAATTGGAGGAGCGCAGAGATCTCGGACGGTTGTAGGGCTGGAGAAGGTTACAGAGATAGGGAGGGACGAGGCCATGGAGGGATTTGAAAACAAGGATGAGAATTTTAAAATCAAGGCGTGCCTGGACTGGGAGCCAATGTAGGTCAGCGAGCACAGGGGTGATGGGAGAACAAGACTTGGTGCGAGTTAGGATACAGGCAGCAGAGTTTTGGATGAATTCAAATTTATGGAGGGTGGAAGATGGAGGCTGGTCAGGAGAGCATTGGAATAGTCCAGTCCGGAGGTAACAAAGGGCATGGATGAGAGTTTCAGCAGCAGATGAGCTGAGGCAGGCTGCAGAGTGTCATACAGAAGGTAACACACAGGCTGCAGTGGGTCATGCACAGGAACCACAGGCTGCAGTGGGTTATATACAAGGGGCATGATTTTATCATGGCGGTGGGATGTCAGCAGTGTGGGGGTTGGGAGGGGGGGGTCTCAATGGGCGCGTGGGAAACCCGTAAAAAAATTTCCTACCTTCCTCCACGTGATCGCAACTTAACTGAAGGCCCTCAATGCGGCTTCCGGGTTTGGTGCCCCCATGCTGCGCAGTGGGCAGACTGCTCACCCGAATGATGTGCTGTCAGCTGGAGTATTTAAAGGGCCAGTGCATGAATGGCTTTTGTGGGAGAGAGAAGTAATCTATTAAAATAAAGCAACAAAAGGTCCAAGGTGCCACAGATGCCGAGAGCATCTAATCGGTCAAGGCATGAACATGAGCAACCTGCCACTACCTCTGCTGCAGCCACAGGGGATGCACCACGTAGAAGTAGTAGGAAAAGAAAGGCTAAGGTTTAGTAACCACGAAGGGTATGCACAAGGGGGTCTGACAAATGGTCATACTTTTCATTTATATTTGGTTTTTGTTAAATGCACATTAAATCTTATAATTCTCACCTCTAGTGCCACATCTTGTCTATTCTTGAGTCCCTTTTGTGAAAGCGCCCTGTCATATGCTTCATCATGAACGGCGAGCCTTGATGACACCCTGTAGGTGCGTTTACAGTGGGTGCATGTGTGGTTGTAGGAATGTTTTGTGCGGAGTGGTGGGGCTGGTGGTGCTCATTCCAGGTGGTCTGAGAACTTGACTCTCTTCACTTTGCAGATCTCCTTATGAGAATCTATCAAATATGAGTGACTCCCTGGCATCACGAGCAGCCGGTGAGCCGCTGCTCTGCCGATGGGTCGCCCATCGTCCTCCTTCTCCTCCTCCTCCTCCTCCTCAATGTTGATGGTAGATGTGGATGCTTCATGAGGGCATGGGCCTCATCCACCTGTAACCCTCTGTTGATCGATGTTGTGCAGGACCCAACAGATGACTATAATGCTACCCACTCTTGCTGGTGACTATTGAAGGGCTCCCCCAAATTGATCCAGGCACCGAAAATGCATCTTGAGCAGTCCTATGGCTTGTTCAATGACAGACCTGGTGCTGATGTGACTGTCACTGTACTGATGCTGTGCCTCGCTGGTGGGGTTTCTCAGAGGTGTCATGAGTCAGGTCTTCAAGGGGTATTCCTTGATTCCAAGGAGCCAGCCCTTAAGTCTGTTTTGTGTATGGAAGAGGGCCAGGATGTTGGATTCGCGCAGAATGAAGGAATCATGGCAGCTTCCAGGGAATCAGGTACACAGCTGCAGAAATCTCTTCTAGTGGTCACAAACCAGCTGCGCATTGATGGAGTGCTATCCATTTCTGTTGATGAACTGTCCTGGCTCCTCAGTGCAGGTCCTCGGATTGCTACGTGTGTGCAATCAATTGTGCCCTGTACCCATGGGAAGCCAGCTGGAAACCCACTGCCTTTTCAGTCTGGCTGATGTCGTCGATGGAGACGTTGATGCAGTCGAATGCCCTGGTAAATTAGCCATCTGTGACCTGTTGTATACACCCAAGTGCAGACGATAGAGACCCTGGTGATGTCAATGGTGGCGCCCTGGAAGGATCCGGAGGTGAAGAAATTGAGGGCAGTGGAGACTTTAACTGTCACGGGCAATGAGTTGCCACCAGGCCCAGCCAGGAGTAGCTCTGCATGAAGGAGCCTGCTAATGTCTGCGACCACCTGGCGATTCACTCTGAGCACTGCTCCTCAGAGAGGTCCAAGAAGCTCAGCCTCTGCCTGTAGACCCTCTCATGAGGGTAGTGCCTCCTGCGACGTCAGACCCTCCGTTGGTCCCCTCTCTGCTCTTCTCCAGGTCCACGTGCCGTACCCATATCTTGTGGAGCTGCAAGTCCCAGAACTGCACGCTGTGCCTGCCGTGGATGCTGATGCACCTTCTCCTCAGATGTACCGCTGAATACAATCACTGTGCGCCCCATCCTGATGTTGTCAGTTTGAGGGGGTCCAAAAAGTAGGTAAATACGTGTGAACACTAGAATTGTGAGTGTGAACAAAGAAATCTGAGTCTAAACACAAAGGACTCCCAGACAAAGGTTTGTCTGAGAGAACTGTTTGCCCTGCTGCAAAAACTCACCTTTTATCCCTATTTGTCAAACAGGGATTTAAATGTCCAAATGGCTGCCGGCTGCAACTTGTCTCCGTTTCCATGGCATGTTTCAGAGGCCACGGGAAACATGTTGAGGCAGAGTTAAAATCCTCTCTCTGCCTCAATACACAAAAAAATTAACCACTTCAACAAGTTCAAGTATCCTAATTGATGGTTTAAATATCGTCCTGCCAACTTTAATTACCAGCGGGATTTCTGGCTTCCTGAAGCGCGCGCACCCCCAGATGTGTCTGGGTCGAACACGGAAGTCGGCAGGTTGGAGCTGGGATTCATTCCCACTCCTGAAATCCGCAATTTTCATTGCCCCAGCGCCCCCAACCCACCCGGACTTGGGGGCTAAAATTGTGCCCAAGGTATCACACAAGCTAAAACAGAGGCTGAAGTGTGCTGTAATCTGTTCACATGTTTTGTTAAGAAGTGTTAAATTTCAGGGTCTGGTTTAAAGTCCTTCAAAAAAAACACAATTCTGTATAATGCTGGTTGATATCCCATGGCGTTGCTCATGGATAACACTGATGTCTAGAGGGAGGGGGGGGGGTAGAGAAGTGAATCTGATTTGATGCGATTTTTAAAGGATTTGATGGGATTTTTTTGATGGATGTGCAGTGGTGGACAACCAATAACAGCAGGGCCCCCGCAATGGTACCACAGGGTTTGAAGAGGAAGTAGTGTGGGTTTAACTGGGTATGTATCTAAATGCACGGGGGAGGGGTCTAATGTATTCTATCTTAACTATGTAGGCCTCTGGAAAGACAGGGAGCAACCTTTCCCTTCCAGGTTAGTCACCCACCCACCCCCTGGACTTGCATGAAACTTACTCTCACGGCGAGATAGGCTTCGTCCAATGTAATGAGCTGGTGCTGACTGTGGGGGCCCACAGCGCACAGCACGCAGATGATCTTCTCGTCGTCTTTGCAGTAAAGTGTAATCTCCTGGTTGTGATCCACACATTTCTTCCTCTCCCCTTGCTTTCCATCTCCCTCGCCCGGGTCCTGGTGCCCGGCCGCCTCCTCTTGCTCCTGCGGTGCGGGGCTTTTGCTCGCCGCCGTGTAGTCCCGGAGCCGGTGCTGCTGCCTGGTCGGTTTCGCGTCGTGCTCGCCGGCGTGAACCTGACAGAAGGAGAGAGAACAGTCGTCGCAGACCTTGAGGGCGGGCCGTGCTTCATCCGGCTCACACACATCGCACAATCCGTCTGGAGCAGGCTCGTCCGTGCTCTTCGGGCCCGTCTCACTCGCCATCCGTCCCGCTTTGCGTGCAACGAGTTATCGGGCCGACAATCCAGCTGCAACAATGTATCGGATCGACAATCCAGCTGCAACAATGTATCGGATCGACAATCCAGCTGCAACAATGTATCGGATCGACAATCCAGCTGCAACAATGTATCGGATCGACAATACAGCTGCAACAATGTATCGGATCGACAATAAAGCTGCAACAATGTATCGGATCGACAATCCAGCTGCTGCGACAATGTATCGGATCGACAATCCAGCTGCAACAATGTATCGGATCGACAATCCAGCTGCAACAATGTATCGGATCGACAATCCAGCTGCAACAATGTATCGGATCGACAATACAGCTGCAACAATGTATCGGATCGACAATCCAGCTGCTGCGACAATGTATCGGATCGACAATCCAGCTGCTGCGACAATGTATCGGATCGACAATCCAGCTGCTGCGACAATGTATCGGATCGACAATCCAGCTGCTGCGACAATGTATCGGATCGACAATCCAGCTGCTGCAACAATGTATCAAGTGCAAGGGCTCAGCGGCAACAATGTATCCGGCGCAACCCTCTGCTCAGTCCCGCTCCGATAGCTCGATCTCCGATTAAAACCAGGCTTCTTTCTTCGGGCCCGGCAGAAGATTTGTTATAAATAATCTTGACTTTTATCACGAAGCAGCTGCTACAGGAAGCGGAAAGGTCGAATATACCGCAGTAGATCGCGTTCCCAGCTCGTTTTTTAAAAAAACTACATATATACTCGCACAACTTCCTGGTTTGACGGCATCTCGGTGATATGTGATATCAGAGGGCAAAAAGCGCCCTAATCTCAAAACAAATTTAAATGACCCGTACTTGGAAGGAAAAACATTCGGTTTTGAATTTAAATATATATACGCAATGAAATAAAAGTGTTTTTTCTGGGTCTAGGGGCCATTCAGAGTTATAAAACAGACTGACATTTAATGACCAAAAATGTTATGATCAAATGAAAATCTCTATGATAGATACCCCAGCCTATTCCAGATCCCCACCCCATCCCAACCCCCCTCTCCATCCCTATCTTCCTCTCCTGAAGGCAGTGACTGACTGGATACAGTTCCAGGGATTCTGACAGCTCCCTGGTTTTCCCTTACCTTGCACAACTGGTCATTCTTCACGTATGCCACTGTCAGTTTAGGGGGAAGTTACTGGAATCTATCATCAGAGACAGAGTGACTGAGCACTGTGTCTGTCCCCGCAGACTGAGGACAAGTATCAGTTGATCAATGAGGGTCAGCATGGATTTGTGAAGGGTAGGTCATGTCTGACTAATCTAGTTGAATTTTTTGAGGAGGTCACTAGCATGTGGATAGGGAAGTGTTTATGGATTTTGTCTATATGGACCTCCCAAAGGCATTTGATAAGAATCCACACAATAGATTAGCAAAAACGAGAGCTCACGGAATTGGAGGTAATCTTGTGACGGGTTGGTAATTGGCTGGGAGGTAAGAGACAGAGAGTAGGGATAAAGGGTTCATTCTCTGAATGGCAGGATGTGATAAGTGATGTTTCCCAGGGATCTGTACTGGGGCCTCAGCATTTCATCATATATATTAATGACTTAGATGAAGGAGTATAAAGTTTACATACGACACTAAGGAGGTGCAGTGAATTGTGCGGATGGGAGGAGAAAGTTACAAAGGAACATAGACAGACTAAGTGAGTGGGCAAATTATGGCAGGTGAAGTTCAATGTAGGGAAGTGAGGTCATCCACTTTGGATCTGAGAAAGACAAGTTGGAATATTTTCTTAATAACAAGAGACTAGGAGCTGTTGAAGAGCAAAGGGATTTGGGTGTCCGTGTGCACAGATCACTAAAAGCTACTGCACAGGTACAAAAAGTAATCCAAAAGGCAAATGGAATGTTGGCCTTTATCACAAGGGGGCTGGAATACAAAGAGGAGGAAATTATGCTTCAGTTGTTTAGAGCTTTGGTCAGATCCCATCTGGAGTACTGCGTTCAGTTTTGGGCACTGAGCCTCAGGAAAGATATATTGGCCTTGGAATGGGTGTATCACCTGAATGATACCAGGGCTTAAAGGATTAAATTATGAGACCAGGTTATATAAACTTGGCTTTTATTCCATTGGGTTTAGAAGGTTGAGGGGTGATCTTATTGAGGTATTTAAAATGATTAAAGGATTCAATATGGTAAACACAGAGAAACTATTTCCTCTGGCGGGGGAATCCAGAACAAGGGGGCATAATCTTAGAATTAGAGCCAGGCCATTCAGGGGTGATGTCAGGAAACACTTTTTCAGGCAAAAGCTGGCGGAGATCTGGAACTCTCTCCCCCGAAAGGCTGTGGATGCTGTGCCAATTAAAATTTTCAAGACTGAGATTGATACATTTTTGTTAAGTAAGGATATCAAGGGATATGGATCAAAGGTGGGTACATGGAGTTGAGGTACAGATCAGCAATGATCTGATTGAATGGCAGAACAGGCTCCATGGGCTGAATGGCCTATGGAGGAGGAAAAGCAGGAGAAGGAGGAGGAGCAGGAGCAGCACAGAGAGGAAGAAGAGCAGTGATAGCATCAACCACCAGTCCCCCTAGCTGCCTGAGCTCTTAGAGAGCAGTTCATCCAAGAGTGCTTCAACTGAACCATCCCTCCCATCCCCAATACACCAACAATCCTTATCACCACTGTCCTTACTACCATCATCCGATTGCCTTCTTTCAGTCCAACCTAATGGGGATTGCCCTCACTCCACGACAAACATTAACACCAACACCAAATTCAGAATTTTTTTTTCACTCCAACTCAATTCTATCTGTGTCTAATATGTAACAGGAATAATTAAGAATCACCCTTGTGCAAACCTTCAGTGCCCGTCTTGTGCACTCGTTTACCTATTCTAGTAGGTACGAAGCGTTTCCCCAATGGCTACAGCTTGGGAGGTGGAAGGCTGCTGAGCTTGCATTGAGAACATTTCAGGGAGTCATGCTGGGTGACCTTTAGCAGCTCTGGGCCTTTGCCTGGCTATAGACTGCAGCATCTCGGTGTGGGCCAAGCAGTCTGGCCCAGCTGGTTGAATGGCAATAACAAGGAGACTGGCGGAGTGGGTGACTGGGGAGCAGGCATTCCGTTATCCTGAGAGAGGACAGTAGGTGCCTCTCCCATGGAGCCATGACCACTCTCCTGGGAAAGTGCCTCGGCACTCCTACGGCTTTGTGTTACAGAATGACGGAGTGATGTGATGCTCTGGAAGCCCCTGTCAACACTGACTCCCAGAATCAAGATGGCAGCCAAGGTGTCAGCAACAGCTCCATCGTGGTGGGCGCCACTGTCATGTTCTTGGAGCTGACCACTCTCTCCATGTTGAATAGCATAGTCTCCATGCTCTGTACGAAGCCCCAACACGCTGGAGCTGGACTCCTCCATGCTCTGAGCTGTTGTGCGTAAGCACGCTGGCAGGCTGCCCAATGCACCTAGCATTTCTTAGTTAATGCCCATCAGCCTTCTTCGGTAGACTGGGCCTTTTAAGTCAGCATCTGAGTCCTCTGCAGCAGAACTAGTATGTGATCTTGCCCTCTGATGAACTGGCATCTGTGGCATCCTATCCCACAGCACATTCGCACACTTGTGGCCACGTGTAGACCCCTCCTCTAGCCTAGCCTCTAAAGTACACATGGTGCCAGTCTCTGAGCTGGAGCTTGTGAGGATCAGATCAAGTGACGTTGAATCTTGAGGAATACTCAACTCCTCTTCCTGAAGTGACAGAGGGGCATCCACATTTTCAGCACCTGAAAACCAACCTTTCTAAATTTGGCCTGGTTCTGGGATCTCTGTGGATCCCTCTGGTCGCCAGAATCTGGGACAGACCATAGTGCCATGTTTTAGTGGGTACCCCTGCACTGGGAAGCCCATCGAGAGTTCCACCAGGAAAATGAGGTAGGAGGTCTGAGACTATCTCTTCCTGTTTCAATACATTAGTTTGATGGGCCTGCACCTACTGCACCACCCCCTGCCCTGCTAGGAAGGAAGCCCCAGAGATCCTAGGGAAATGTAAAAGAGTTGGAGACCTGGACAATGGTGCCTCTGCCCCTTTTTTCCTGACTTTTCTGCCTAAAAGAAATGGGCATATCTCAGAGTCACAGTTCAGGAGAATTAGCTCCAAAATGCTTTGAGATTCTTATAGTTCATGTTCAGAGTTCTTTTTATGTAATCGTTCACCTTGGCACTCACTACAGTGACTTGGAAGTATGGTTGATCCATGTGAACTGACAAAACCAAAGGCTGCCAATTAGATATAACTGACTCACACAGCTCCCTATAGGGTTGAAAGATTAATGTCCTGGACACTGCTGCCAGCAACCCGAGAGAAAAATCATGGGAGCGTTAAAAAAAAATGTGCATTTTTTTCATTATCATTAAACACTTTTGTTTATTAGTTATAGAAATATTGGAGTTGGGAAAGAAGGCCCTTATAGAATCATAGACTGGTTACAGCACAGAAAGAGGCCATTCAGCCCATCAAGTCCATGCCCTCTCTTTGTAAGAGCTATCCAGTTAATCCCATTCCCCGCTCTTTCCCCATAGCCCTGCAAATTTTTTCCCTTCAAGTATTTATCCAATTCCTTTTTGAAAGCCACGATTGAATCTGCTTCCACCACCCTTTCAGGCAGCGCATTCCAGATCATAGCTACTCGCTGCATAAAAATGTTTTTCCTCATGTCACCTTTGGTTCTTTTGCCAATCACCTTAAATCTGTGTCCTCTGGTTCTCGACCCTTCCACCAATGGGAACAGTTTCTCTTTATTTAATTTATCTAAACCCTTCACGATTTTGAATACCTCTATCAAATCTCCTCTCAACCTTCTCTGCTCCAAGGAGAACAACCCCAGCTTCTCCAGTCTATCCATGTAACTGAAATCCCTCATCCCCAGTACCATTCTGGTAAATCTTTTCTGCACCCTCTCTAAGGCCTTCACATCCTTCCTAAAGTGCGGTGCCCAAAATTGGATGCGATACTCCAGTTGTGGCTGAACCAGTGTTCTATAAAGGTTCAACATAACTTCCTTGCTTTTGTATTCTATACTTTTGCATTCTATTTATAAAGCCCAGGGTCCCATATGCTTTTTTAACCACTTTCTCAAACTGTCCTGCCACCTTTAAAGATTTGTGCACATATACCCTCAGGTGTCTCTCTTCCTGCACCCCCTTTAGAATTGTACCATTTAGTTTATATTGCCTCTCGTCGTTCCTCCTGCCAAAATGTATCACTTTGCAATTCTCTGCGTTAAATTTCATCTGCCACATGTCCGCGCATTTCACCAGCCTGTCTATGTCCTCTTGAAGTCTATTACTATCCTCCCCACAGTTTACTACACTTCCAAGTTTTGTGTCATCTGCATATTTTGAAATTGTGCCCTGTACACCCAAGTCCAAGTCATTAATATATATCAAGAAAAGCAGTGGTCCCAGCACCGACCCCTGGGGAACACCACTGTACACCTCCCTCCAGTCCGAAAAACAACCGTTCACCACTACTCTTTGTCTCCTGTCACTTAGCCAATTTCGTGTCCATGCTGCCACTGTCCCCTTTTATTCCATGGGCTTCAATTTTGCTGACAAGCCTATTATGTGGCACTTTATCAAACGCCTTTTGAAAGTCCATATACACAACATCAACCACATTGCCCTCATCAACCCTCTCTGTTACCTCATCAAAAAACTCAATCAAGTTAGTTAAATACAATTTGCCTTTAACAAATCCATGCTGGCTTTCCTTTATTAATCCATACTTGTCCAAGTGATTATTAATTTTGTCCCAGATTATTGTTTCTAAAAGTTTCCCCACCACCGAGATTAAACTGCCTGGCCTGTAGTTGCCGGGTTTATCCTTACACCATTTTTTTTTAATCAAAGTCACAAACATCCTATATGACTGTGACCATGGTGAACAATCCCTCCTCATCGTTCTCGACCTGTCTGCAGCCTTTGACATGGTTGACCACACCATCCTCCTCCAATTCCTCTCTGATGTCCAGCTGGGTGGGGCTGCGCTCACCTGGTTGCATTCCTATCTATCCAGTCGTAGCCGGAAAATCTTCTGCAATGGCATCTCTTCCCACTCCCGCACTGTTACCTCTGGAGTCCCCCAAAGATCGATCCTTGGCCCCCAGCTATTTCTCATCTACCTGCTGCCGCTTGGCGACATCATCCGAAAACATGAAATCAGGTTCAACATGAACGCAGATGACTCCAGCTCTAACTCACCACCACTTCTCTCAACCCCTACACTGCCTCTGATTTGTCACACTGCTTGTCCGACATTCATTATTGGATGAGCAGAAATTTCCTTCAATTAAATATTGGGAAGACCGAAGGCATTGTCTTCTGCCCTGCCACAAACTCCGTTCCCTAGCCATCGACTTCGCCCCTCTCCCTGGCTGAAGAGGCTGAAACAGACCGTTCGCAACCTTGGTGTCCTATTTGACCCTAGGCTGAACTTCCGACCCCATATCCACTCCATCACCAAGGCTGCTTACTTCCACCTCCATAACATCACCCATCTCCACCCCTGCCTCAGCTCATCTCCTGCTGAAACCCTCCTCCTTGCCTATGTTACCTCTAGGCTCATTCCAATGCTCTCCTGGCTGGCCTCCCACCTTGTAAACTTGAACTCGTCCAAAACTCTGCTGCCCGTATCTTAACTTGCATCAAGTCCTATTCACCCATCGCCCCTGTGCTCGCTGACCTACATTGGCTCCCGGTCCAGCAATGCCTCAGTTTTAAAATTCTCACCCTTGTTTTCAAATCTCTCCATGGCCTCACCCCTCCCTATCTCTGTAACCTCCTCCAGCCCTACAACCCTCTGAGATCTCTGCACTCCTCCAATTCTGGCCTCTTGCGCATCTGCCTTCAGCTGCTTAGGCCCTAAGCTCTGGAATTCCCTCCCTAAACCTCTCTGCTTCTCTCCTCCTTTAAGACATTCCTTAAAACTTACCTCTTTCACCAAGCTTTTGGTCACGTGTCTTAATATCCCCTTATGTAGCTCGGTGTCAAATGTTATCTGATTTATGCTCCTGTGAAGTGCTTTGGGACATTTTGCTATGTTAAAGGTGCTATATACATGCAAGTTGTTGCTGTTGACTGACAGTCAAGAATCATCCAATCAGATGATTCTTGACTATGAAAGATTGGGTGATCCTGTTTGCTTTCCAATTGCCATGGGAAGGCAGAGTGTCGTGAGGATGGACGTGACGGACGTCCAATGGTGGGAGTTTGGGGGTGGGGTGGTTGGAGGCGAGAGCCCATGTGATGAAACCCCCAGGAATACTTCTGGCCAGAGTTGGCAACCTACGTCCCACACCTCAGAAAAAAGATCCTTTCCCTCATTAAGCAAGTTTCCTTGAACAACTACAGGTCTTTTCTCAACAGACAGGTAAAAACATTGTTCATCAACAATATCTTCCAGGCAGATAAAACATCACCCCCATACCTCACCACCACTACATTTTGAATACCAGGACAATTGTTCTTGTCTGCCTTTGTAAATAGAAAAGGTTATTATTTAATGGCGTAGTCATTAGGGTTATCGACTAGCAACATGGTGTCAGCAGGAGGTGGGTCAGTGAGCGGGAGGTGGGTCAGTGAGCGGGAGGTGGGTCAGTGAGCGGGAGGTGGGTCAGTGAGCGGGAGGTGGGTCAGTGAGCGGGAGGTGGGTCAGTGAGCGGGAGGTGGGTCAGTGAGCGGGAGGTGGGTCAGTGAGCGGGAGGTGGGTCAGTGAGCGGGAGGTGGGTCAGTGAGCGGGAGGTGGGTCAGTGAGCATGAGGTGGGTCAGTGAGCGGGAGGTGGGTCAGTGAGCATGAGGTGGGTCAGTGAGCGGGAGCTGGGTCAGTCAGCGGGAGGTGGGTCAGTCAGCGGGAGGTGGGTCAGTGAGCGGGAGGTGGGTCAGTGAGCGGGAGGTGGGTCAGTGAGCGGGAGGTGGGTCAGTCAGCGGGAGGTGGGTCAGTCAGCGGGAGGTGGGTCAGTGAGCGGGAGGTGGGTCAGTGAGCATGAGGTGGGTCAGTGAGCGGGAGGTGGGTCAGTGAGCGGGAGGTGGGTCAGTGAGCGGGAGGTGGGTCAGTGAGCATGAGGTGGGTCAGTGAGCGGGAGGTGGGTCAGTGAGCGGGAGGTGGGTCAGTGAGCATGAGGTGGGTCAGTGAGCGGGAGGTGGGTCACTGAGCGGGAGGTGGGTCAGTGAGCGGGAGGTGGGTCAGTGAGCGGGAGGTGGGTCAGTGAGCGGGAGGTGGGTCAGTGAGCGGGAGGTGGGTCAGTGAGCGGGAGGTGGGTCAGTGAGCGGGAGGTGGGTCAGTGAGCGAGAGATGTGTCAGTTAGCGGGAGGTGGGTCGGCCAGCACAAAATGAATGAGAATGAAAAGTAATGGCCCGGAAATTGCTCATTAAATAACTACGCTGCTCACCGTTATTTCAGGGCAAATGGAAGAGCAAATCCTGGCGAGTGCACAAACTCGGTCAATTGCGGAAATCTGGAAATTGCTCTTCCATTTGTTTCTACTCCTCCAAAAGCTGCGTGGGAGGGACAGCTCACCGGCTGAATAAATGGACCAGCGCAAACTTGCTCTTCTGCCCAGCTAGAAACGAACTAAACTCTCCATTGAAAAAGTACGCTGGGTTTTTTAAGTCTACGCTAGCTTTAGAGAATTAGTGCAGGCCGAAAACGACTCATTCCTCCCGATATTAATTATTGTTTGACATTTATAAAAAATAAAAAAATCTTCAATTTATTTTTCCTTTTTCCTTCTGCCTCTTTTATCTCTGTCTTTTAATTCGATATTTCTTACCCTCTCTTTATTTTGCTTTCTCTAACTGATTTTTACATTGAATTTGCTGTTGTAGCTTTCACTTCCTGGTTCTGACTCTGCGCGGCTTGTCAATGATGCTTCCAGCTGATTGTTTGAGGGAGAGAGAGCTCCTTTCCCCGCTCTCACAGCTCAGAGAAACCCGGGAAAGGAAGCTGCAAATTTTGCAGCTCACCATTGAAGCAATTTCTGAGCCAGTATCATTGTGCAATCAAATTGGCAGAGAATAAGCTTCCATTCAGCCCTTCATTTTGTCTACAACTTTATTCAATTTAACCTTCCAAGTTTTAAGGCAGGTGATATTTAATCGTGTTCAAATTGTTAGCAAACCATCACCAGAAGTATGGCAGAAAGGCTCGCACTGTACCTGAGCAGCTCAATGTTTGCTGTGTGGTTATGTGTAGACCTCCCGGATCATGCAGATTAAGAGTAAAATGAGCAATTCTCTCTGCTTTTGACCTCATATCCGGAGTGTGTGGACATAAGTTTAAAGTGTTACAGAAAGCTAATGACAATCGTTACAGAGAACTCTGACTAAAATAAAAGATGGAATGAAGGATTAGAGGGAGGGAATGTAATGCCTTGATGGAATGCCTGAGTTAATGTTAAAGGATCATTTTCTACAAGCTGTTCCACGTGATTTAAGGGCCTGGCTGCTTGGCCAAGAAACCAGGACCTCAAGTCCAGCTCGCTGAGTGGACTGAGCATTAGGCTTTCCCATGAGCGCCAGGGATCAGACAAGCAGGGTGTCCCAAAACAGTCGAAAAATGGACAGTTCACCAGACCAGGTGAAGAGCTGAGCCATGAGTTGGAGCCTAGCAGATCACGGAGGGCGACTCATTTTTGTGACTCACACAGGTCTAGCTGATTGCTATCACCTCTCACTCTTAATGATTCCACCCTTTATTGCCTCATCGTCCATCAACAACTGCAATAACAACTTGCATTTATATAGCGCCTTTAGCATCCCAAGGTGCTTCACAGGAGCGTCATCAAACAAAATTTTACACCGAGCCACATAAGGAGATATTAGGACAGGTGACCAAAAGCTTGGTCAAAGAGGTAGGTTTCAAGGAGTGACTTGGAGTTGGAGAGAGAGAGGTGGAGATGCAGAGAGGTTTAGGTAGAGAATTCCAGAGCTTAGGGCCTAGGCAGCTGAAGGCACGGCCGCCAATGGTGGAGTGATGAAAATCGGGGATGCGCAAGAGGCCAAAATAGGAGGAGCGCAGAGATCTCGGAGGGTCGTAGGGCTGGAGGAGGTTACAGAGATAGGGAGGATGAGAATTTAAATCCAAGGCATTGCTGGACCACGAGCCAATGTAGGTCAGCGAGAACAGGGGTGATGGGTGAACAGGACTTGGTGCGAGTTAGGATACGGGCAGCAGAGTTTTGGATGAGCTCAAGTTTACGGAGGATGGAAGGTGGGAGGCCGGCCAGGAGAGTATTGGAATAGTTGAGTCTAGAGATAACAAAGGCATGGATGAGGGTTTCAGCAGCAGATGAGCTGAGGCAGGGGCAGAGACAGGCGTTGTTATGGAGGTGGAAATAGGATGGTTTTGGTGATGGAGCAGATATGGGCTATCAACACCCTTGACTTCATTCTCTGACTCATTGTCTGACTCCAATAAATGAAGCATTTCCCCAGGGAACTGCTGTTGCTCCCACTCAGTTCCTATTTCATATCATCGATCTCCAAATATCATTAAACTCACATCTCCATCTCTAAAGCTGCCTCCAAGAAGCTTGGTTTCCTTTCTTGTGCCAAACACTTCTTTTCCCCATAACAACTTTAACTATCTACCTGTTCAAGTGCTGAATATTGCTCCATATCTGGGAGGTCTGTTTTGCAATTCTCTCACTCTGTTGGAAAGGATATGAGAAGAAGCTTGTAATTTGACAGCAGGTCCTCCTCTCATCTTCAACGTCTAACTACCACGATGAATGCTTATCTGAACTCTCCTCCTGAGCTACAGACACACCATCCTACACACCCTTCCTCCTATCTACATCTGCACTACGTTAAAATCAAGACACATTGTACCATCTCCTACTCATTCTATTCTACCCAATCGAAACGGTGGACCTCCTCCCCTCCCTCACTCTTCCCTTTCTACTGGCCTTTAAAACCGAAGTTCGGTATCACCGAAGCACGACTTCCTGATTTACTTTGTGCTGTCTTTTGTTCTTTGTAACGTCAGTGATGTCCTGCACTTTGGGCCTTGGTCTTTTACCTTGGTTTCTCATTAAAAGCTGCACTCTTATTTAATACAACAGACTGTCCTCTTATTGTATTATACAAGGCGTTCCATACATGGAGAAGTGCGAGCACCAGCCCATGCTCTACAGGCTCCTCATCCAATGCGCTGAGCCTCCAATGTACCGCCATTGCTGAAACGTTGTTATCAATTAAAACCAACAGTTCTTGTATATTTGAAGGAGTGCTGTGAGCCCTTCAGTGACTGTGTGGAGAGTCAACCTTATCATCCTGCTCCTCACAGAAATGATTAGCCGTTCTGTTTAAAAAAAAAAGCTGGTTTCGTGCCAGTAATATAAGTCAATAAATAGTATGAGTTCAAACCAGTCAGGGTCTCTGTGATAAATGATTTCCCCCCTTTCTTTTTTAATTCAAACAAGCTGGTCTTTACTGCATTTTATTACTTTCCCTTGCAAATCTCAATTATGGTCCAAAGATGAAATATTCTTTGAGCTGCCAGGATTTTCTACAAACTTGGCTGCATGTGTGTGCCCTTTTTTAAAATTTAAATTCTCTGCTTCGCTCTTCAGTCAACTAGCAGATCCATGAGCCAGTCTGAGAGAGTGAGCCACATTGCACCGGTCTCCAGTCAGACCTGTGCGGTTGCCATGGCAATAATATTCAAACATGTGCTGCGAAGCCTGAGATATTTTGAACACGGGTCTGTGTATAAATTATTTCCAGACTGAACTCCATCTCCTTTTCTCCCACATTCCTTTGGTCTTGCTGCACCACATGTCAACCACAGGTAAGAAGGTAGCCAAATGAGCTGTTCCAAGTCATCAAGTGCCTGGGTTCAGTGATAGCTCCCTCACCTGAGTCAGAAGCTCGTGGGTTCAGTGATAGCTCCCTCACCTGAGTCAGAAGGTCGTGGGTTCAGTGATAGCTCCCTCACCTGAGTCAGAAGGTCATGGGTTCAAGTACCAGAGACTTAAGCACAAAAATCTAGTCTGACATTTCAGTGCAGTATTGAAGGAGTGCGGCACTGATTGATGAGATGTTAAACCGTCCCTCTTAGGTGGATGTAAAAGATCCCATGGCACTATTTAAAGAAGAGCAGGGGAGTCCTCCCAATGTCCTGGCCAACATTTATCCCTCAACCAAAAACAGAGGAGGCTGAGGGGGGGACATGATTGAGGTGTACAAAATTATGAGGGGCACAGATAGGATGGATACTAAGGAGCTTTTTCCCTTCGTTGAGGGTTCTATAACAAGGGGGGCATAGATTCAAGGTAAAAGGCGGGAGGTTTAGAGGGGATTTGAGAAAGAACTTTTTCACCCAGAGGGTGGTTGGAGTCTGGAACTCACTGCCTGAGAGGGTTGTGGAGGCAGGAACC
This sequence comes from Heptranchias perlo, assembly GCF_035084215.1. Classification (NCBI taxonomy): domain Eukaryota; kingdom Metazoa; phylum Chordata; class Chondrichthyes; order Hexanchiformes; family Hexanchidae; genus Heptranchias; species Heptranchias perlo. The sequence goes on along the minus strand of NC_090336.1, from coordinate 10,843,894 downwards.
CTCACAACATTCAAGAAGCATTTGGATGAGCACTTGAAATGCCATAGCATACAAGGCTACGGACCAAATGCTGGAATATGGGATTAGATTAGACTGGGCTTGATGGCCGGCGCGGACACGATGGGCCGAAGGGCCTCTATCCGTGCTGTATAACTCTCTCTCTCTCTCTAGATCAACTGATCATTTATCTTATTGCTGTGCACAAATTGATTGCCATGTTTCCTACAGTGACTACGCTTCAAAAGTACTTCATTGACTCTAAAGCACTTTGAGATGTCCCGAGGTCATCAAAGGCTTAAAATAAATGCAAGTCCTTTCTATCCGTCTATGCCACCAGTGAGTATGAGACGGTGGCCCACTAATGGCTCTCCTTCCGATTTAACCTCTCTCTGTAGACGTTCCTATCCTTCGCTGGCTCCCTGCCCACAGTGGCCAGGCTGAGGTCGAGATTTGAATGGTTTGAGAGATCCCAGAAGTACAAAACCCCATCCCACCTCTCCCAAACCTAGGATCTTACTTTGATTTGTGTCACTCCTCGATTGAGTTAAAATAAGTCCAAAGTCAACTCTCCATTGTTGGGGAACCCAACCAAACAGAGCAGCACTGCGCTGGGAATGGATAGTCTGAGTGACCCCTTCCAGAAGGAGGAGCCTCCTGCCTCTGTCTCTGTAATGGAGGCTACAGTGTCCAGCCCTCGCCCCTCCAGAAAAAGTAAGAAACGTGGCACGATGGATAACAAAAGAATTTGCCTTTATAGAGAAAGGGAGAGAGAACTTGCATTATATGGCGCTTTTCATGACCTCAGGACGTTCCAAAGTGCTTTACAGCTAATGAAGTACTTTTGAAGTGTCATCACTGTTGCAATGCAGGGAAACACAGCAGCCAATTTGCTCCCAAAAACAGCAATGAGATAATTACCAGATCACCTGTTGTTTTTTTTAGTGATGTTGGTTGAGTGATAAATATTGGTGCAGACACTAGGGAGAACTGCCCTGCTTTTCTTTGAATAGTGCCATGGGATCTTTTACATCCACCTGAGAGGGCAGATGGGGCCTCGGTTTAATGTCTCATCCAAAGGACGGCACCTCCGACAATGTAGCACTCCCTCAGTGCTGCACTGAAGTGTCAGCCTATTTTATGTGCTTAGGTCTCTAGAATGGGACTTGAATCATTAACCTTCTGACTCAGAGGCAAGTGTGCTATCAACTGAGCCGAAGCATTGACACTATAGAGTGCCAGATCATATCTCTCAGGACAGCCCAACATTAAAAATTGCGGAGCTGCGCTCTAGCCCGCACACTACACCTCACTGGTATACTGAGTCACTGCCAGAATCCAGGCACCCTACAATACAGAGCAGCTTTAAAATGACAGTTAATACTGTAAAAGCGCAATAGGTCCATCAGTATCTTTAAGGAGATAAGAACATAGGAACAGGAGTAGGTCATTCAGCTCTTTGAGCCTGTTCTGCGATTCAATGAGATCATGGCTGATCTGTATCCTTGCTCCATTTACCCTCCTTGGCTCCATATCCCTTAATACCCTGGGCTAGCAATAATCTATCTATCTCAGATTTAAAGTTATTAATCGAGCTAGCATCTACTGATTTTAGTGGGAGAGAGTTCCACACTTCTACCACCCTTTGCGTGAAGAAGTGTTTCCTAACTTCTCTCCTGAATGGCCTGGTTCTGATTCTAAGGTCATGTCCCCTTGTCCTAGACTCCCCACCAGCGGAAAAAGTTTCCCTCTATCCACTCTATCAATTCCTTTTGAAATCCTAAAAATCTCAATCAAATCACCCCTTAACCTTGCACAGAACGGTACACAGTATTCCAGCTGTGGTGAATCTGTGCTGCACTCCTTCCAAGGCCAGTATAGCAAAAGGATATATTGGCCTTGGATTATGAGGAGAGATTACATTAACTAGGTTTGTATTCCCTGGAATATAGAAGGCTACAGAATTTATTTCTCGTTATTGTAAAAGGCAACTGGTTCATCTTTCCCACCCACTCTCCTACGGGATTGACCCTGACACTTGTTCCTATTTGAGGTCCCATGATGGTCATTGAACCATTACACCTCACTTTAGGATTCCCAGGATCTGGAAGCTGCCGACAAGGAGTCAAGCCCGATCCACAGGGAGAGCTGACAGGGGTAGGCAGCTTCAAAACGGGAAACGGAATTATGCCAGCCGGTCTCAGGCTCAATAAAGCCTGAAGCAGTTAATCACTTTAGGGCAAAATGGAATGGATGTTAAAAAGTAACTGACACCCCTGATTTACAGCAGCCTCTCTGTCCTTTCCCTTGTCTGACACTTGCCTGGCTGATTTACACATGTTTATGTAGAGCTGTTGTGTGGGTAGATATTTGTTTGTTCTGGAGACTCTTAAAGGAGTTAAAGCCGGAAAGCCATCATTTTACTGGCATCAACCCCACTTATCGTCCTGATCCTGCCCAGTTCAGATTGATCTGAAGTTCTGATATTACTACTCCCCCTGCCCCAGGTTTGAGTGAAGTGACAGAAGGGCCACCTGTGAAACTGGTGACACTCTGAGAAACGTCAGTACATTTAAACATTGGACTCTGGGATCTGAAAAACTCACGTTCCAACCCTGGAACTGAAATTCCAACCTGGATTTCTCATGTCCAAGCTGTTGAAATCACTACAGGGGTCCCTCTACCTCAGGTGATTTAGCACAGCTTCTGCTTCAGACATCATCAACTAGATATATGAATCCGATCTATCCTACCTCATTCCACAAAGTAGCTGCTATGGCTGAGTGGTAGCACTCTCACCTCTGAGTCTGAAGGTTGTGGGTTCAAGCTCCTCTCTAGGACTTAGGAATAGAATCTAGGCTCACTACTTCAGTGAAGAACTGAGGGAGAGTTGTATTGTCAGAGGTGCTAACCTTTGAATGAGGTGTTATAGGAGCAGGAGTAGGCTATTTGGCCCCTCGAGCCTGCTCCACCATTTAATGAGATCATGGCTGATCTGATTTTTACCTCAACTCCACTTTCCTGCCTTTTCCCCATATCCTTTGACTCCCTTGCTGATCAAAAATTTGTCTAACTCAGCCTTGAATGTATTCAATGACTCAGCCTCCACAGCTTCTTGGGGTAAAGAATTCCAAAGATTTACGACCCTCTGGGAGAAGAAATTCCTCCTCATTTCCATCTTAAATGGGCGACCCCTTATTCTGAGACTAAGCCCCCTAGTTTTAGATTCCCCCATGAGGGGTAACATCCTCTCAGCATCTATCCTATCGAGTCCCCTCAGAATCTTGTATGTTTCAATAAGATCTCCTTTCATTCTTCTAAACTCCAATGAGTATAGACCCAACCTGTTCAATCTTTCCTCATAAGACAACCCTTCCATACCCAGAATCAACCTAGTGAACCTTCTCTGAACTGCCTCCAATGCAAGTATGTCCTTCCTTAAATAAGGGCACCAGAACTGTACGCAGTACAGTTGTAGCATGACTTCCCTGCTTTCATACTCCATCCCCCTAGAAATAAAGGTCAATATTCCGTTTGCCTTCCGGATTACCTACTGCACCTGTATGTTGACTTTTTGTGTTTCATGTACAAGGACACCCAGATCCCTCTGTACTGCAGCATTTTGTAGTATTTCTTCATTCAAATAATATTTTGCTTTTTTATTTTTCCTTCCAAAGTGGATGACTTCACATTTTTCCACATTATATTCCACCTGCCAAATTTTTGCCCATTCGCTTAATCTGTCAATGTCCCTTTGCAGACACTTTGTGTCCTCATCGCAACTTGCTTTTCCACCTTTCTTTGTATCATCAGCAAATTTGTCCACAAGACACTCTGTTCCTTTATCCAAGTCATTGATATATATTGTAAATAGCTGAGGCCCCACCACTGATCCCTGCAGCACCCCACCAGTTACAGATTGCCATTTTGAAAATGACCCTTTTATCCCGACTCTTTGTTTTCTGTTAGTTAGCCAATCCTCTATCCATGCCAATGTATTACCCCCAACACCATGAGCTCTTATCTTGTGAAATAACCTTTTATGTGGCACCTTATCGAATGCCTTTTGGAAATCCAAATATACTGCATCCATTGGTTCCACTTTATCCACCCTGCCCGTTACTTCCTCAAAGAACTCTAATAAATTTGTCAGACATGATTTCCCCTTCATAAAACCATGTTGACTCTCCTTGATTGTATTATGAATCTCCAAATGTCCTGTTACTACTTCCATAATAATGGATTCTAGCATTTTCCCAATGACAGATGTTAGGCTAACTGGTCTATAGTTATCTGCTTTCTGTCTCAATCCATTCTTGAATAGGGGTGTTACATTTGCGGTTTTCCAATCCGCTGGGACCTTTCCAGAATCTAGTGAATTCTGGAAGATTACAACCAATGCATCCGCTATCTCTGTAGCCACTTCCTTTAAGACCCTCGGATGCAAGCCATCGGGTCCAGGGGGCTTGTCAGCCTTTAGACCCATTAGTTTGCCTAGTACTTTTTCTCTAGTGATAGTGATTGTTTTTAGTTCCTCCCTCCGCTTTGCCCCTTGATTATCTACTATTATTGGTATGTTATTAGTGTCTTCTACTGTGAAGACAGGTACAAAATATCTGTTCAATTCCTCTGCCATTTCCTTGTTTTCCATTATTATTTCCCCAGTCTCATCCTCTAAGGGACCAATGTTTACTTTAGCTACCCTCTTCCTTTTTATATACTTGTAGAAGCTTTTACTGTCAGTTTTTATATTTGTTGCTAGTTTAAACTGATGTCCTATCTCTTTGGGTCAGGTGGCTGTAATAGATCCCATGGCACTGCAAATTCTCCCAGTATCCTCTCGCTTTCCTCCCTCTACCAACACAACCAAAAGAAAAAGATGATTAACTGGTCACTTCTTCATTTGCTGTTTGTATGATTTTGTTACATGCAAATTGGCTGACGTATTTGCCTAGATAACAATACTTAATGCACTTCAGAAAGTCATTTATTGGTTGTAAAATGCTTTGGGACATTCTGAGGATAGGAAAGCGATGATGTAAATGCAAGTTCTTCATTCAAGAGCAGAAAGTTCTCTCCATTGTCCTTTCTCAATCAACACCACCAAACACATTATTCATCTGATTTACTGCTTGTGGTATCTTGCTGTGCGCAAACTGGCTGTTGTGTTTACCCACATACCCTCGTGTATTTGTTAGCCTGCCTTTTTCAACTAGTCTGCAACTTCTGAAGTGAATTGGTTGAAGCGGATAACTCCCCTGGTTGATGAAAAAAGAACATAAGAACATAAGAAATAGGAGCAGGAGTAGGCCATTCAGCCCCTTGAGCCTGCTCCACCATTCAATATGATCATGGCTGATCCTCTGTCTCAATACCATTTTCCCGCTCTCTCCCCATACCCCTTGATGCATTTTATGTCTAGAAATCTATCTAGCTCCTTCTTAAATATATTCAGTGACTTGGCCTCCACAGCCTTCTGTGGTAGAGAATTCCACAGGTTCACCAGCCTCTGAGTGAAGAAATTTCTCCTCATCTCAGTCGCAAATGTCCTACCCCGTATCCTGAGACTGTGACCCCTCGTTCTGGACCCCCACAGCCAGGGGAAACATCCTTCCTGCATCCAGTCTGGCTAGCCCTGTCAGAATTTTATATGTTTAAATGAGATCACCTCTCATTATTCTAAACTCCAGACAGAATAGGCTCATTCTACTCAACCTCTCCTCAGAGGACAACCCTCCCATCCCAGGAATTAATCTAGTGAACCTTCATTGCACTGCCTCCAAGGCAAGTATATCCTTCCTTAGATAAGGAGACCAAAACTGTACACAGTACTCCAGGTGAGGTCTCACTAAAGCCTTGTAGAACTACAGTAAGACTTACTTACTCTTGTACTCCAATCCCCTTGCAATAAAGGCCAACATGTCATTTGCTTTCCTAATTGCCTGCTGTACCTGCATACTAACTTTTTGTGTTTCTTGTACGAGGACACCCAAGTTTCTCTGAACACTAGCATTTAATAGTTTCTCACCATTTAAAAAATATTGTGTTTTTCTATTCTTCCTACCAAAGTGAATAACCTCACATTTCCCCACATTATACTCCATCTGCCACCTTCTTGATCTGTCTATATCCCTTTGGAGACTCTTTGTGTCCTCCTCACAGCTTACTTTCCCACCTAGCTTTGTATTGTCAGCAAACTTGGATATATTACACTCGATCTCTTCATCTAAGTCATTAATATAGATTGTAAATAGCTGAGGCCCAAACACCGATCCTTGCGACACCCCATTAGTTACAGCCTGCCAACCTGAGAATGACTCATTTATCCCTACTCTCTGTTTTCTGTTCTTTAACCAATCCTCTATCCATGCTAATATATTACCCCCAACCCCATGAGTCCTTACCTTGTGTAACAATCTTTTATGTGGCACCTTATCAAATGCCTTTTGGAAATTTAAATATACTACATCCACTGGTTCCCCTTTATCTACCCTGCTAGTTACATCCTCAAAAAACTCGAATAAATTTGTCAAACATGATTTCCCTTTCATAAACCATGCAGACTCTGCCTAATCATGTTATGATTTTCTAATTACCCTGTTACCACTTCCTTAATAATGGATTCCAGCATTTTCCCAACTACTGATGTCAGGCTAACTGGCCTATAGTTCCCTGTTTTCTCTCTCCCTCCCTTCTTGAATAGCGGGGTCACATTTGCTACCTTCCAGTCCATTGGGACCATTCCAGGATCTAGAGAATTTTGGAAGATCATAACCAATGCCTCCACTATCTCTGCAGCCGCCTCTTTTAGAACCCTCGGATGTAGGCCATTAGGTCCAGGGGATTTATCGGCTTTTAGTCCCATTAGTTTGTCCAGTACTTTTTCTCTAGTGATATTAATTGTTTTAATTTCCTCATTCTGATTTACCCCTTGGTTCCCCACTATTCTTGGTATGCTTTTTTTGTCTTCTACTGTGAAGACAGATACAAAATATTTGTTTAACACGTCTGCCATTTCCCGATTCCCCATTATAATTTCTCCTGTCTCAGTCTCTAAGGGACCAAGTTTACTTTCGCTACTCTCTTCCTTTTTACACACTTGTAGAAGCTCTTACAATCCGTTTTTATATTTTTTGCTCGTTTACTTTCATATTCTATTTTCTCCCTTTTTATCAATTTTTGGTTGTCCTTTGTTGGTTTCTAAAACTCTCCCAATCCCCAGGCTTATTACTCTTCATGGCAACATTATAGGCCTCTTCCTTCAATCCAATACTATTCTTAACTTCTTTCATTAGCCACGGGTGGATCACTTTTCCTGGGGTAAATAAATATTAATTATAGCATAATTTTAGCAGCAGAGTTGTGAACTGCCCATTACTTTCTACTATACAAGGCTTAACCAGTACTATTTCTGTAATTATTGTTACTGTTTGCTTTTTCTACCACTGTTTTACATCAAGTTACATTGAAACTACAGCACAGAAACAGACCATTTCGCCCAACTGGTCTATGCCACCATTTATGTTCCCCATGAGCCTCCTCCTTTCCTACTTCATTTACTCCTTTGAGGATACCCTTCTATTCCTTTCTCCCTCATGTGCATATCTAGCTTCTTCTTAAATGCATCTATGTTAGTTACCTCAACTGCTCTTATTGAAAGCGCGTACCACATTCTTACCATTCTTTGGGTAAAGATGTTTCTTCTAAATTCCCTATTAGATTTATTTGCGCCTATTTCATATTTATGACCTCTACTTTTGAACTCCCCCACATGTGGAAACATTTTCCCTACGTCTACCCTATCAAACCCTATCATTATCTTAAAGACCTCCTTCAGGTCACCCCTCAGCCTTCTCTTTTCCAGATAAAAGAGCCCCAGCTTGTTCATCCTTTCCTGATAAGGATATCCTTTCAGTTTTGGTATCATCCTTGTGAATCTTTTTTGTACCCTCTCTAATGCCTCTATCCTTTCTATAATATGGAGACCAGAACTGTTCACAGTACTCCAAATGTGGTCTAACCCAGGTTCGATACAAGTTTAACATAACTTCTTTGCTTTTCAATTCTATCCCTCTAGAAATGAACCCTATTGCTTGATTTGCCTTTTTTATGGCTTTATTAACCTACATTTAGTGATTTGTATCAGTACCCTTAGATCCCTTTGCTCCTCTATCCCATTTAGACTCTTATTATCCAAGCAGTATGTGACCTCCTTATTCTTCCTACCAAAATGCACCACCTCACACTTATCGATATTGAAATTTATTTGCCAATTACACACAATTCTGCAAGTTTATTAATGTCCTCTTGCATCTTGACGCATTCTTCCTTTGTATTTAACTACACCTTCCCAATTTGGTGTCATCTGCAAATTTTGAAATTGTACTTCCGATTCCTGAATCCAAATTGTTAATGTAAATTGTGAACAATAGTGGCCCCCGCACCGATCCCTGTGGAATACCACTTCCCACCTTTTGCAAGTCTGAGTAGCTTTTTTTTTATTTGTTCATGAGACATGGGTTTGCTGGCAAGGCCAGCATTTATTGCCCATCCCTAATTGCCCTTGAGAAGGTGGTGGTGAGTCGCCTTCTTGAACCGCTGCAGTCAGTGTGGTGAAGATTCTCCCACAGTCCTGTTAGGAAGGGAGTTCCAGGATTTTAACCCAGTGACGATGAAGGAACGGCGATATATTTCCAAGTCGGGATGGTGTGTGACTTGGAGGGGAATGTGCAGGTGATGTTCCCATGTGCCTGCTGCCCTTGACCTTCTAGGTGGTAGAGGTCGTGGGTTTGGGAGGTGCTGTCGAAGAAGCCTTGGCGAGTTGCTGCAGTGCATCCTATGGATGGTACACACTGCAGCCACTGTGCGCTGATGATGAAGGGAGTGAATGTTTAGGGTGGTGGATGGGGGTGCCAATCAAGCGAGCTGCTTTGTCCTGGATGTTGTCGAGCTTCTTGAGTGTTGTTGGAGCTGCATTCATCCAAGCAAGTGGAGAGTATTCCATCACACTCCTGACTTGTGCCTTGTAGATGGTGGAAAGGCTTTGGGGAGTCAGGAGGTGAGTTACTCGCCGCAGAATACCCAGCCTCTGACCTGCTCTTGTAGCCACAGTATTTATGTGGCTGGTCCAGTTAAGTTTCTGGTCAATGGTGACCCCCAGGATGTTGATGGTGGGGGATTCGGCGATGGTAATGCCATTGAATGTCAAGGGGAGGTGGTTAGACTCTCTCTTGTTGGAGACGGTCATTGCCTGGCACTTGTCTGGCGTGAATGTTACTTGCCACTTATCGTCCCAAGCCTGGATGTTGTCCAGGTCTTGCTGTTTGCGGGCACGGACTGCTTCATTATCTGAGGGGTTGCGAATGGAACTGAACACTGTGCAGTCATCAGCGAACATCCCCATTTCTGACCTTATGATGGAGGGAAGGTCATTGATGAAGCAGCTGAAGATGGTTGGGCCAAGGACACTGCCCTGAGAAACTCCTGCAGCAATGTCCTGGGGCTGAGATGATTGGCCTCCATCAACCACTACCATCTTCCTTTATGCTAGGTATGACTCCAGCCACTGGAGAGTTTTCCCCCTGATTCCCATTGACTTCAATATTACTAGGGCTCCTTGGTGCCACACTTGGTCAAATGCTGCCTTGATGTCCAGGGCAGTCACTCTCACCTTACCTCTGCAATTCAGCTCTTTTGTCCATGTTTGGACCATGGCTGTAATGAAGTCTGGAGCCGAGTGGTCCTGGCGGAACCCAAACTGAGCATCGGTGAGCAGGTTATTGGTGAGTAAGTGCCGCTTCGTAGCACTGTCGACAACACCTTCCATTACTTTGCTAATGATTGAGAGCAGGCTGATGGGGCGGTAATTGGCCAGATCGGATTTGTCCTGCTTTTTGTGGAATTTTCCACATTGTCGGGTAGATGCCAGTGTTGTAGCTGTACCGGAAATGTTTGGTGAGAGGCACGGCTCGTTCTGGAGCACAAGACTTCAGCACTACAGCTGTGATGTTGTTGGGGCCCGTAGCCTTTGCTGTATCCAGTGCATTCAGCTGTTTCTTGATATCATGTGGAGTGAATTGAATTGGCTGAATACTGGCTTCTGTGATGGTGGGGATATCGGGAGGAGGCCGAGATGGATCGTCCGCTCGGCACTTCTGGCTGAAGATGGTTGCAAACGCTTCAGCCTTGTCTTTTGCACTCATGTACTGGACTCTGCCATAATTGAAGATCCTTTACAGAGCCTCCTTCTTCCGTTAGTTGTTTAATTGTCCACCACCATTCACGACTGGATGGGGCAGGACTGCAGAGCTTTGATCTGATCCATTGGTTGTGGAAACGCTTAGTAACTAATCAATATTTCTACCATTTCACTGTCATTACCTGTGATTTTATCTTGTGCATCCCTTACCGCCCCTATCCCCATCTTGATTTTTCTTTTGTTATTTATATTTCTTAATAATTTAATTTCATAGTTCCTCTTTGCTTTCCTAATTGTTTTTTTACATCCTTCCTACCCTCTTCATCTTCCCTTTGTCATCCTCTCCTTTGTTATTTATGTACTTATAAAATGCCTTTTTCTTTAGTTTCAGTTTTACCCTTATCTCTTTATTCATCCATGCTGTTTCATTGTTGGATAGTTTTTTCTTGCCTTTTAGAGGAATATATTTCTCCTGAACTCTCTTGATCACCATTTTAAATATTTCCCACTGCTGTTCTATCTCTTTGTCTGTCAACATTTTTTTCCAGTTTACCTTCCCTGGTTCCATTCTCATCCCCTCAAAATTATCTTTTTTCCAATCTATTACTTTGGTCTTTGTCTTACTTACGTCTTTCTCAATCATTATTTTAAACCTTATTATGTTATGATCACTATTGCCTAAATGTTCCCCCCACGCTTACTCCTCTTATCTGCTTTGGCTCATTTCCCATTGCTAGATCCAGCAGTGATTCCCCTCTTGTTGGGCTTCTTATATAGGGTAAAAAAGGAGTCATGTACACACTGTAAAAACTCCATTCTCTTTTTTCCTTTCCCTACCTCTTCTTGCCAGTTTATTTGGGGGTGATTCAAGTTGCCCACGATTATTATTTGATGTTTTTACTCATTTCATAGATTTGTCTACTTGTTTCATCCTCCACTTCCCTTCCACTTTTAGGTGGTCTGTAGAATATACCTATTAATGTGATCGATCCCTTCCTATCCTTTGTCTCAATCCATATGGATTCTGTTTCTATCTTAATGTTACTTATGTCCCTTTTTTCTATTGTCATTATGTTGTCTCTAAATAGTACAGCTACCGTGCCCTCTCTTCCTTCCCTACCCTTTAAGAATACATTATCTCTTGCAATATTTAACTGCCAGTCCTGTTCCTTATGTAGCCATGTTTCAGTTATCCCTACCACATCTGGCTCCTCGCTATGAATTACTGTCTCCAGTTCCCCGTTTTGTTTTGGATGCTGTGCACATTGCTGTATGAGCAACTTAATTTGTTTTTAGTAATTGTTCCCCTCCCTTTATTTTTAACAGTCATTTTGTACTCCTGTTCTATAACTATATTTGTTCCCTGACTGTTTATATTACCCTTATTCCTTAACTTGGTCTGACCTTTACTCTCATTTCCTATTTCTTTTTCCTTCAGACTTATGTTATCTTCCCCAAGTCCCTCCCCCTCCCACCCCCAGTCTTACAAGTTTAAAGTCCTATTGGCAGCCCTATTTATCATTTCCGCTTGGACACTGGTCCCATTCCGGTTCAGTTGGAGCCCATCCCAATGGTACAGTTCCTTCCTGTCCCAGTACTGGTGCCAGTGTCCCATGAAATGGAACCCCTCCTTCCCATACCAGTCGTTCAGTCATGATCTAAGTCAATATGCCAATTAGCACGTGGCTCGAGTAGAAATCCCGAGATTAGCACCCGTGAGGTCCTGCTTTTTAACTTAGTTTCTAACTTCTGATATTCTCTCAGCAGGACCTCCTCCCTTTTCTTCCCTATGTCATTTGTCCCAACATGGACTAAGACAACTGGATCTTCCCCCTCCCTTTCCAAGTTCCTCATCAGTTTCTCCAAGATATCCTTTACCCTTGCACCAGTTAGGCAACACGTCGCCTGGACTCTCGGTCGTGACTGCAGAGGACACCACCTATCCCCCTAATTATAGAACCCCCGATGACTACAACATTTCTATTCTGGTCCTCCCCACCTTGGACTGCCTCCTGCTGCAGGGTGCCTTGGTTAGCAGTCTGGCTCCCCGCAGCCTACATCCTTATCCTCACAGGTAGAAAGTACATTGTAGCTGTTGGATGTAACCAGTGTCTGCAGGACCTCCTTCTCTCGCTCCCCTTGGTGCCCTTTACCTTGCTGAGCTATGTGTCGGAGTGTCTCTAACTCACACTCCAGCTCAAAGACTCTTAGCTGAAGTGTCTCAAGGAAGCGACATTTACATTGGATGTGGCAATCCGTGACAGTCTCACTGTCCACAGCGCACAGTTCTGTCACATGACCTGCACGGCCATTTCTAGTTTTTATTTATTTATTGGTTAGAATCAACTTAATTCTCGAACTAATAGAAATGCTTAAGGTCAAGATTATATTTAGTAGCTGGATTTCAGCTTGATTTTAAATTAATTAGTAATTAATTATTCTGAATATTTCTTTATTTAACTATTTATTTATAATTTATAGTTAAAGATAGAGTGTGTAGAGTAAATTAAAAACTTAGTTTAATTTCCACGGGCTCCACCGCTCCCCACTCTGTGCTGATTATGACGTCAGCTTTAGAGATTTTTCCCTGGGTTTATTTAACTGCTCTGGTTTCCTGCTCTTTTTAACTGTTTGTTTAGGTTTAAGGCTTTTTAACTAACACTAACAGACTAATCACTAAAAACACGAACCACTAAACACAATAACCACCAAAAACACTTACCAATAAACTAATTACTTACACTGACTTACCCTCGGCACTCCTCTGTGTTGCCAGTTTTTGACTTTTTTTGATTTTTTTTGATTTCGCCGCTCAGGTCCGCTCTTTATATCCTCTCAGGTCCGCTCTCTCGCTCCTCTTTTACTCTCCCAGGTCCACTCTCCCCGCTCCTCTTTTACTCTCCCAGGTCCACTCTCCCCGCTCCTCTTTTACTCTCCCAGGTCCGCTCTCCCCGCTCCTCTTTTACTCTCCCAGGTCCGCTCTCCCCGCTCCTCTTTTACTCTCCCAGGTCCGCTCTCCCCGCTCCTCTTTTATTCTCCCAGGTCCGCTCTCCCCGCTCCTCTTTTACTCTCCCAGGTCCGCTCTCTCGCTCCTCTTTTACTCTCCCAGGTCCGCTCTCCCCGTTCCTCTTTTACTCTCTCAGGTCCACTCTCCCCGCTCCTCTTTATATCCTCCCAGGTCCGCTCTCCCCGCTCCTCTTTTACTCTCTCAGGTCCGCTCTCCCCGCTCCTCTTTTATCCTCCCTGGTCCACTCTCCCCGCTCCTCTTTATATCCTCCCAGGTCCGCTCTCCCCGCTCCTCTTTTACTCTCTCAGGTCCGCTCTCCCCGCTCCTCTTTTATCCTCCCTGGTCCACTCTCCCCACTCCTCTTTATATCCTCCCAGGTCCGCTCTCCCCGCTCCTCTTTTACTCTCCCAGGTCCGCTCTCCCTGCTCCTCTTTTACTCTCTCAGGTCCGCTCTCCCCGCTCCTCTTTATATTCTCCCAGGTCCACTCTCCCCGCTCCTCTTTTACTCTCCCAGGTCCGCTCTCCCTGCTCCTCTTTTACTCTCTCAGGTCCACTCTCCCCGCTCCTCTTTTATCCTCCCTGGTCCACTCTCCCCGCTCCTTTTATCCTCCCTGGTCCGCTCTCCCCGCTCCTTTTATCCTCCCTGGTCCGCTCTCCCCGCTCCTTTTATCCTCCCTGGTCCACTCTCCCCGCTCCTTATATCCTCCCTGGTCCACTCTCCCCGCTCCTTTTATCCTCCCTGGTCCACTCTCCCCGCTCCTTTTATCCTCCCTGGTCCACTCTCCCCGCTCCTTATATCCTCCCTGGTCCACTCTCCCCGCTCCTTTTATCCTCCCTGGTCCGCTCTCCCCGCTCCTTTTATCCTCCCTGGTCCACTCTCCCCGCTCCTCTTTTATTCTCCCTGGTCCACTCTCCCCGCTCCTTTTATCCTCCCTGGTCCACTCTCCCCGCTCCTTTTATCCTCCCTGGTCCGCTCTCCCCGCTCCTCTTTTATTCTCCCTGGTCCGCTCTCCCCGCTCCTTTTATCCTCCCTGGTCCGCTCTCCCCGCTCCTCTTTTACTCTCTCAGGTCCACTCTCCCCGCTCCTCTTTTATCCTCCCTGGTCCACTCTCCCCGCTCCTCTTTTATCCTCCCAGGTCCACTCTCCCCGCTCCTTATATCCTCCCAGGTCCACTCTCCCCGCTCCTCTTTTATCCTCCCAGGTCCACTCTCCCCGCTCCTCTTTTATTCTCCCAGGTCCACTCTCCCCGCTCCTCTTTTATTCTCCCTGGTCCACTCTCCCCGCTCCTTTTATCCTCCCTGGTCCGCTCTCCCCGCTCCTCTTTTATCCTCCCTGGTCCACTCTCCCCGCTCCTCTTTTATTCTCCCTGGTCCACTCTCCCCGCTCCTTTTATCCTCCCTGGTCCGCTCTCCCCGCTCCTCTTTTATCCTCCCTGGTCCGCTCTCCCCGCTCCTCTTTTATCCTCCCTGGTCCACTCTCCCCGCTCCTCTTTTATTCTCCCTGGTCCACTCTCCCCGCTCCTTATATCCTCCCTGGTCCGCTCTCCCCGCTCCTCTTTTACTCTCTCAGGTCCACTCTCCCCGCTCCTCTTTTATCCTCCCTGGTCCACTCTCCCCGCTCCTTTTATCCTCCCTGGTCCGCTCTCCCCGCTCCTCTTTTATCCTCCCTGGTCCACTCTCCCCGCTCCTTATATCCTCCCAGGTCCACTCTCCCCGCTCCTCTTTTATCCTCCCTGGTCCGCTCTCCCCGCTCCTCTTTTATTCTCCCTGGTCCACTCTCCCCGCTCCTCTTTTATTCTCCCTGGTCCACTCTCCCCGCTCCTTATATCCTCCCTGGTCCGCTCTCCCCGCTCCTCTTTTACTCTCTCAGGTCCACTCTCCCCGCTCCTCTTTTATCCTCCCTGGTCCACTCTCCCCGCTCCTTTTATCCTCCCTGGTCCGCTCTCCCCGCTCCTCTTTTACTCTCTCAGGTCCACTCTCCCCGCTCCTCTTTTATCCTCCCTGGTCCACTCTCCCCGCTCCTTTTATCCTCCCTGGTCCGCTCTCCCCGCTCCTTTTATCCTCCCTGGTCCGCTCTCCCCGCTCCTTTTATCCTCCCTGGTCCGCTCTCCCCGCTCCTTTTATCCTCCCTGGTCCACTCTCCCCGCTCCTCTTTTATCCTCCCTGGTCCACTCTCCCCGCTCCTCTTTTACTCTCTCAGGTCCGCTCTCCCCGCTCCTCTTTTACTCTCTCAGGTCCACTCTCCCCGCTCCTCTTTTATCCTCCCTGGTCCACTCTCCCCGCTCCTTTTATCCTCCCTGGTCCGCTCTCCCCGCTCCTTTTATCCTCCCTGGTCCACTCTCCCCGCTCCTCTTTTATTCTCCCTGGTCCGCTCTCCCCGCTCCTTTTATCCTCCCTGGTCCGCTCTCCCCGCTCCTTTTATCCTCCCTGGTCCACTCTCCCCGCTCCTTTTATCCTCCCTGGTCCGCTCTCCCCGCTCCTCTTTTATTCTCCCTGGTCCGCTCTCCCCGCTCCTCTTTTACTCTCTCAGGTCCACTCTCCCCGCTCCTCTTTTATCCTCCCTGGTCCACTCTCCCCGCTCCTCTTTTATCCTCCCAGGTCCACTCTCCTCGCTCCTTATATCCTCCCAGGTCCACTCTCCCCGCTCCTCTTTTATCCTCCCAGGTCCACTCTCCCCGCTCCTCTTTTATTCTCCCAGGTCCACTCTCCCCGCTCCTCTTTTATTCTCCCTGGTCCACTCTCCCCGCTCCTTTTATCCTCCCTGGTCCGCTCTCCCCGCTCCTCTTTTATCCTCCCTGGTCCACTCTCCCCGCTCCTCTTTTATTCTCCCTGGTCCACTCTCCCCGCTCCTTTTATCCTCCCTGGTCCGCTCTCCCCGCTCCTCTTTTATCCTCCCTGGTCCGCTCTCCCCGCTCCTCTTTTATCCTCCCTGGTCCACTCTCCCCGCTCCTCTTTTATTCTCCCTGGTCCACTCTCCCCGCTCCTTATATCCTCCCTGGTCCGCTCTCCCCGCTCCTCTTTTACTCTCTCAGGTCCACTCTCCCCGCTCCTCTTTTATCCTCCCTGGTCCACTCTCCCCGCTCCTTTTATCCTCCCTGGTCCGCTCTCCCCGCTCCTCTTTTATCCTCCCTGGTCCACTCTCCCCGCTCCTTATATCCTCCCAGGTCCACTCTCCCCGCTCCTCTTTTATCCTCCCTGGTCCGCTCTCCCCGCTCCTCTTTTATTCTCCCTGGTCCACTCTCCCCGCTCCTCTTTTATTCTCCCTGGTCCACTCTCCCCGCTCCTTATATCCTCCCTGGTCCGCTCTCCCCGCTCCTCTTTTACTCTCTCAGGTCCACTCTCCCCGCTCCTCTTTTATCCTCCCTGGTCCACTCTCCCCGCTCCTTTTATCCTCCCTGGTCCGCTCTCCCCGCTCCTCTTTTACTCTCTCAGGTCCACTCTCCCCGCTCCTCTTTTATCCTCCCTGGTCCACTCTCCCCGCTCCTTTTATCCTCCCTGGTCCGCTCTCCCCGCTCCTTTTATCCTCCCTGGTCCGCTCTCCCCGCTCCTTTTATCCTCCCTGGTCCGCTCTCCCCGCTCCTTTTATCCTCCCTGGTCCACTCTCCCCGCTCCTCTTTTATCCTCCCTGGTCCACTCTCCCCGCTCCTCTTTTACTCTCTCAGGTCCGCTCTCCCCGCTCCTCTTTTACTCTCTCAGGTCCACTCTCCCCGCTCCTCTTTTATCCTCCCTGGTCCACTCTCCCCGCTCCTTTTATCCTCCCTGGTCCGCTCTCCCCGCTCCTTTTATCCTCCCTGGTCCACTCTCCCCGCTCCTTATATCCTCCCTGGTCCACTCTCCCCGCTCCTTTTATCCTCCCTGGTCCGCTCTCCCCGCTCCTTTTATCCTCCCTGGTCCACTCTCCCCGCTCCTCTTTTATTCTCCCTGGTCCACTCTCCCCGCTCCTTTTATCCTCC
This sequence comes from Heptranchias perlo, assembly GCF_035084215.1. Lineage (NCBI taxonomy): Eukaryota > Metazoa > Chordata > Chondrichthyes > Hexanchiformes > Hexanchidae > Heptranchias > Heptranchias perlo. The sequence continues at coordinate 10,826,739 of NC_090336.1, read as the reverse complement.
CTGGTCCACTCTCCCCGCTCCTTTTATCCTCCCTGGTCCACTCTCCCCGCTCCTCTTTTACTCTCTCAGGTCCACTCTCCCCGCTCCTCTTTTATCCTCCCTGGTCCACTCTCCCCGCTCCTCTTTTATCCTCCCAGGTCCACTCTCCCCGCTCCTTATATCCTCCCAGGTCCACTCTCCCCGCTCCTCTTTTATCCTCCCTGGTCCACTCTCCCCGCTCCTTTTATCCTCCCTGGTCCACTCTCCCCGCTCCTCTTTTACTCTCTCAGGTCCACTCTCCCCGCTCCTCTTTTATCCTCCCTGGTCCACTCTCCCCGCTCCTCTTTTATCCTCCCAGGTCCACTCTCCCCGCTCCTTATATCCTCCCTGGTCCACTCTCCCCGCTCCTCTTTTATCCTCCCAGGTCCACTCTCCCCGCTCCTTATATCCTCCCAGGTCCACTCTCCCCGCTCCTCTTTTATTCTCCCAGGTCCACTCTCCCCGCTCCTCTTTTATCCTCCCTGGTCCACTCTCCCCACTCCTCTTTATATCCTCCCAGGTCCGCTCTCCCCGCTCCTCTTTTACTCTCCCAGGTCCGCTCTCCCCGCTCCTCTTTATATCCTCCCAGGTCCGCTCTCTCGCTCCTCTTTTACTCTCTCAGGTCCGCTCTCCCCGCTCCTCTTTATATTCTCCCAGGTCCACTCTCCCCGCTCCTCTTTTACTCTCTCAGGTCCACTCTCCCCGCTCCTCTTTTATCCTCCCTGGTCCACTCTCCCCGCTCCTTTTATCCTCCCTGGTCCGCTCTCCCCGCTCCTTTTATCCTCCCTGGTCCGCTCTCCCCGCTCCTTTTATCCTCCCTGGTCCACTCTCCCCGCTCCTTATATCCTCCCTGGTCCACTCTCCCCGCTCCTTTTATCCTCCCTGGTCCACTCTCCCCGCTCCTTTTATCCTCCCTGGTCCACTCTCCCCGCTCCTTATATCCTCCCTGGTCCACTCTCCCCGCTCCTTTTATCCTCCCTGGTCCGCTCTCCCCGCTCCTTTTATCCTCCCTGGTCCACTCTCCCCGCTCCTCTTTTATTCTCCCTGGTCCACTCTCCCCGCTCCTTTTATCCTCCCTGGTCCACTCTCCCCGCTCCTTTTATCCTCCCTGGTCCGCTCTCCCCGCTCCTCTTTTATTCTCCCTGGTCCGCTCTCCCCGCTCCTTTTATCCTCCCTGGTCCACTCTCCCCGCTCCTCTTTTATCCTCCCAGGTCCACTCTCCCCGCTCCTTATATCCTCCCAGGTCCACTCTCCCCGCTCCTCTTTTATTCTCCCAGGTCCACTCTCCCCGCTCCTCTTTTATCCTCCCAGGTCCACTCTCCCCGCTCCTCTTTTATTCTCCCAGGTCCACTCTCCCCGCTCCTCTTTTATTCTCCCTGGTCCACTCTCCCCGCTCCTTTTATCCTCCCTGGTCCGCTCTCCCCGCTCCTCTTTTATCCTCCCTGGTCCACTCTCCCCGCTCCTCTTTTATTCTCCCTGGTCCACTCTCCCCGCTCCTTATATCCTCCCTGGTCCGCTCTCCCCGCTCCTCTTTTACTCTCTCAGGTCCACTCTCCCCGCTCCTCTTTTATCCTCCCTGGTCCACTCTCCCCGCTCCTTTTATCCTCCCTGGTCCGCTCTCCCCGCTCCTCTTTTATCCTCCCTGGTCCACTCTCCCCGCTCCTTATATCCTCCCAGGTCCACTCTCCCCGCTCCTCTTTTATCCTCCCTGGTCCGCTCTCCCCGCTCCTCTTTTATTCTCCCTGGTCCACTCTCCCCGCTCCTCTTTTATTCTCCCTGGTCCACTCTCCCCGCTCCTTATATCCTCCCTGGTCCGCTCTCCCCGCTCCTCTTTTACTCTCTCAGGTCCACTCTCCCCGCTCCTCTTTTATCCTCCCTGGTCCACTCTCCCCGCTCCTTTTATCCTCCCTGGTCCGCTCTCCCCGCTCCTCTTTTACTCTCTCAGGTCCACTCTCCCCGCTCCTCTTTTATCCTCCCTGGTCCACTCTCCCCGCTCCTTTTATCCTCCCTGGTCCGCTCTCCCCGCTCCTTTTATCCTCCCTGGTCCGCTCTCCCCGCTCCTTTTATCCTCCCTGGTCCGCTCTCCCCGCTCCTTTTATCCTCCCTGGTCCACTCTCCCCGCTCCTCTTTTATCCTCCCTGGTCCACTCTCCCCGCTCCTCTTTTACTCTCTCAGGTCCGCTCTCCCCGCTCCTCTTTTACTCTCTCAGGTCCACTCTCCCCGCTCCTCTTTTATCCTCCCTGGTCCACTCTCCCCGCTCCTTTTATCCTCCCTGGTCCGCTCTCCCCGCTCCTTTTATCCTCCCTGGTCCACTCTCCCCGCTCCTTATATCCTCCCTGGTCCACTCTCCCCGCTCCTTTTATCCTCCCTGGTCCGCTCTCCCCGCTCCTTTTATCCTCCCTGGTCCACTCTCCCCGCTCCTCTTTTATTCTCCCTGGTCCACTCTCCCCGCTCCTTTTATCCTCCCTGGTCCACTCTCCCCGCTCCTTTTATCCTCCCTGGTCCACTCTCCCCGCTCCTCTTTTACTCTCTCAGGTCCACTCTCCCCGCTCCTCTTTTATCCTCCCTGGTCCACTCTCCCCGCTCCTCTTTTATCCTCCCAGGTCCACTCTCCCCGCTCCTCTTTTATCCTCCCTGGTCCACTCTCCCCGCTCCTTTTATCCTCCCTGGTCCACTCTCCCCGCTCCTCTTTTACTCTCTCAGGTCCACTCTCCCCGCTCCTCTTTTATCCTCCCTGGTCCACTCTCCCCGCTCCTCTTTTATCCTCCCAGGTCCACTCTCCCCGCTCCTTATATCCTCCCTGGTCCACTCTCCCCGCTCCTCTTTTATCCTCCCAGGTCCACTCTCCCCGCTCCTTATATCCTCCCAGGTCCACTCTCCCCGCTCCTCTTTTATTCTCCCAGGTCCACTCTCCCCGCTCCTCTTTTATCCTCCCTGGTCCACTCTCCCCGCTCCTTATATCCTCCCAGGTCCGCTCTCCCCGCTCCTCTTTTATCCTCCCTGGTCCACTCTCCCCGCTCCTTATATCCTCCCTGGTCCGCTCTCCCCGCTCCTCTTTTATCCTCCCTGGTCCGCTCTCCCCGCTCCTCTTTTATTCTCCCAGGTCCGCTCTCCCCGCTCCTCTTTTATTCTCCCTGGTCCACTCTCCCCGCTCCTTATATCCTCCCTGGTCCGCTCTCCCCGCTCCTCTTTTATTCTCCCTGGTCCACTCTCCCCGCTCCTTATATCCTCCCTGGTCCGCTCTCCCCGCTCCTCTTTTATCCTCCCAGGTCCGCTCTCCCCGCTCCTCTTTTACTCTCCCTGGTCCACTCTCCCCGCTCCTTATATCCTCCCTGGTCCGCTCTCCCCGCTCCTCTTTTATCCTCCCTGGTCCGCTCTCCCCGCTCCTCTTTTACACTCCCAGGTCCGCTCTCCCCGCTGCTCTTTTATTCTCCCAGGTCCGCTCTCCCCGCTGCTCTTTTATTCTCCCTGGTCCACTCTCCCCGCTCCTCTTTTATTCTCCCAGGTCCGCTCTCCCCGCTGCTCTTTTATTCTCCCTGGTCCGCTCTCCCCGCTCCTCTTTTATTCTCCCTGGTCCACTCTCCCCGCTGCTCTTTTATTCTCCCAGGTCCGCTCTCCCCGCTGCTCTTTTATTCTCCCTGGTCCACTCTCCCCGCTCCTCTTTTATTCTCCCTGGTCCACTCTCCCCGCTCCATTAATCCTCCCTGGTCCACTCTCCCCGCTCCTTATATCCTCCCTGGTCCGCTCTCCCCGTTCCTCTTACTCTCTCAGGTCCACTCTCCCCACTCCTCTTACTCTCCCAGGTCCACTCTCCCCATTCCTCTTACTCTCCCAGGTCCACTCTCCCCACTCCTCTTACTCTCCCAGGTCCACTCTCCCCACTCCTCTTACTCTCCCAGGTCCACTCTCCCCATTCCTCTTACTCTCCCAGGTCCACTCTCCCCATTCCTCTTACTCTCCCAGGTCCACTCTCCCCACTCCTCTTACTCTCCAAGGTCCACTCTCCCCACTCCTCTTACTCTCCCAGGTCCGCTCTCCCCACTCCTCTTACTCTCCCAGGTCCCCTCTCCCCGCTCCTCTTACTCTCCCAGGTCCACTCTCCCCATTCCTCTTACTCTCCCAGGTCCACTCTCCCCACTCCTCTTACTCTCCAAGGTCCACTCTCCCCACTCCTCTTACTCTCCCAGGTCCACTCTCCCCGCTCCTCTTACTCTCCCAGGTCCACTCTCCCCATTCCTCTTTTACTCTCCAAGGTCCACTCTCCCCACTCCTCTTACTCTCCCAGGTCCACTCTCCCCACTCCTCTTACTCTCCCAGGTCCACTCTCCCCACTCCTCTTACTCTCCCAGGTCCACTCTCCCCGCTCCTCTTACTCTCCCAGGTCCACTCTCCCCGCTCCTCTTACTCTCCCAGGTCCACTCTCCCCACTCCTCTTACTCTCCCAGGTCCACTCTCCCCGTTCCTCTTACTCTCCCAGGTCCACTCTCCCCGCTCCTCTTACTCTCCCAGGTCCACTCTCCCCACTCCTCTTACTCTCCCAGGTCCACTCTCCCCGCTCCTCTTACTCTCCCAGGTCCACTCTCCCCACTCCTCTTACTCTCCCAGGTCCACTCTCCCCGCTCCTCTTACTCTCCCAGGTCCACTCTCCCCACTCCTCTTACTCTCCAAGGTCCACTCTCCCCGCTCCTCTTACTCTCCAAGGTCCACTCTCCCCGCTCCTCTTACTCTCCCAGGTCCACTCTCCCCACTCCTCTTACTCTCCCAGGTCCACTCTCCCCACTCCTCTTACTCTCCCTGGTCCGCTCTCCCCACTCCTCTTACTCTCCCAGGTCCGCTCTCTCCGTTACTCTTACTCTCCCAGGTCCACTCTCCCCATTCCTCTTACTCTCCCAGGTCCACTCTCCCCACTCCTCTTACTCTCCCAGGTCCACTCTCCCCATTCCTCTTACTCTCCCAGGTCCACTCTCCCCACTCCTCTTACTCTCCCAGGTCCACTCTCCCCGCTCCTCTTACTCTCCCTGGTCCGCTCTCTCCGTTCCTCTTACTCTCCCAGGTCCACTCTCCCCGCTCCTCTTACTCTCCCTGGTCCGCTCTCCCCGCTCCTCTTACTCTCCCTGGTCCGCTCTCTCCGTTCCTTTTACTCTCCCTGGTCCGCTCTCCCCGCTCCTCTTTTACTCTCCCAGGTCCGCTCTCCCCACTCCTCTTTTACTCTCCCAGGTCCACTCTCCCCACTCCTCTTTTACTCTCCCTGGTCCACTCTCCCCACTCCTCTTTTACTCTCCCAGGTCCACTCTCCCCACTCCTCTTTTACTCTCCCAGGTCCACTCTCCCCACTCCTCTTTTACTCTCCCAGGTCCACTCTCCCCACTCCTCTTTTACTCTCCCAGGTCCACTCTCCCCACTCCTCTTTTACTCTCCCAGGTCCACTCTCCCCGCTCCTCTTACTCTCCCTGGTCCGCTCTCCCCGCTCCTTTTATCCTCCCAGGTCCACTCTCCCCACTCCTCTTTTACTCTCCCAGGTCCACTCTCCCCACTCCTCTTACTCTCCCTGGTCTGTTCTCTCCATTCCTCTTACTCTCCCTGGTCCGCTCTCTCCGTTCCTCTTACTCTCCCTGGTCCGCTCTCCCCGCTCCTCTTACTCTCCCAGGTCCGCTCTCCCCGCTCCTCTTACTCTCCCTGGTCCGCTCTCTCCGTTCCTCTTACTCTCCCTGGTCCGCTCTCCCCGCTCCTCTTACTCTCCCTGGTCCGCTCTCCCCGCTCCTCTTTTACTCTCCCAGGTCCGCTCTCCCCACTCCTCTTACTCTCCCAGGTCCACTCTCCCACTCCTTTTATTCTCCCAGGTCCACTCTCCCCGCTCCTCTTTTATTCTCCTAGGTCCGCTCTCCCCGCTCCTCTTACTCTCCCAGGTCCGCTCTCCCCGCTCCTCTTTTATTCTCCCTGGTCCGCTCTCCCACTGCTCTTATTCTCCCAGGTCTGTTTTCACTGTGCCTCTTTTTTTTGCATTTATTTAGTAGTTGAAACACAAAACAAGTGTAGTGTAGCATTACTCTGCCTCTTTTGAAGACGAGCAGGATCATATGGAGATGTGGATAGAACTAATAGCAGAGGGACTCTTAATAAGAACATAAGAACATAAGGAATAGGAGCAGGAGTAGGCCATACGCTCCCTCGAGCCTGCTCCGCCATTCAATAAGATCATGGCTGATCTTCTACCTCAATTCCACTTTCCCGTCCTATCCCCATATCCCTGTTAAATAAATGCAAAAATCTTGAATATACGCAACGACTGAGCATCCACAGTCCTCTGGGGTACAGAATTCCAAAGATTCACAACCCTATGAGTGAAGAAATTTTTCCTCATCTTGGTCCTAAATGGCCGACCTCTTATCTTGAGACTATGACCTCTTGTTCTACGCTCTCCAGTCAGGGGAAACAGCCTCTCAGCATCTACCCTGTCAAACCCTCTAAAAATGTTATACCTTTCAATGCGATCACCTCTCATTCTTCTAAACTCCAGGGAACATAGGCCCATTCTACTCAATCTCTCCTCATAGGACAACCCTCGCATCCCAGGAATCAATCTAGTGAACCTTTGTTGCACCCCCTCTAAGGCAAGTATATCCTTCCGAGGTAAGGAGATTAAAACTGTACACAGTACTCCAGATACGATCTCACCAGAGCCTTATATAATTGCAGCTTTCTGTTGGTTATACTGGGCACAATTATGAAACTCATCTACATATCAGGGCAAGTAAATAATGTAGGGAGTGAGGGATCACCTACAGGAGTATTGTCAAACATAGAAACCAGAAATATATAGAATGATAAAGATAAAATAATTCAAAAATATAACAGCTATACTTGTAGCTCATTCACCCATCACCCCCGTGCTCACTGACCTACATTGGCTCTGGGTCACCAACACATCAAATTTAAAATTCTCATCCTTGTGTTCAAATCCCTCCATGGCCTCACCCTTCCCAATCTCCGTAACCTCCTCCAGCCCTACAACCCTCCGAGAGCTCTGCGTTCCTCCAATTCTGACCACTTGTCCATCCCTCACTTCCTTCACCCCACCATCGGCGGCTGTGCCTACAGTCATCTAGGCCCTAACCTCTGGAATTCCCTCCCTAAACCTCTCCGCCTCTCGACCTCTCTATCCTCCTTTAAGATGCTCCTTAAAACTTACCTCTTTGACCAAGGTTTTGGTCACCTGTCCTGATGTCTCCTTTGTGTTGGACCAGTGTTTCCAATCTCTTGACTGCTCAGGTGGGGTGACTTGTAGTATGATATAGAGTGACTTGGCAGAATAATGGTAGTAAGCTCCGTGCTGCACAACATAGAAGGAGGCACATGCACCAGGAGGATGAGCTGCAAGAAACACGTGCCCAGCTGGGGATGAAGAAAAAGATGAAGTACTACAGCACCCCAGGCTGGAGCTGTACAAGTGCATAGAGCACTCATCTGAGGGGTGTTCTTCTGGGTCCTGCACTCAGCAACTCCTCCAATAAGACCAATTTTAATGCCGGTATGTCAGCAGTTTCCCAATGTCTTATCTTCCATTCTTACATAAATCCAAGTGATTTTTTCTTTGCCTTAATATAAAAACGGCATTGGTTCCTATTTTCTTAGCACAGCAGGAGCAGGGGACAGAGGGAATGCTGAACATAATTCTGCATTTCATTTGATTTATATATGGTGGCATATTGACAATGAAATAAAATAAAACAGTATCTGGGTTTGTTACAATTGGAGTGATGTACAGCTTCGATTCTTCCTTTGTGTGCTACTGTAGTCCTCCTCATCCACTACTTTGAAGTGATGGTTTCTTAGAGAGAGTACAGGCTCTTGTGTGAATCTGCTTCTAATTCCATTGGCTGTTTATCTCTAAATGTAGCAGATCCTAATGGCTGTACCAGTGACCCCTGCTCCTGCTGTGCGAGCCTGTATGTTCAGCATTGCCTCTATTCTCTGTCTCCTGCTCCTGCTGTGTGAGCCTGTATGTTCAGCATTGCCTCTATTCTCTGTCTCCTGCTCCTGCTGTGTGAGCCTGTATGTTCAGCATTGCATCTATTCTCTGTCTCCTGCTCCTGCTGTGTGAGCCTATATGTTCAGCATTGCCTCTGTTCTCTGTCTCCTGCTCCTGCTGTGTGAGCCTGTATGTTCAGCATTGCCTCTATTCTCTGTCTCCTGCTCCTGCTGTGTGAGCCTGTATGTTCAGCGTTGCCTCTATTCTCTATTTCCTGCTCCTGCTGTGTGAGCCTGTATGTTCAGCATTGCCTCTATTCTCTGTCTCCTGCTCCTGCTGTGTGAGCCTATATGTTCAGCATTGCCTCTATTCTCTGTCTCCTGCTCCTGCTGTGCGAGCCTGTATGTTCAGCATTGCCTCTGTTCTCTGTCTCCTGCTCCTGCTGTGTGAGCCCGTATGTTCAGCATTGCCTCTATTCTCTGTCTCCTGCTCCTGCTGTGTGAGCCTATATGTTCAGCATTGCCTCTATTCTCTGTCTCCTGCTCCTGCTGTGCGAGCCTGTATGTTCAGCATTGCCTCTGTTCTCTGTCTCCTGCTCCTGCTGTGTGAGCCCGTATGTTCAGCATTGCCTCTGTTCTCTGTCTCCTGCTCCTGCTGTGTGAAAGCCTATATGTTCAGCGTTGCCTCTGTTCTCTGTCTCCTGCTCCTGCTGTGCGAGCCTGTATGTTCAGCATTGCCTCTGTTCTCTGTCTCCTGCTCCTGCTGTGTGAGCCTGTATGTTCAGCATTGCCTCTATTCTCTATCTCCTGCTCCTGCTGTGTGAGCCTATATGTTCAGCATTGCCTCTATTCTCTGTCTCCTGCTCCTGCTGTGGGAGCCTATATGTTCAGCATTGTCTGTCACTTGCTAAGTATTCAAGTGCAGCTAAGGAACTGGTAGTGATTTGAGAGCCAGCTCCATTACCTGCGGGGCTGCACTCGTACTGCAATTGGAGGCTGTGTCCTGACAGCAGCACAGATATTTCTGTGGGCAGATACTGTTGCATACCTACCAGGTCATGGTAGCTGTGGCTCAGTGGCAGCGCTCCTGCCTCTGAGTCAGAAGGTTGTGGGTTCAAGTCCCACTCTAAGAGACTTAAACACCCCAAAATCTAGGCTGACGGTGTAGTACTGAGGGAATGCTGCACTATCATTACCATCTTTCGGATGAGATGTTAAACCAAGGCCCCATCTGTCCAATAGCACTATTTGAAGATGAGCAGATGAGTTCTCCCTGGTGTCCTGATCACTATTTACCCCTCAATCAACATCACTGAAAAAAACACAATTATCTGGTCATTTATTTAATTGCTGTTTGTGGGTTAGGTAGACCTTTAAAGATATAATACTAAGCATGCAAGATAAGTACATTCTTAAATCCAGGCTTAGACTAAACAAATGTCACCCTAAAAGGATTAACAAACAAACAAATAGGAAAGTGGGCTCTACAAATCAGGCAGGAGGAAAGGGCTGAATATAAGAGAATGCAGAAACAAGTTGAAAGGGTGATCAGAGAAGCAAAGAAGGACCTAGAAAAACAATGCAACAGTGGTTAAACTCTACAGTTAAAAAAAATCTTGGGCAGCTGGAGAAGAGGTGAAAAATATAAAACATGCAAAGAGGCTTGAAACTGAAAATGGATAGAAGATAGTAAATATTCGGAATGATTACTTCCTCCAGGTATTCACATGGGAACACATCAGCAACATGCATCCCCCAAACAGAGATAACCTAATTGATGACTATGATACAAATGTAGATGGAAGTCCTACACAGGCTAATCAGGCTCAAAACAAACAAGTCCCCAGGAATACATGGCATATATCCCAGAGAGACTAGAGAGGAGATTTGTGAGGTACTGACAATCATTATGAGGGAATTTGGAAAGAGACTAAATTGAAGTCCCTATTCAGAAAGTGTGACAAAACCTAACACAGGTAATTGCAGCTCCAATAGTCTTACTTACATTACAAGTAAAATAATGAGATTATCTGTGCAATAATAACCTAGTTAACACCAGTCAGCATGGATTCAGAAGAAGAAGATCCTGCTTGACCAACCTTGGCTCTTTCTGGAAGTGACAATCCGAATGGAAAGCCCTACGACGTGGTGTATCTAGACTTCAAAAAGGCCTTTGACAGAGTTTCACATGAAGGGCTATTGGTTAAATATAGATACAAGATTAAATGTAAGAGATTTAGGACAGAGAGCAGGAGAAACTTTTTATCGCAGAGGGTTTTGAGGCTGTGTAATGCACTACTGGAATTAGTGATTGAGGCAGAGATCATGTTAATATTTAAGAATAGATTAGATAGGTGGTTGAAGGAAAAGGAATAAAATGGTATAGGAACAAGGCAGGCACATGCTGCTGCTAGTGTGGGGGATAATTCTACGTAACTGAAAGCTACGGTGATTCAGGATAAATGCTGAGTATAGATAAGAAACCGTCCGAAGGTAGAAAATGAAGAGTTATGTTAGAGTGGGGGGGGGGAGGGAGAGGGTGGGGGGTGGGGGAAGTACTGAGCGTGGTGCCCCCGGGCTCTGTGTTGAGGCCACTTTTGCTTCTAATTTACATAAGTGACCTAAAATCAGAAACTCAATCAAAATTGGTAAATTTTCAGATTAAAATGAATTGGGAGAGGCAGTGGAATCGGAGGAGGCAGCTCAGAAACTACACAGTGAGTTGGACAAAATATGTGAGTAGGCAGAACAATGGCAGATTAGATTTAATGCAGACAATGTGAAGTACTCTATGTAGAAATAAAAAAAAAAATACATGTACTCAATAATGGTTTTGAAATGGCCATTGATCAAGCTGAAATAGATCTAGTAGTCTTAGTAGTAGACATGATACTCAATATCTCCTAATGAATGCAGAACAGCAATCAACAAAGTCAATAGAATGGTGAAGTACATATCTAAAACAGCACATTACAAGTCAGAGGAAGTCACGAAGAAAACGTTGACTGCACCATGAGTACTGCACTCAGTTCTGCTCTCCGACACTCAAGGGAAACAGTCAAGCACTGAAGGCAGTCCAGAGGAGAGCCTTAAGGCCGATCTGCAGTGTCAAAGGTCTGCATTGTGGGGAAGGACTGGAGCAACATGGGCTTATCAGCCTAGAAAGGAGGCACCTGAGAAGGGATCTTATAGAGAGATGTATAAAATAGTTAAGGAGGTGGAACGGGTAAATCAGGACCATAACTTTAAATTAAACATTGGGAGAAGGACAAGGGGACATCGATTCAAAAGAGTAAAAAGGTAAATTTAGGACTGCTATTAGGAAATTCTTCTTCAACAAAGAGTGATCATTACATGGAGTAGATTCCCAGATAAAGTAGTGGAGGGCAATCAGGGATGGGCAATAAATGCCGGCCTCGCCAGCGACGCCCACATCCCATGAACAAATAAAAAAAAACTCTGGAATAATTTCAGAAACAACTGAATGTTGAAATGGGGAGACTTCAGGATCTCTCTGCATGGATGAATTAAGCTGGGCCAAATAATCTTCCTCTTCCGTTATTACTCTGTCATCTTGTGATCATTATACAAATCGAAAGCACTGTCATCTCCACTAACTCAGTATCCCCCAAGCCATAGACAGGCTTCCAGTCAGTGACTTTGATGGTGGTCTCCTCATGGAGGGTGAAGGGTTTCATTTGGTGCTTGTTGCCTCCAGCTTGCTGCATGTGGCATACGCTGAATGCAGATTTATGCTGTAATGAAAATAACAGTATGCACTGAATGGTGGGACACTTACCAGATGAGACCAATGCCACTGTTTTATACAACAGCAACGTACATTTATGCAGTACCTTTAACATAGAAACAATGTCCCAAAGCACCTCACAGTGGTGTAATCAAAAAGATATATTAGAAGGAAATGTGAGGTAACTTACTAGGTGAAGTTCTAAAAAAGTGACTAAATTGCCTCCTATACTCAGTACTACCTGTATTTTGCTACATTCAGCATTCATTAAACCTGCTACTTCTTTCTTCTTTTTTTCCCCTAATCTTCTGTAATCTTTTTCAAATATCTTCCTTTTTACTTTGTACTTGCATCAAGTAACTGGATACATCAGCCTTAACAATGCTCATCAGTGAGCCCACTCAGGCAGTCGAACCGACACTCGAGATCTCCTGGGGTAGGGAGTTCTTGCAGTCCGAGTAATTGCCAAGCACTCACGGACATTGCTTAACTTGGTACTCTTCTTGAAATCATAGATCTTCCTATTCACATCCCTCCACGTACAGCGGGTGATAAGCACATTGGTATTTGCCTAAAGGCTCTCCTGGCTGGCTTCCCATCTACCACCCTCCATAAACTTGAGTTCATCCAAAACTCTGCTGCCCGTATCCTAACTCGCACCAAGTCCCGTTCACCCATGACTCCTGTACTCGCTGTCCTACATTGGCTCCTGGTTCGACAATGCCTCAATTTTAAAATTCTCATCCTTGTCTTCAAATCACTCTATGGCCCCGTCCCTCCTTATCTCTGTAACCTCTTCCAGTCCTAAAACCCTCCGAGATCTCTGCTTTCCTCCAATTCTGGCCTCTTGCGCATCCCCGGTTTTAATCACTCCAACATTGGCGGCCGTGCCTTCAGCTGCTGAGGCCCTAAGCTCTAGAATTCTCTCCCTAAACCTCTCCACTTCGCTCTCTTCTTTTAAGACGCTCCTTAAAACCTACCTCTTTGACCAAGCTTTTTGTCACTGTTCCTAATATCTCCGTGTGTGGCTCGGTGTCAAATTTGTTTGATAACGCTCGTGAACCACCTTGGAACATTTTACTACATTAAAGGCGCTATATAAATGCAAATTGTTGTTGTTTTTGTATTAGACCTCTGGATACTTGTGCCCTTCTGACCTATTTGGGGAACCCAAGGATCCCTCACACCACCCATAATCTGTCCCAGGACCTCACTTGTAAAGTGGAGTTCCTTGGTTCACCTTGCTCCCACTAGCAAATAACCCCACTCAAAGGCTAGCTGCACTTTCCCACTACTTATTGATTATGATGCATACGTGGCTGTTCACCTTGTTAGCAGCACTCTTGGAGCTGCGTGCTCACTGGATCCATTAGCACGGCTTTGCACTAATGCACCCAATAATGCAGGTGTGCAGAAAACAGAGATTCCTGAATAATAATCCCATCTTTGTGCAGAGGGAATTAACCTTTTAAGAGAATCCACTGACAAACCTCTCACACTAATACAACTCATTCTTTTATTTCCACCCACCTGTTTTCACGTCTGAAGCCATCGATCCCTTTCTTGGGTACATTTCCACAGACATAAATTGCCCTCAGTACCTCATCCAAGTAGACATTCTTCATGTACAAGCCTGGACAATGGACATTACTAGATCATTGAAGTGTCATGAACAGGTGCAGAAAATAATCAATAAGGCTAATGGAATGCTGGCCTTTATATCTAGAGGACTGGAATACAAGGGGGCAGAAGTTATGCTGCAGCTATACAAAACCCTGGTTAGACCGCACCTGGAGCACTGTGAGCAGTTCTGGGCACCGCACCTTCGGAAGGACATATTGGCCTTGGAGGGAGTGCAGCGTAGGTTTACTAGAACGATACCCGGACTTCAAGGGTTAAATTATGATGAGAGATTACACAAATTGGGGTTGTATTCTCTAGAGTTTCGAAGGTTAAGGGGTGATCTGATCGAAGTTTATAAGATATTAAGGGGAACAGATAGGGTGGATAGAGAGAAACTATTTCCGCTGGTTGGGGATTCTAGGAGTAGGGGGCACAGTCTAAAAATTAGAGCCAGACCTTTCAGGAGTGAGATTAGAAAACATTTCTACACACAAAGGGTGGTAGAAGTTTAGAACTCTCTTCCGCAAATGGCAATTGATGCTAGCTCAATTGCTAAATTTAAATCTGAGATAGATAGCTTTTTGGCAACCAAAGGTATTAAGGGATATGGGCCAAAGGCAGGTATATGGAGCTAGATCACAGATCAGCCATGTTCTTATCAAATGGTGGCGCAGGCTCGAGGGGCTGAATGGCCTACTCCTGTTCCTATGTACCAGGCTATTCAATCACAGGGGCCACACCTGATCCTGTCCTCACTTCACATAGACACATTCACACTTCCAGCAGGGCCACTGGATAGTGATAAGGAGCAGAAATGCTGGCTGATTTATCCCTGCCTAACCCAGGGCACTGAGGCCAATAGTAGCACCACAATCACTGCCCCGGCTGACATTAGCACTTCCATTTTTCTTGTGTAAGATTTTCTCCCCGTCCCTCTCTTTCTTCCCCTTATGCCAGGCACCATCCCACACATGGACTACACCGATTTAAGAAGGCGACTCACCAACACCATCTCAAGGGCGACTAGGGACGGGCAATAAATGCAGGCTTTGCTAGCGATGCCCAAATCCTGAGAACGAATTAAAAAAACTAGGCAGCCTGGTCCTGAGCCTCTTGCCACTGCTACTCTGTAACCAGATGTTAAGATGTGGGTATGGGAAAGGGTGGGGTGGAGGGGGTTGGCTCCCCATGGAACTGGGAACTGGTTATAGCTGTGTGGGGATTACAGTTCAAACATGCATCCCAACCCTTGCTCCAGCAGGGCCTTGAACTCCACTACTGTATCCTTAACTCAGACCATGTCAACAATTCAAGATAGACAAAAGAAGTGTCTTCAATTTTATTTGCATACATGACTTTTTTTTAGTTTGATAAAGCCTCCAATATTTTAATACAATAATTCAGATCTCCTTTAAAACATATTAACAAAAAGTAAGGTGCATGAGAGAGATGCTGTACAATTGTGAAGAATACAAGAAATATCACATTTGGACTTGACATAAAACGTCCTCTGACCGATATTTAAATAAAAACTTACACTCCCCATTAAAGAAAGAACTCAATGCTGTGGGGTGTATGGGGAAGACTGATAACAGCTTTAATATCTCAGCTGCACAAGGGGAGAATGTAACAAAATGTTAGGCCCATTAAAAAAGGCCTGGAGAATCCAAAATGGAAGGGGCAGATAGTTAATTATGGGAGGACTTTCAATAATCATTGTACAATAGAGACATTGGAAAACTATTTCTAGTAAAATTATAAGCAAGCTCCTTTAAAGTGCTTTTGCTAGAAATAGCAAACGTAAGAAAACTTCCCGCTATGTTCGCGATGTCACTGACGCACAGTGACCACAAGAAATTGTCCTCGGAGGCGAGATGGGAATTCCAGTTGCAGTCTAGAGTAGCCCTGGGGTGATGCAGTTTAGCCAGTTTTATCTAGGTCTCTTGTGGGCCAGACCTCAGGAAAGCTCCAGGACAGAAAAGAAAGTCCCACGGAGAGGAGCCACAAGTTTGAATCCTAGTGCCGGAGGTTTGAATTATGAAGAAAAAACTGGAGAAAACCGTGCTCTTCAATCTTCAGAGCATGTTATAGGCGCGTTTACGATAGGAAGAGATGAAGGTAATTCTTGAACACCAATTCAAACTAAACATGACTGTAGGACAAGGGAGCACAGCTGGTGATGTCAGTAAGTTCTTCCTCATCCAAAGAGTGAAGAACACATGGAATGGACTTCTGGGCAGGATTGTGGAGACAAAAACCCTGGAATCATTCAAGAGGAGGTTGGATGTTGTGACGGGGAACTGGATGGACGAAGCCTTCCACATCACATGATCTATCTTGCACTGAGTCAACCAGGGGCAGAGTTGGTGCCGACATGGGTTGCACCATTAGCCCACCTGGACGAGGGTGGGATGGATGGGAGAGGGTCAAAGGGACAAGGAGAGAAAATTTCACAAAAGTAATACAAATTTTAAAATATTTCAGTAGGTGTAGCCAATAAAATAAAAAAGAGGATCTCCACTATACATGAGATGGCTTAACACACTAGACACAAAACCCCAGGCTGTCAACTCACTCCTTGTCATGGCAAAATCAGGTCAGAAAGTTTTAAAAAGACCTCACTAAAGGTGGAAAAGTGCTGGGATCCCAGGACTCCGGAGTGGTTTCACCCACAGAGATTTTAGGGCTTCATCCCACACACCGGCCTCTTTGATATTCAGATAAAAGAATTATTTTTTTTAAAGTGACCATCCACACATTACGACACAGCCAGAAAAACCATACTGGCTAACAAAGGAATACTAATCATACTAACAACAAAGGGATTTTCAATAAAAAAAGCTCAACGTTAGTCAAGCACGAGTCATATCAATTACACCAAAGAAGCATCCGTTACAAAATCATATCGCTCCACCACCCCACCCCCACTCCCTGTGCACATTCTTAAATATGTGCACACTGCAGTTGTGTTTTAGTAAACTGAATAAAGGAGACACATATTATGATACATTTATATACATTATATGTGGAGCATAAACGCCAGCATAGACCAGTTGAGCCAAATGACCTGTTTCTGTGCTGTAAATTCAATGTAATATGTAATTCTCAGTCTGTGCTCTGCCTATATTCTTTCGACTGCTCTATAATTTGATCCTCCCAACATTGCTTTCAGCCTGTAATTACAAGGAGGAAGTATGGTTAAAGTCAAACTACTACACTGGGTCTCCACCACCCATCTGTGCTCTGAATCAGGGGTTAACACCCAGCTTACGTCACTAAACCCCGGGCCTCATCCAAATGCTCATAAATGGCCTGAGCTTTGTGGTGCCAAAATAATAATTCCTGCACATTCTTTGGAGCCAACCTCTCTCCTCCTCTCAGAGGCCTCACCCTTTAGAAGAGAGCAAATGCAAACATTTTTGTTCTCCTTATGAGAGCTAATTGTATCTTGCATGGTCCTCTTACTATGTGACAGTATGTGGGTAAGGGGGGAGTAAGAAAGGGGCCCGGCGAGATGTTTTAAAAGGGGAAGCACACATGACAGCATCCTCCACAATTCATTTGCCCTCACAAATTTTCTGCCCTTATCCATCTTGCCTCTCCGGAAGAGACCGATACATGCCGGGGTACAGTTCAGCCAGGAGCGACATTTGCCTCACAGGTTCCTGTGCCAAGGTTCGGTTTGAGGTGCCACATTTTACTCGACAATTAAATTAAATACTACCAGATACTTAATCTGGTGTCAAATCCGCACACATACGGCTGTGGAAAGGCAAGTTTGCAATAGGTAATATAAAAATAGCTGACAAAAGGGTTTGATAGGGTAGACGTAGTGAAGATGTTTCCACTTGTGGCGGGGGGGAGACCAAAACTAGAGGCCATAAATACAAGATAGTCACAAATAAATCTAATAGGGAATTCAGGAGAAACTTCTTTACCGAGAGAGTGTTAAAATGTGGAACTTGCTACAAGGAGTAGTTAAGGCGAATAGCATAGATGCATTTAAGGAGAAACTAGATCAACACATGAGAGAAAGGAACAGAAGGATATACTGATGGGGTTAGATGATGAGGGAATAGGAGGCTCATGTGGAGCATAAACACCGGCATGGACCTTTTGGGCCGAATGGCCTGTTTCTGTGCTGTACATTCTATGTAAATTGAACGGGGATCAACTATTACTGTTGCATAGGGGATCTTCGGTCCTTTCACTGGATCCACTCAGATCCCGTGCAATTGCCCAGTCCTAAATGCTGCCCCTCCCCCCCAGCAGCAGCCATCGCATCCCAATGCAGCCATTCTTCATGTGTGAGCCTGGACAGCGAGTGTCAGCAGACTATTCCACTGTGGGAGTATCGCAGCTATGCTCCATCCTGCCCTCAGCCAAGGCCCACAATTCAACGCACTCTCAGCGGGAGTGATCAGGATCGGGAATCCTGGTTGATTTTCCCACTTCCAATTGTACTGGTCCTGCCTGGAAGGGATCAGTTCACTCAGCATGGACTGAGTACTGAACCATGGACTCCTGGTCTGTATGGTTAGTACCACACCAGGTAATGCATTTATCCACTGTGTTATGTGGGAAGCTTCCTGGCTTTTTTATTTAAAAAAATGATAAATTACTGTTAATGGAGCAGTTACCCAGCTGTCATGTGAATTAGCAGTCTAATTGTCCATGAGGTTACACACCCTACTGCACTATTAATGGATACATGCTACGATATAGATTTTAAAAGGCATGTTCCCCCCCCCCAAACATGCACATGGATTTTGATGGAAGTTTATTACAGGCGTAAAGTTTAATGGAGGACTCTGGTCCTCTGAATTGCCACATGATTGTCACTACTGTCTGCACACTTATTAGTATCTCTCAACTTTCTTTGTCTGGTGTAGTGATATTACTGTATTTCATAAGGCTTGTGAGTGGAGCTGTTCATGGTGTTAAGTGGGGGGACATGCTAGACAAATCTCTCCCCTCAGGTAGTTTTTGACAGTAATTTTAAAACATAAAAACCACTGAATCAAGAGCTGGCTGAGAGATACCTGTAACTGCACAGATATCATCCTCTATTTAACATTCTGGATTGGTACACGAACAGACGAAGACATTCTCCCTTTAAGGTTGACAGTCAATACACAATAATAAATAGCAGATTAATGGTCCCCTTCTCTCTTCAAATGCTCATTCTTCATTTCGGTATGTTGCTTTACTGCCTCATTATTCCTCCACTGCAAGTGTCAAACCAGTAGAAATGTCAGAGTCTAAATTTAAATTGCTGCATTATTTTCAATATACCAACCATAATCTTAGTAAAATATTTGTTTTGTTCCCTCTGAACTACATGCTTTACACAGTCTTCTTAAAGGAGCAGTTTCACTATACCCGAGAAGTGGTTTTAGGTGGACTCGGGTGGTGGAATAGCCTTTTCCCTGGAACTCCCTCCGCATTGAATGCCCCCACAGAGGATTTGGGCCACAACAGTCAGAAACTACATGTAGCTGGTGGAATCTCCCTTGCAACATGACAGCTCTCCGTTTTATACTAAGACAATAATCCAACAGTAGCAGCAGACCTGGTCAGCAGTGTAATGCTGTTTTGAGTGCAGCTGGGCAGATCATTGCCGATTACACCTCCCTGTACAAAATAAAACTAGGCATTGGACAAAGTGACCAGCAAGATGCTTTACTTTGACACCACGTTCTTTTATATGCTTAAAACACTTAATCTGAATTGTGACAACTCCATTTTTACATTGAAGATGAGCAGCCTGCACTTCCGAAGGCTTCACAGCACCAGCTATCTGTCTGAGTAGTGCATGAACTAAACCAGCAGCTGCAATTGAATCATCCTAAACCTCATCAACATTGTAAGCCTCTAAAAGCTGTTTTAAGTTTAGACTATTTAAGTCAGGAGTAATATTCACACACTTCTCCACTCAAGTACCATCTGCTCTGATTAAAGAGGCAGCACAGTGCGATTTCTGAACGTAAAGGGTTAACCTTTTAAAAACTCACAAGCTGCCCTTTCAGCTGATTTCGATTCAATCTAATAAAATATCATTGTTTCCAAGGGTTAAATAAATCCTACACGAGGGGCAGAAAAGAGAATACCACCCCAATTTCCATGGCCACTTCATCTCTCTGAGCATATCAAAGACTGATATGTTATCAAAACTCACAGATTACAAGAACCCATCACAAGTTCAGGACTACATCTTTAGTAATAACATGCATTTGAATATTTACTGGCTGTATAACTTGGACCTAGACAGTATTGGACAGACCCTAATCACATTTAGAAACAGAACCAAGTCTGTATCAACAACAACTTGCATTTATATAGTGCCTTCAACTTTGAAAAAATTTCCAAAACTGGTCACATTTAGAAACTGGACTTAGCCTGTATCAGACAGATGTTGGTTACATGAATCATCTGGACCTAGTCCGTGTTTGATAGTCACAGTTCTAAATAGAACCGAGTCAGTTTAAGACAGACCCTGGTCACATTTGTAGAAAGAACCCAGTCAGTTTCAGTCAGACCCTGATTAATATTCACAATGGTAGGATATTACTGCTATCACCCTATCCCTTATACTCTCCAAACATTAGGAACTGTCTGCATTGATATGGTTGTAATTAATTTTCAGTGATCCAGCGACTTTACTAAAATAACCTCAGAATATCAGTTTACACACTGGCTGCTGCACAGTGAGACTTCGAATGCAGATGTGCTTTTTATATTTTAAATTCCCATTTTATTTCCTGTTTTTTTTACATCCCTTCTTGGCCAACTACTTAAAAAAAGTAATTTGTTATTCAAGGATCAGAAAAGGATGTGGGACACAGACCTGTCCCGGATTGTTAGTCCCATTCCACAACTGGCCAAAAGGAACCACTTTTGGTGTGGAACAAGTGAGACGGGACAAACTTCTCTTCCTGAGGTGGCGGGAAACTCCCTCTCAGGCGGCACTTTAATATGCCATGCTAGGAACACAGTCTTTCTTTTGTGATATAACCCAGCTGATAGGAATTCCTTCCCACTATGTGGCACAGCCAGGTCCCAGCGAGAGCAGAGGAATATATCTGAGAAATGCAGAGCTTTAATTGGGTTTGAATGAGGGATTATAACCGACGGTGCTACTTTTGTACAGTGGCCCAGTATGCCGACAGTGAACCTAGACTGAGGTACGAAGCTCTGAGTGACAGGCCACCCTGGGATGAAACTCAGTCTACCCAGGGCTCAAATATGGAGTCACGTTTTCTACGGGATGGATGGTTTCATCAGACTTAATTTAGGATTGTTGGAGCTAGAATCACCAATGGGAGAATCAAGAATGATGGAACATAATCTTAAAATTAGAGCTAGGGCATTTAGGAGGGAAATCAGGAAGCACCTTGTCATACAAAGGGTAGTGTAAATCTGAACTCTCCCCCAAAAGGCTGTTGAGGCTAGGTCAATTTAAATTTTCAAGACTGAGAACAACATATTTTTGTTAGGCAAGGGTATCAAGGGATATGGAGCTAAGGGAGGTAAATGGAGTTAAGATACAGGTCAGCCATGATCTAATTGAATGATGGAACATGCTCAAGGGGCTGAATGGCCTACTCCTGTTCCCATGTTCCTGATTATATGAATCTACCAGCATATAATCGAGGTAGAATCTGCTGGGTTAGGGGCTGCATTGCAGTAACTAAAAGAAAAAGGAGTCTTGTTTTGTTTCAAGTACCCTCCAGAGCAGCAAGGGAATGATGTACACTCGTGTTTAAAAATACAATGCAGAGTGAAATCAGTCTTGGTGGTAGGGTAAAACAGGCGATAGCGAATCGGTAACTCCAGGTCAATGGAGAAGAGAATGGTGTGGGGTTATAAAACGGGCTGCTGATGCACTACTGCCCAAGACGGATTTCAGCCCCAGTGTCACAATAAGTCATATAAAGCAGCCAAGATATATTACAGAAAAAATTGCTGATTCTCTGCACACGCTGTTTGAATAGGAATCCCTTTACGCTTCTCTTCTTGATTTCCTGTATCTGGACCATTGTGCCCGGCTCAGCTAGCCTGCACCCTACAGCACAGGTGCCTCTGCTGGATGCTCAGCTTCCAACCCCAGTCTTCACCAATATTCAAATCAGGTTTCCCACACACCGTTCCCACCCCCTCACAAACCAGGTCAGGAGGAACCAGTTTGGTTATCAAGGGGAGGGAGAACTGCTGAAGGAGGCATCTCTTTCCACTTTGTTCAAGGGCACCTCCTGGTGGTCTTTTGGTTAATATCACCCACAGGGGCCAGAACACCTTGTTGCCCTTCCAGTCAATGACATAAGGGGTTAACTCAAGTGGGAAACTCTGGGGAAATTTTCAAACAAAAAAAAAATCCATAAAAACTTATTTACTGTATTTAGCTTTACACTGCAGTATATGTTTATACAAACGGTCAGTCCTGCTCTGCACCATCTGAGCGTGTTCCTCAGACAGGAATCCCATCTGAGGGGCCAGGGGCTCACTGGCCCTGTACAGGTCCAACAACTGGCCGGCAGCGTTTTGCGACTTGTGGAGCTCGGCGATTTTCCTGGCGGTTTCCTTGCGGAAGATGCACAGCATCCTCAGCAACGACTCGTGGTATCGGTCCCACATGGGCAGCACCCGGTACCCGTGCACCAGCCCCGCCTCGTTGTCGATGAAGACCAGAGCCCCCTTGGCGGTTCGGTGGAGATTATTGGTCGACCTCTCCATTACCCTGGAGTCCCACTGCAGGCTGAGGAGGTTGCTGGCCAGTCTGTCAAAGTTGGCGGTCAGGTAGTCAAAAAGGATGAGGTCGGACCACTGCACCAGCTCCAGGACCTCCTGGCCGGTCACGTTGGCCAGATCTTCAGCCAAGGGGTGCAGCCTCCTTCTTTCCGTCCGTAGAGATGGAGGGGTCACCACGTCGGTGAGGTTGCTGATCCATTCCGTGAGGCTCACGATGGTTTTGTCCGCCCACTGCGACCCTTGGACATCCTGCCTGACCCTCAGCCACTGCTCGGCGTTGGTGTTGACCCTGGACAGCGCCAGGGCGGGGACGTTGCGAATGCCCAGGAGCCTGGAGAGATAGAAGGAGAGGGTCTCGCCCAGCACCTGGTCCGGGTTGATGCCATACCTGAGGCAGGCTCGGGTGCCATCCGAGAAGCTGGCCAGCCTGTTGGACATCCTCCCGCAGCCTCTCTCCAAGGACACCAGGCGGGAGGAGCGGGCTTTCAGCTGCCAGCGCTTGACGTGGAGTTCGGAAAACCCGGCGGGCGGAGTGCGATCCACCCGATCGCTCCAGAACACACCCCGGTCAACCACATCGGCCAGCTGCACCGTGCCACCCCGGAGCGGCCGGCTGGAGCGGCCGGCTGGCGGCGGCGGCGGAGCCCAGTCCCTGCCCTGGGCTCGGGGGGCGCTGCTCCTCCTGCTCCTCCTCCTCCTCCTCCTCCCGGCCTCCGGGCTCAGGGAGACGGCGAGAAGAGTTCGGAAACTTTTAGCCTTGGCCGGGGCAGAGGAGGAGACGGCGCCGAGGGGCTTCCCGCCCGGCTCCAAGGAGAAGCCCAACAAGCCCAGGAGAGAGAGCAGAGCCAGGGCGGGCAGCAGGACCCTCATCCCGGCCAAGCCAGTGAGGGTGGGTCGCTGGGTCGGGTCGGGTCGGTGGGTTGGTTGTGCGGTCTCTCGGCGGGTCGCTAATCCCCGGGAGCTCAGGACTCACGCCCCCGCTCCCCACATCTTCAGGCTGGTGAGCCGGGCTCCCCTTGCTCCCATCCCCTCCTCTCCGGCCGGCCGGCAGCTCCGACCGTCTCGCATCGTCCTGTCCGAGAGAGAGAGAGAGAGATCGGCTCTCTCCCCGCTCCCCCGCCGACGGGGGGCTGATGCCGATCCTCGGGCTCTTCCCGCTTCCACCCCCAGCCCCCAGCACTTAGCAGTTGTTGCAGCAGCTCGGCGCTCCGGGCTGATTTGGATCCTCGATCCGCTCTCTCTCTCTCTCTATAGTCGGGGTCTCGCCGGTTTAAGCAGTCACCATGTGATCGGGGAGGGTGGGAACTCCCCTTAAAAGAGCAACGAGCCCGGCGGTGAAAGGAGCCGCACGCCTCCTGCTCCAGTGTTTGCAGCAGCTGGGAGCGGAGCACGGAATGAAGCGCTCGGTTTAAACACCATAAGCAGCCCTCCCCCTCCCGTGTGTCTTAATCCCCTCCCTCCCTCCTCTGTGTCTTAACCCCCTCCCTCTTCTGTGCCTTAATACCCTCCCTCCCTCCTCTGTGACTTAACCGCCTCCCACCCTCCCTCCTCTGTGTCTTAATCCCCTCCCTCCCTCCTGTGTCTTAACCCCCTCCCTCCTGTGTCTTAATCCCTTCCCTCCTTCCTCTGTGTCTTAATCCCTTCCCTCCTTCCTCTGTGTCTTAATCCCCCCTCCTTCCTGTGTCTTAATCCCCCTCCCTTCCTCCTCTGTGTCTTAACCCCCTCCCTCCCTCCTCTGTGTCTTAGCCCCCTCCTCTGTGTCTTAACCCCTCCCTCCCTCCTCTGTGTCTTAACCCCTCCCTCCCTCCCTCCTCTGTGTCTTAACCCCCTCCCCTGTATCTTAATCTCCCTCCCCCTCGTGTCTTAACCCCTCCTTCCGTGTCTCAACCCCTTCCCTCCCTCCTCTGTGTCTTAACCCCTTCCCTTCCTCCCTCCTCTGTGTCTTAGCTCCCTCCTCTGTGTCTTAGCTCCCTCCTCTGTGTCTTAACCCCCTCCCTCCTCTGTGTCTTAATCCCCCTCCCTCCTCTGTCTTAATCCCCCTCCCCTGTATCTTAGCCCCCTCCCTCCCTCCTCTGTGTCTTAACCCCTCCCTCCTCTGTGTCTTAACCCCCTCCCCTGTATCTTAATCTCCCTCCCCCTCGTGTCTTAACCCCTCCTTCCGTGTCTCAACCCCTTCCCTCCCTCCTCTGTGTCTTAACCCCTTCCCTTCCTCCCTCCTCTGTGTCTTAGCTCCCTCCTCTGTGTCTTAGCTCCCTCCTCTGTCTTAACCCCCTCCTCTGTGTCTTAACCCCCTCCCTCCTCTGTGTCTTAATCCCCCTCCCTCCTCTGTGTCTTAATCCCCCTCCCCTGTATCTTAATCTCCCTCCCCCTCGTGTCTTAACCCCTCCTTCCGTGTCTCAACCCCTTCCCTCCCTCCTCTGTGTCTTAACCCCTTCCCTTCCTCCCTCCTCTGTGTCTTAGCCCCCTTCCTCCCTCCTCTGTGTCTTAGCCCCCTTCCTCTCTCCTCTGTGTCTTAACCCCCTCCCTCCCTCTGTGTCTTAACCTCCTTCCTCCCTCCTCCGTGCCTTAACCCTCTTTCCTCCCTCTTCTGTGTCTTACCACCTTTCCTCCCTCCTCTGTGTCTTAACCTCTTTCCTCCCTCCTCTGTGTCTTAACCCCCTCCCTCCAAGTGGATTAATCCCCCTCCCTCCTGACCGGCTTCTTTCTGTCGTGTCTTGCATTAAACAGGCGGTGGACTGAAAGCGGAGCAGCGATCAGTCCCGTAACTAAAAGGGAAAGAGTGGAAGGCGATTTCATTCAGAGTTAGTGCAGGAATCGGAGATGAGCGATTTTCCTTTTTTATTTGAACTTCATTGATTTCAGATGTCATCCTCCACCTCTTTAACTCGCACTTTATTTTAAAAACGAGCCCTTGGGCACATTCCACAGTGCAGCCGATTCGGGACCACACATGCACTCTCTCTCTCTCATACACACCCCCATACATACATTTACACTTATACATACACACACACACTCATACACAACATGCACACTCATACGCACACTCGTATACATACATACACACACACTCACTCATACACACACTCATACATATATACATACACTCACTCATGCACATACACAATCATACACACGCACTTACTCCTTCACACGCCCTCTCATTAACTCACACACACTCATACACACACTCACTCATGCACACACAGACATGCACTCACTCATACACACTAACTCACTCATACACAATCACTCATACACACACTCACTCATACACACTAACTCACTCATACACAATCACTCATACACACACTCATGCACACATACACACACTCATACTCATATGCACACTCACTCACACCTACACACACTCACTGATACACACACTCAGATACATGCACTCTTACTCATACACACACTCACAAACACACGGAGTTCAGGGATAGCTGCTCAAAGGGGGAGGGGTTGCTGACTTGTATAAAGTGTTACTGTACATATACGGATGGCTGTTTGAGCTATAAGTCTCATCTAGAGACAGGAAGCATCTCACGGCGCCCTCAAATATTGGAGGAGACCCAGTAGTGAGCTTTGTTCCAGCAATAAATTGTTTAAAAGGGCATCCTGTTAAAAACAGCAAGAAGAGTTCTGGCGGCATAGCGAAGCCCGGGCTTGTTTTGCTCCTGATGAAAAGTTGATAAATCCAAGCTGCAGACTGCAGTTTGACCTGCGGGGGTAGGAGGTGCCTGTGGAGAGCAGATGTCTTCCAGTCCCCCTTTAACCCATTCAGTACTGACTTCTACCGACCCATTACCATTCTTTTATTATTTTGATGCCGGGAAGAATGGGAGAGCTGGGACTGTGAGGGCTTTTCCACAACCACTGTCCGCGTCAAGCAGTCTCAGGTCAGCTCGGGTCAGAGTAAGGATCCTTCTTTTCTGCTCCAACAATGTGCTTTAATCCCAACCCTCAGAAAAGCACCATCTATTGCACCAGTCCTGATATTTCCATTTCAAACAGAATTATCTGCTGTCAGTGAAATTGCCAATTTAATGTCAATTTATGCCAATACATTTCATGCTGTGGACTCACATCTATTAAATGCTGGGATGACACTGCTCTAAGTTCATGAGGTATAAAAAGAAAGACTTGCATTTATACAACGCCTTTCACGACTTCAGGGTGTCCCAAAGCACTTTACAGCCAATGAAGTAGTTTTTGAAGTGTAGTCACTGTTGTAATGTAGGAAACAGCAAGGTCCCACAAACAGCAATGTGACCAGTTAATCGCTTTTAGTAATGTTGATTGAGGGATAAACATTGGTCAAGACACCAGGGTGCAGTCCCCTGTTCTTCGGAAAATAAGAGCTGATGCTATTGGTGATTTCAGGAATTTCCTCAGGGGTTCGTCCAATCGCTCACTAAAGCTTCGGCGGAAATCCCCAGAGAAGCATGTAAACAGGGTAACTGCCAATCTTCCGCCGAAGTTATGGTGGCCGATCGGGAGAACCCCTCCCCACCCCGTACCACCCCACAAGAGATTTGCGATGATACAATAAAGTTCCCTACCTATGGGAATATCGTGACAGGGGCAAATTGACTGTAATTAGTTACAGGATGATGCGATGAGGAGAGTGGATTATCTACAGGGAGAAAGAAAGAATGATGGTAGTGGGGGAAGAGGAGGGGGAGAAAGACAGCAGGAAGAAAATTGAGGAGAGAGGAAGAGGTGGAGAGGAAAATAAAGAAGGAAAAGAAAAAACCATAAGGTATGTGCTGAGGTTTTCTGTACAGTCTGGGCATTTGCTACGAATTGTCCACTAGCTGATGGTGCTGGAGAGATGCTTACACCAAACATGGGCTAGAGATAAGGAAACTGTTCTTTTGAAAATAATGTGACTAATCCCACTGACCTTTGCTGCCCTATGTGGCTAATACTGTAATACAGTATTACGTTAATGTAAGGGCCAATGAAGACACAAGAACCTACAAAGTCCAGTAATCCGCAAGACTTCTGTAACAAAGATTGAAGAACCTTCTAATGAAGCACCGAGTTCTTTGACGAGGCACTGTTCGCGAAGCCTCCTTTGTGAATCCTACACAAGCTTTCTCTCACATGAACAGGATTCAGTGGCCTTTCAAAGCGGAAATTCTGTGTTTTTAAATCAAATTTTCCTTTGGTCTCTGAACAAATTTAATGAGATCAGGTGCCGATACCAATAACCCTTGAGGTACAGAGCATAAGGTGCGACTGATCTGTCAAAAACCGTCTTCCACTTGAGAGATTCCTACACAAGAGGTAATCATCTTCCACTGGGAACATCAACCATTAAACGCCTTCAGATCTACTGGCACACTATCATTATCATGCAACAAACACGGCTGCCAATACCAGGGTGCCAACCCCTTCCCTGTTTCATCCACAATAATTCTAGCCTTGGATTTAAACAGATGTTATATAGTTGGACTTCAGTTCTGTTGAATTTGAAAATGCATAAAACCATAACAAGAGATATTTTTCAACTTTCATCCCAGTGTTATAATAAAACACTTGTCAAATTCCTTACAGCCTATTTTAGATTCTCTGCACATGCAGCTCATCATTCTGTTGCCCTCAATGGTGTTGTGAGAGCAGTAAAAGTTAGTCATCAAGATCTGCCATCAAGGTCCTCCTTCTGACTGGATATGGTCTGAGCCCCTTAGTGCTTGTACCACTAGACCTCCTCCGCCAGGTTTGTTCGCCCCACCCCGGGAAACGCCAGTATCATCCAAACTCTCCCCTCCACACACACAGCCACTAATTGGCCTGGGTTTATCTGGTTTTATGCCTCTCCCGGGAGATTACATGGCTCTGAGCGGTTGGAGAGTGTATGTATTGTGATGCACAAGGCATCATAACTGTACGGGACAGGCTAGAGGGACACATGGGTCTTTGCCTGTCTGTCATTTTCATATGTTCATATTAGTCCAGTCTGTATTCAAACTCTGATCCCAGTGGTGAATGGGCAATGTCTAAGCCATTGTACCATCCAGTCCTTTCCCATTCAAGATCTCAAGAGCACATTTACTTCCTTCATCTTGCCATTAATTAATGGCAGTCCCTTGCCCGATCTATCAATGATTTAAAAAGATGGTCACAACTTCAATCAGCTACTGGTGCAAACTGTAACACAATACATTGCCTGAGTCACCTTGTCTGCCTTTCATTCTCTCTCTATTGGCACTCATTCTGTTAAGCTTCTGTAAGACACCCGGACTGTGCTTTTATTATTGTATAAATCATGGCACTGTTTTCTATTTCCACTTACATTCCAGTATTTATTACTGTATGTTATGTAGTAATCATTGCTATGTATGTCGCTAAGCAGCCATCTGTCAAAGTGTTAATGAGAGCTGGCTTTAGTCTGGAGCTCACTCACTGCAGGTTTCGACCTGTATCTGTTTGATTCAAAAGATCCTCAGAACAAGAAGTGGCCTTGTTTACAGGGCTCTAACACATACTGACTTTATTATTGAATTCCTAGTTTGTAGCCATAATGACTATAGACTCAAAAATTCCAGTAACTCTTTGTTACTTTGCTTGGCTAAACTTACTGTGTTTAATGTAACCTAAGGTGGCGATTGTTACAGTAGTCAGTCATATGTCCATACTTGCAATACAGATTTTTGCAGCAAATACTCTGTCATGTAGACTAAGAAGATCTCATGTAGAACAATTACAGTCTCATGAGGTAACCGCACATCACATGGGCTAATTACACCGACATGTTACACTACTTAGTACAGCGGAACTTCCCTTGATTTAGGAAACATTGGCTGTGTAATGAGTTCCAGGTTTTAAACTGGTGCTATATACTGGGTGTGTGCTTCAATGACTGGGAAGCTGCAGAGATGCATTAGTAAATTGTACCGAAAAACTCAGAACAGTAAGCTGAGCTTTAGGCCGGTCATGCATTATCAAGGCAGTGCACTCACACTTCCACCATTTACCTCAATGAGGAAGTTAAAGAGTGCATCAGACTTGCAAAGCAAGCAGCACAACCTAACTTCAGAGTAGTTTTCAAAGTCCTTCCCACCATCAGTGAGCAATGGAAAATCATGGGCTTATTGCCTGCAGTTTTTCATCCATTAATTTCATCTTTGGGCTCTACCAAAGCACAATAAGCCCAGCTTGCCCTTTTCTGTGCTCAGGCCAAACCCTCTCAATTCATAGCAGTGAACGTGGTCTTGGATGGAAGGGCAAAACGAACTATAGTGTTTCAGCCGCCTGTTTTACACTGCACCCCATTTTATATTCCATTGAAGTCAATGGAAAATCGGGCAGTGTGTAAAACGGACCACCGATTCTCTATTGCGTTACCGTACAAGACAAATCTCAACCCTATAATGGTAATGGATTTGGTCAACAGCCTCTTCCTGAAATGAGATACCGACCCCACAGTAACATCTTGGTCATCCTGTTCTGCTCCAGTGGCAGCATATTAATTCCCAGAGGCTGAGGATTGGGGCTCATGCCAACAAATAGTTCCTACAGAAAGGGGGTGGGGCTGATACGATTTCATGAGGGGATCTAATCTACGGACAGTCTTATGATTCTTCCACCCCATCAACCCCTCCCCTCCATCAAGAACAATATCAGTGATATTACAGCACCCAAAGCATAGATTATCTTCTCACCCTCGGGCTTGCCTAACCTAAACAGGGCTGCCCTATAAAATGGATATGTACTGCCCCCTAGAGGATGTCAAACTCATTTCCTATGGTGGGCCTGCTCTGATATCCGGCACTTGGCGTGGGCCACATACAGCAAAAGTTATTTAAAAAGAAATAGATGAAGATAAGCTATATTGGTACTTACTAACATTTAGAATTTATTTAATGCTACTGCTGGCGCCTCTTAGTTTGAACCATTGTATCAACATTTGGAGGAAATGACTGGGCTGAGGCCTGTCTTTGATAAAAACAAGAGGACCACTTGTCATTACAGAACATTGTGTCCTAACCACTAAACCTGGAAGTGAATTCCACAGCCTCACAACTCTCTGTGCAAAGAAGTTTCTCTTGATCACTGTTCTAAATCTCTTAAATTTAATCTTGTATCTCTTGATCCTTCAACTACTGGAATCAGCCTGCTTCCATCTACCCTATCCATCTTTTGTAATTTTAACCATTTCTATTATATCACTTTGGAATACGTGTTTAGCATGAGAAAGAGGCGGGGTGGGGGGAGGGCGGGGATGGAGGTGATACGATTTCATGAGGTGATCTATTCTACGGACAGTGCTGTGATTCTTCCACCCCCCCCCCCCCCCCCCCGCTCAGAACAATATCAGTAATGTTACAGCACCCGAAGCATAGACTATCTTCTCACCCTCAGGCTTGCCTAACCTAAACAGGGCTGCCCTAACAGAAAGGGCATATTCTGTTTCAGAATGCACCTGTTTCATTTGACTTTCTGTACCCCTAATCGGTTATACAAGCACAACTGGCTGCCTTAATGATTATTAGCTATAAACCACAAGCACATAACACTCTCTACTGCACATACCTTGTAAGCATTATCTCTGGTTCCTCCACAGTGGGAAGGAAAACTGCAAGAAGGGAAAAAGGAGCCCTTTCTTCCCATAGCAATCAGTGAACTTTATTCTGTAATATTTACTGTTCAAATAAGGTAACTTCCTTCAGGCTTTTTTTAAGGTTTCATTGGATGACCTTTCTCCCCCACCCAGAGTGACTATTGACAACGTGGCCAACATGCAACACCAGTGACATCACAACGACTACTGACACCACAACACCGCCCTGCATCATGCCATTGACATGGCATGATTTAGGGTTAATGGTTATTAGGGGTTAGTGGTTAGGGTTAGGATTGGGGTTAGTGGTTAGGATTGGGGCTAATGGTTGAGGCTAGTGGTTAGGGTGTTAGGGTTAGTGGCTGTGGTTAGGGTGTTAGGTTTAGGGGTTAGGATTAGTGGGTTAGGGCTAGGGTTAGGGTTAGGGCTTGGGATTTTGGCACAAGACCAGGCGGATCCAAGTGTTACGCTGGTTACATCAAATCATTGGCCTGCCTGCAAAGGGCTCCTGACAATAACCTGACATCGGGCCCCACCAGTTGCTATCTGATTCCACCATGATATCTTCACCCATTACTTGCCTTTTGCCTACACTAGTGTTGGTTTTGCCATCATGACCATTCTTCATACTGAGGCACTCTGATTCCCATTTTATAGTCACAGTGTAAGAGGTTCTTGGATTTGGTCTCCTCTTTAAATAAACCAATAAATGGGACACTGGGTTACCCCAGTGGAGTCAACTATAAATCAAAGTAACACCTTAAAGGGGCACAGTTAATAAGAAGAAATTAAATTTATCAACTAAATAATAATATTATACCTAGTGTTGACTATTCACTCCAGTCGTTGTGGAGCCCAATGGTCGTGGAAGGCCTCATGCATGCCGACGGAAACCGCATGTGCACTGCAGTCTCTCAGTGTAAGTAGTCCCTGGATTTGGTCTCAGTGTAAGTGGTTCTTGGGTTTGGTCTCAGTGTAAGTGTTCCTTGGGTTTGGTCTCAGTGTAAGTGGTCCCTGGATTTGGTCTCAGTGTAAGTGGTTCTTGGGTTTGGTCTCAGTGTAAGTGTTCCTTGGGTTTGGTCTCTGTGTAAGTGGTCCTTGGGTTTGGTCTCGGTGTAAGTGGTCCTTGGGTTTGGTCTCAGTGTAAGTGTTCCTTGGGTTTGGTCTCAGTGTAAGTGTTCCTTGGGTTTGGTCAGTGTAAGTGTTCCTTGGATTTGGTCTCAGTGTAAGTGGTCCTTGGGTTTGGTCTCGGTGTAAGTGTTCCTTGGGTTTGGTCTCAGTGTAAGTGGTCCCTGGATTTGGTCTCGGTGTAAGTGGTCCCTGGATTTGGTCTCAGTGTAAGTGGTCCTTGGGTTTGGTCTCAGTGTAAGTGGTTCTTGGGTTTGGTCTCGGTGTAAGTGGTCCTTGGGTTTGGTCTCAGTGTAAGTGGTCCCTGGATTTGGTCTCGGTGTAAGTGGTCCTTGGGTTTGGTCTCAGTGTAAGTGGTCCTTGGGTTTGGTCTCGGTGTAAGTGGTCCTTGGGTTTGGTCTCTGTGTAAGTGGTCCTTGGGTTTGGTCTCGGTGTAAGTGGTCCTTGGGTTTGGTCTCTGTGTAAGTGGTCCCTGGGTTTGGTCTCTGTGTAAGTGGTCCTTGGGTTTGGTCTCAGTGTAAGTGGTCCCTGGGTTTGGTCTCGGTGTAAGTGTTCCTTGGGTTTGGTCTCGGTGTAAGTGGTCCCTGGATTTGGTCTCGGTGTAAGTGGTCCCTGGATTTGGTCTCAGTGTAAGTGGTCCTTGGGTTTGGTCTCGGTGTAAGTGGTCCTTGGGTTTGGTCTCGGTGTAAGTGGTCCTTGGGTTTGGTCTCGATGTAAGTGGTCCTTGGGTTTGGTCTCGGTGTAAGTGGTCCCTGGATTTGGTCTCAGTGTAAGTGGTCCTTGGGTTTGGTCTCGGTGTAAGTGGTCCTTGGGTTTGGTCTCTGTGTAAGTGGTCCCTGGATTTGGTCTCGGTGTAAGTGGTCCTTGGGTTTGGTCTCAGTGTAAGTGGTCCTTGGGTTTGGTCTCAGTGTAAGTGGTCCTTGGGTTTGGTCTCGGTGTAAGTGGTCCTTGGGTTTGGTCTCGGTGTAAGTGGTTCTTGGGTTTGGTCTCGGTGTAAGTGGTCCTTGGGTTTGGTCTCTGTGTAAGTGGTCCTTGGGTTTGGTCTCGGTGTAAGTGGTCCTTGGGTTTGGTCTCGGTGTAAGTGGTCCTTGGGTTTGGTCTCAGTGTAAGTGGTCCTTGGGTTTGGTCTCAGTGTAAGTGGTCCTTGGGTTTGGTCTCGGTGTAAGTGGTCCTTGGGTTTGGTCAGTGTAAGTGTTCCTTGGATTTGGTCTCAGTGTAAGTGGTCCTTGGGTTTGGTCTCGGTGTAAGTGTTCCTTGGGTTTGGTCTCAGTGTAAGTGGTCCCTGGATTTGGTCTCGGTGTAAGTGGTCCCTGGATTTGGTCTCAGTGTAAGTGGTCCTTGGGTTTGGTCTCAGTGTAAGTGGTTCTTGGGTTTGGTCTCGGTGTAAGTGGTCCTTGGGTTTGGTCTCAGTGTAAGTGGTCCCTGGATTTGGTCTCGGTGTAAGTGGTCCTTGGGTTTGGTCTCAGTGTAAGTGGTCCTTGGGTTTGGTCTCGGTGTAAGTGGTCCTTGGGTTTGGTCTCTGTGTAAGTGGTCCTTGGGTTTGGTCTCGGTGTAAGTGGTCCTTGGGTTTGGTCTCTGTGTAAGTGGTCCCTGGGTTTGGTCTCTGTGTAAGTGGTCCTTGGGTTTGGTCTCAGTGTAAGTGGTCCCTGGGTTTGGTCTCGGTGTAAGTGTTCCTTGGGTTTGGTCTCGGTGTAAGTGGTCCCTGGATTTGGTCTCGGTGTAAGTGGTCCCTGGATTTGGTCTCAGTGTAAGTGGTCCTTGGGTTTGGTCTCGGTGTAAGTGGTCCTTGGGTTTGGTCTCGGTGTAAGTGGTCCTTGGGTTTGGTCTCGATGTAAGTGGTCCTTGGGTTTGGTCTCGGTGTAAGTGGTCCCTGGATTTGGTCTCAGTGTAAGTGGTCCTTGGGTTTGGTCTCGGTGTAAGTGGTCCTTGGGTTTGGTCTCTGTGTAAGTGGTCCCTGGATTTGGTCTCGGTGTAAGTGGTCCTTGGGTTTGGTCTCAGTGTAAGTGGTCCTTGGGTTTGGTCTCAGTGTAAGTGGTCCTTGGGTTTGGTCTCGGTGTAAGTGGTCCTTGGGTTTGGTCTCGGTGTAAGTGGTTCTTGGGTTTGGTCTCGGTGTAAGTGGTCCTTGGGTTTGGTCTCTGTGTAAGTGGTCCTTGGGTTTGGTCTCGGTGTAAGTGGTCCTTGGGTTTGGTCTCGGTGTAAGTGGTCCTTGGGTTTGGTCTCAGTGTAAGTGGTCCTTGGGTTTGGTCTCAGTGTAAGTGGTCCTTGGGTTTGGTCTCGGTGTAAGTGGTCCTTGGGTTTGGTCTCGGTGTAAGTGGTCCTTGGGTTTGGTCTCGGTGTAAGTGGTCCTTGGGTTTGGTCTCGGTGTAAGTGGTCCTTGGGTTTGGTCTCGGTGTAAGTGGTCCTTGGGTTTGGTCTCGGTGTAAGTGGTCCTTGGGTTTGGTCTCGGTGTAAGTGGTCCTTGGGTTTGGTCTCGGTGTAAGTGGTCCTTGGGTTTGGTCTCGGTGTAAGTGGTCCCTGGGTTTGGTCTCGGTGTAAGTGGTCCTTGGGTTTGGTCTCGGTGTAAGTGGTCCTTGGGTTTGGTCTCGGTGTAAGTGGTCCTTGGGTTTGGTCTCGGTGTAAGTGGTCCCTGGGTTTGGTCTCGGTGTAAGTGGTCCTTGGGTTTGGTCTCGGTGTAAGTGGTCCTTGGGTTTGGTCTCGGTGTAAGTGGTCCTTGGGTTTGGTCTCGGTGTAAGTGGTCCTTGGGTTTGGTCTCTGTGTAAGTGGTCCTTGGGTTTGGTCTGAGAGAGGAAGCTGCATGTCACCGCCTCTTCATCCCAGTCCGCTTCACGCATCCGGCTTCTGATCTTTCTCCCAACTCTTTCCTTTTTCAGCCTCAGCGCTTGGCTCCATTAAGCGGGGGCCTCTCGCCCTCGAACCGCCCCTGCCTTTCCATTGCCCTGGTCGACCTTTTTAATCATCAGACAGGTCTAATTTAAAACGGGTGTTTAACCGTATAATCAGAGGAGCACGGGGTCCCACTTCAGCCCGCTCGAAGGTGACGGCTCGCGAGCTGAGCACTTCAAACCCAACGGCGAGAGCGCGAGCGGCTGGAGAAAGCGGGAAAAGGCCAGGCTGTGATTGGAGGAGCGGCGCGCACGAGCGGCCGAGAGGCGTGCACCGGAACTCATGAGCGCGCGGCAAGAAGCGCGTGGCTGGCGGGCGGGGTGGGGGGGGCGGGGAGAGACACGATCCCTTCACGCAGATCGGCCGAGTAGCGCTCCTCAACTGGTGGTAATCATTCATTTTAGTTTCACAATATGCCCTATCCTGGTGGATGTCACTCTTCAAAATCAACGCGACCGTCGGCCTATTAATCTGGCCTGAATTCAAACCCAGAGCGCAAGGATGAAATCAATGGACGGAAAACGGCGCCGATGATTTTCCCGTACTCAATGACGGTGGTGAAAGAGGTTCCTGAATCTACTCCAAACTGTCTTCTTCAGGTTCTGCTGCTCACTCTGTAATGTTAATGGACACTTCATAACTTGCTCGTTGAGTTCAATGGTGGAGGCTTGAGCGCATTGCCTTGAAAGTGCATTTATCACCCCACCCCGACGGGGCACGGGCGCTGCCCCCTGAACTTTCTGAACACGGTGCGTCCACAACATGCATTTCTAGACTGTAGCGAAAGTGGGGAGAGAGGGTGCTGATTTACAAAAATGAGGATGCTCTCTATCTCACCATATAAATCAGACCGAGTGAGGAGTGAAGGAGCCTGGTGTTAGCGGCTGTGCAGTGAGGTGACATCTCGCTCTCGGCTTCCTCCCATGAATGTTCTGGAAGATAGCCAGAGCACGGATAATGGAAATTCCACTGCAATAAGAGACAAAATTACCGCCTTTCGAAACGATCATGGTGGATACATAGTTTGCTGCCATTTTGGATTGTGCAGAGTGGCTGTTTTTCTTATATCCTGGAATTCCTCCCTAGGGCATGCACCTTGACGTGGTGGGTAGGCTTGTGTGCTCCTATGACTCTGAGACCTGTGCAGGCTGGAGTATAACTCCTGGTAGGGCCTCCCAAGCCACACAGACCTAAAGGCAGGAGCCAGACGGAAGGAAGTCCGTCGGTCCTCCTGGTAGGAGCCAGACTGAAGACAATTCACTGGTTCTTCTGTTTGGGGGTTGTGAGTCAGACTGAAGACATTCATCAGTCCTCCTGGTAGGGGGTTGTGAGTCAGACTAATGACCTGTCCACGTAAAATGCCTTTTGTTATGGAAGGGGCTATGGGGAAAGAGCAGGGGAATGGGACTAATTGGATAGCTCTTTTAAAAAGTGGGCACAGGCACAATGGGCTGAATGGCCTCCTCCTGAGCTGTACCTACCATGATACTATGAAGAGACAAGTCGAGTCTGTTACAGACTTGCAAATATAAACATCAACTGTGCATAACCGCGATCCATTGGATGTAAGGCAAGATGATAGACTGATTGGAGTCAAATATTTTTCTCTGGACAGACAGCAGTGGATGAACATAAGAACATAAGAAAAAGGAGCAGGAATAGGCCATACAGCCCCTCGAGGCTGCTCCGCCATTCAATAAGATCATGGCTGATCCCATATCCTTTGATTCCCTTAGAGTCCAAAAATCTATCGATTTCAGTCTTGAATATACTCAACGACTGAGCAGCCACAACCCTCTTGGGTGGAGAATTCCAAAGATTCACAACCCTCTGAGTGAAGAAATTTCTCCTCATCTCAGTCCCAAATGGCCGACCCCTTGTCCTGAGACTATGACCCCTAGTTCTAGACTCTCCAGGCAGTGGAAACAGCCTCTCAGCATCTACCCTGACAAGCCCTCTCAGAATCTTATATGTTTCAATGACCTCTCATTCTTCTAAACTCCAGAGAGTACAGGACCATTCTATTCAATCTCTCCTCATAGGACAACCCTCTCATCCCAGGAATCAATCTAGTGAACCTTTGTTGCATTGCCTCTAAATGGGTTGTCTCATATGATACTAGGCAGAGGAGACAAACGAACTAACTTATCTTCAGGAACTACTAACTTGAAGGGAAGGAATTTCACTGAACACTATCCTTTCTATGGTTGCTATTGATGTCAAGAGCCCCTTTCAAGCTGTGTTCATTCCTGACAGATCAGTGCTAACTTGCTCTTAAATTGAGGTCTGTTGCCCTCTACTGTTTGAATTTAAATATTTCACAAGCAACGTTGCAAAAAACAGTGCTGCTAACTATGCAAACATAAAATCTAAGGTGAGGAGGGCTGCCTGACATTTTATTACCTATAATATGACATTCCCAACTTTCAATTAATATAGTTCATATTTGTGAAGAATAATATTGTTCCATTTGCTTAGTTGCGATATCAGAGTCAACAGTCACACAAACATATATACACGCCTGCATGTGGATAAATACATATAAATATACATGCACACACCACATACCTGTATCTCCTTAGATCTATGTATACTTGCTGTCTGCAAAAGCTCACTCTTTTCATACACTTTGTGTCAACTTTTTTTTCCAGTTTTTCCACACAGCCTCTCTGTTTCAAAATGAAACACCAAAAAAATGTTACGTTTCGAAATTTCCCTCTAGATAAAATAATTTTGAAAAACAACTGTTCAGAAATTTCTAGAATCTAAAGAAATATATTTCATCAGCTGACTGATCAGTGCCAGCCGGTGGCCTTTGGCCACATGTATTTTCTCTCCCACCTGCTGGTCAGCTGTTGCTTTCCGCTTGATTTAGGGAGGCAATTGACTGTCGGTTTGTAGAGGAGTGGTTAAAATATTCCGGGCCTCAAACTTAGGCCAAAGAGTGTGTTTTGCTCTTGCCCCATCCATCTCATCCCATTTGGGGTTAAAATGGACCCCAGAGTCTTGTCATGCAGTTAGTCCAGTTATGCAAGTTTGGGGATAAGTCACTCTCCTGTCTGCCATCTGGTATCACCAGTTAAAGAGCCAGGCCCACTAGGACTCCTACAGTCTGCGGAAGAGTCAAGCTGGTGGGAGTGGGGAGTGTGGGGGAAACCAGCTTGAGGAGATGGGGAACAGTCCAGATGCAGGTGAAGTAAGAAGATGGAGGCAGCGATGTGCAGCTGACATTCCTTAGGGATGAACAAGCCAAGAGATAGCCAGATCGGGTGGGTCCATCTTGGGGACAAGAAAAGTTGGGGTGGCATGCAATGGGAAGAGCTTTTATTCAGATCTACTGTGCTGCAATTTAATGCTGTGCCTTACAACACAGACAATCAGTCCTGAATGAAAGGGTGTCATGATATGGAAGCTCTTATAATCTATTTATAATCCAATTTCACTGTCTCCCAGGAGATGATTACAATTAAATTAAACTATCTGACCACATTTATTGGTAAAAAAATTAATACACAGCCTCATCGCTGAAATGTGGGCTTCAATCTCCATAGAGTCTATTACTGCCACTAACTCTTTACCGTTAAAGATTGTTAGCACCAATTACAGCACAAATTACATTATTGATCATTATTCAAATCATGATTCAACCAGCAGATGCCTGGGCTCAGCTAGTGTGTCTGAACAATTACAACAACAACTTGCATTTACATAGTACCTCTAACGTAATAAAACATCCCTAGGCGGTTCACATGAGCGTTATCAAACAAAATTTGACGCTGAGCCACATAAGGAGGTATTAGAACAGGTGAGCTTGGTCACAGAGGTAGGTTTTAAGGAGCATCTTAAAGGAGGAGAGAGGTAGAAAGGCGGAGAGGTTTAGAGAGGAAATTCCAGAGCTTAGGGCCTAGGCAGCTGAAGGCACGGCCGCCAATGGTGGAGCGATTAAAATTGGGGATGCGCAATTGGAGGAGCGCAGAGAACTTGGAGGGTTTTAGGACAGAAGGAGGTTATAGAGATAGGGAGGGGCAAGGCCATGGAGGGATTTGAAAACAAGGATGAGAATTTTAAAATCGAGGCATTCCTGGACTGTGAGCCAATGTAGGTCAGCAAGCACAGGGGCGATGGGAGAATGGGACTTGGTGCGAGTAAGCATACAGGCAGCAGAGTTTTGGATGAGGTCAAGTTTATGGAGGGTGGAAGATGGGAGGCCAGCTAGGAGAGCATTGAAATAGTCCAGTCTGGAGGTAACAAAGGTATGGATGAGGGTTTCAGTAGCAGATGAACTGAGGCGGGGTGGAGATGCGCGATGTTACGGAGGTGGAATTAGGTGGTCTTGGTGATGGAGCGGATATGCAGTCGGAAGCTCATTTCTGGGTCAAATAGGATGCCAAGGCTGCGAACGGCCTGGTTCAGCCTTAGACAGTGGCCAGAGAGAGGGATAGAGTTGGTGGCTAGGGAACGGAGTTTATGATGGGGACCAAAGACAATGGCTTTAGTCTTCCCAATATTTAGTTGGAAGAAATTTTTGCTCAACTGGATGTTGGACAAGCAATGTGACAAATAAGAGACAGCGGAGGGGTCGAGGGAGGTGGTTGTGAGTTAGAGCTGGGTGTCGTCAGCGTACATGTGGAATCAAACGTTTTTTCAGATGATGTTGCTGGCACTTCCCCAACTGATGAAGGTCTCAGTGGGTTTATCACCTCTCCCCCATTGATTTCTATTAACCCCTCTCCTCATTGGGCTGTGATCTATCGATGTATTTATCACCCTTCGCACCACTGGGCCCTGACCCATTATGTATTTATAACCCATTGTCCCATTGGGCCCTGATCCATTGATGTATTTATCACCCGTCGTCCCATTGGGCCCCGATCCATTGATGTGTTTATCACCCCACACCCCACACCCACCTGGGCCCCGATCCATTGGGTGTTTATCATTCCTCCTCCCATTGGGCTCCAATCCACTGATGTATTTATCTCCCCCTCCCATCACTGGGCCCTGATCCATTGATACATTTATCGCTCCTCCCCATTTGGGCCCCGATTCATTGTGTGTTTATCATCCCTCACCCATTGGACCCTGATCCATTGATGTATTTATCACCCCTCACCCATTGGGCTCTGATCCTTCGATGTGTTTAATTCTCCTCCCCCACTGGACCCCAATCCGTTGGGTGTATTTCACCCCCCCCCCACCGCTCCACTGGGCCCTGATACATTGATGTATTTATCACCCCATACCATTGGACCCTGAAGCGTTGATGTATTTATCAACCTTGCTACCCATTGAGCCCCATTCCATTGATATATTTATCACCCCTCCCCCCACTGGGTCCCAATCCATTGTACTCTTTTCACACCTCCATCCATTGGGCCCCGATCCATTGATGTATTTATCACTCCTCCCCCATTGGGCCCTGATCCATTGATGTATTTATCACTCCTCCCCCATTGGGCCCCGATCCATTGATGTATTTATCACTCCTCCCCCATTGGGCCCTGATCCATTGATGTATTTATCACTCCTCCCCCATTGGGCCCTGATCCATTGATGTATTTATCACCTCTCCCCCATTGGGCCCTGATCCATTGATGTATTTATCACTCCTCCCCCATTGGGCCCTGATCCATTGATGTATTTATCACTCCTCCCCCATTGGGCCCTGATCCATTGATGTATTTATCACTCCTCCCCCGTTGGACCCTGTTCCATTGATGTATTTATCACCTCTTCACCCACTGGGCCCTGATCCATTGATGAATTTATCACCTCTTCACCCACTGGGCCCTGATTCATTGATGTATTTATCACCTCTTCACCCACTGGGCCCTGATCCATTGATGAATTTATCACCTCTTCACCCACTGGACCCTGATTCATTGATGTATTTATCACCTCTTCACCCACTGGGCCCTGATCCATTGATGAATTTATCACCTCTTCACCCACTGGACCCTGATTCATTGATGTATTTATCACCTCTTCACCCACTGGGCCCTGATCCATTGATGAATTTATCACCTCTTCACCCACTGGACCCTGATTCATTGATGTATTTATCACCTCTTCATCCACTGGGCCCTGATCCATTGATGTATTTATCACCTCTTCACCCACTGGGCCCTGATCCATTGATGAATTTATCACTTCTTCACCCACTGGGCCCTGATCCATTGATTAATTTATCACCTCTTCACCCACTGGACCCTGATTCATTGATGTATTTATCACCTCTTCACCCACTGGGCCCTGATCCATTGATGTATTTATCACCTCTTCACCCATTGGGCTCTGATCCACTGATGTGTTTGTGATACCTCTCCCCAGTGGGCCCTGATCCATTTATGTATTTATCACCCCTCCCCCCCCGACCATTCTCCAATGATGTTTTTATACCTTCTCCCCCATTGGGCCCGGATCCTTTGAAGTATTTACCTCTCCTCCCCCACTCGGACCCGATCCATTGTACGTTTTTCACCGCTCCCTGCACTGGGCCCTGATCCATTAATCTATTTATCACTCCTCCCATCACTGGGCCCTGATCCATTTAAGTATTTATCACCGCTCACCTACTGGGCCCTGATCCGTTAATATATTTATCACTCCTCACCCACTGGGCCCAGATACACTGATGTATTTATCACACCGCCCCCCCCCCCCCTGTTGGGAACTGATCCATTGATGTATTTCTCACTCCACACCCACTTGGAGTGAACAGTAAGTCTAAGACTAGTGTTTTAAACTTAAATAAGGGCAGTTATGAGGGCATGAAGACAGAGCTGGCTAAAGTGAACTGGGAACTTAGGTTAAGGGATAGGTCAGTAGAGATGCAGTGGCAGACATTTAATGAGATATTTCATAACACTCAGCAAAGATACATTCCAGTGAGAAAGAAGGACTCTAGGGGAAGAACGCACCATCCGTGGCTAACTAAGGAAGTTAAAGATAGTATCAAATTGAAAGAAAAAGCATACAATTCCGCGAAGATTAGTGGCGGGTCATAAGATTGGACAAAATATAAAAAATGGCAAAGAATGACGAAAAGAATATTAGGAATCTTACAACACCAGGTTATAGTCCAACAGTTTTATTTGAAAATCACAAGCTTTCGGAGCTTACCTCCTTCGTCAGGTGAGTGAGGGGTTCTAAAAACGCATAGCATATATTAGGCTGGGAGACGATCACAGCAATCAAAGGTGTCGTTGGTGTTCAGACAGGTGAGCCATGGAAAACATTGCATCCCAGTATACTGAATACACAATGAGTCAGATTACAATGACAGAGAGAGAAAGAGACCCGAAAGGCAGAGAGAGAGAGAATGTCCAGTTGTATTAAAAACAGATAACTTTTTTTTCCGCTGGTGG
Organism: Heptranchias perlo; assembly: GCF_035084215.1. Taxonomy (NCBI): domain Eukaryota; kingdom Metazoa; phylum Chordata; class Chondrichthyes; order Hexanchiformes; family Hexanchidae; genus Heptranchias; species Heptranchias perlo. The sequence continues at coordinate 10,784,684 of NC_090336.1, read as the reverse complement.
GGTTACGTGTAGCGTGACATGAACCCGTGACATGAATGCGTTTTTAGAACCCCTCACTCACCTGACGAAGGAGGTAAGCTCCGAAAGCTTGTGATTTTCAAATAAAACTGTTGGACTATAACCTGGTGTTGTAAGATTCCTTACATTTGTCCACCCCAGTCCATCACTGGCATCTCCACATCATGAAAAGAATATTAAGCAGGGAGAAATTAGAGTACGAGAGAAAGCTAGCTAGAAATATAAAAACAGATAGGAAGAATTTCTACAGGTATTTAAAAAGGAAAAGAGTAAGTAAAATGAGCGTTGGTCCTCTAGAGAGTACTTCTGGGGAATTAATGGTGGAGAATAAGGAAACGGTGGATGAATTGAATAGATAGTTTGCGTCCGTCTTCACTGTAGAGGATACAAATAACATGCCAGAAATAATTGTGAATCGAGGTAAAAGGGAAGGAGGAACTTAAAATATTTACAATCACCAGGGAAAGGGTTCTGAAAAAATTATGAGAACTAAAAGCTGACAAGTCCCCAGGTCCTGAGGGACTTCATCCTAGGGTCTTAAAAGAAGTGGCCGCAGAGATAGTAGATGCATTAGTATTAATTTTCCAAAATTCCCTAGATTCTGGAAGGGTCCCATCAGATTGGAAAATAGCAAATGTAACTCCTCTATTCAAGAAAGGAGGGAGACAGAAAGTGGGAAACTACAGGCCAGTTAGCTTAACATCTGTCATAGGGAAAAGGCTAGAATCTATTATTAAGGGGGTGATAACAGGGCACTTCGAAAATCTCAAAGCAATCAGGCAGAGTCAACACGCTTTGTGTAAGGGAAATGGTGTTTGACAAATTTATTAGAGTTCTTTGAGGAAGTAACAAGCAACGTGGATAAACGGGATCCTGTGGATGTGGTGTACTTGGATTTCCACAAGGCTTTTGACAAGGTGCCACATCTAAAGCTACTACACAAAATAAGAACTCATGGTGTAGGGGTAACATATTAGCATGGATAAAGGATTGGTTAGCAACAAGATTTAGCAGCTCAAAACTGGGCATCCATGAGGCGCTGTGGGCCATCAGCAGCAGCAGAATTGTATTCCAGCACAATCTGCAACCTCATGGCCCGGCATGTTCCTCACTCTACCATGATCAACAAGCCTGGGGATCAACCCTGGTTCAATGAGAAGTATAGAAGAGCATGCCAGGAGCAGCACCAGACATACCTAAAAATGAGGTGCCAACCGAGTGAAGCTACAACTCAAGACTACATGCATGCTAAACAGCGGAAGTAACATGCTATAGACAGAGCGAAGCGATTCCACAACCAACGGATCAGATCAAAGCTCTGCAGCCCTGCCACATCCAGTCATGAATGGTGGTGGACAACCAAACAACTAACGGGAGGAGGAGGCTCTGTAAACATCCCCATCCTCAATGATGGTGGAGTCCAGCACGTGATTGCAAAAGACAAGGCTGAAGCGTTTGCAACTATCTTCAGCTAGAAGTGCCGAGTGGATGATCCATCTCGGCCTCCTCCCGATATCCCCACCATCACAGAAGCCAGTCATCAGCCTATTTGATTCACTCCACGTGATACCAAGAAACAGCTGAGTGCACTGGATACAGCAAAGGCTATGGGCCCCGACAACATCCCGGCTGTAGTGATGAAGACTTTTGCTCCAGAACTAGCTGCGCCTCTAGCCAAGCTGTTCGGGTTCAGCTACAATACTGGCATCTACCCGACGATGTGGAAAATTGCCCAGGTATGTCCTGTCCACAAAAAGCAGGACAAATCCAATCCGGCCAATTACCGCCCTATCAGTCTACTCTCAATCATCAGCAAAGTGATGGAAGGTGTCGTCGACAGTGCTATCAAGTAGCACTTACTCAACAATAACCTGCTCACCGATGCTCAGTTTGGGTTCCGCCAGGACCACTCGGCTCCAGACCTCATTACAGCCTTGGTCCAAACATGGACAAAATGGCTGAATTCCAGAGGTGAAGTGAGAGTGACTGCCCTTGACATCAAGGCAGCATTTGACCGAGTGTGGCACCAAGGAGCCCTAGTAAAATTGAAGTCAATGGGAATCAGTGGGAAAACTCTCCAGTGGCTGGAGTCATACCTAGCACAAAGGAAGATGGTAGTGTTTGTTGGAGGCCAATCATCTTAACCCCAGGACATTGCTGCAGGAGTTCCTCAGGGCAGTGTCCTAGGCCCATCCATCTTCAGCTGCTTCATCAATGACCTTCCCTCCATCATAAGGTCAGAAATGGGGATGTTCGCTGATGATTGCACAGTGTTCAGTTCCATTCGTAACCCCTCAAATAATGAAGCAGTCCGAGCCCGCAAACAGCAAGACCTGGACAACATCCAGGCTTGGACTGATAAGTGGCAAGTAACATTCGCACCAGACAAGTGCCAGGCAATGACCATCTCCAACAAGAGAGAGTCCAACCACCTCCCCTTGACATTCAACGGCATTACCATCGCCGAATCCCCCGCAATCAACATCCTGGGAGTCACCATTGACCAGAAACTTAACTGGACCAGCCATATAAATACTGTGGCTACAAGAGCATGTCAGAGGCTGGGTATTCTGCGGCGAGTGACTCACCTCCTGACTCCCCAATGCCTTTCCACCATCTACAAGGCACAAGTCAGGAGTGTGATGAAATACTCTCCACTTGCTTGGATGAGTGCAGCTCCAACAACACTCAAGAAGCTCGACACCATCCAGGACAAAGCAGCCCGCTTGATCGGCACCCCATACACCTCCCTAAACATTCACTCCCTTCACCACCGGTGCACAGTGGTTGCAATGTGCACCATCCACAGGATGCACTGTAGCAACTCGCCAAGGCTTCTTGGACAACACCTCCCAAACCCGTGACCTCTACCACCTAGAAGGACAAGAGCAGCAGGTACATGGGAACAACACCACCTGCAGGTTCCCCTCCAAGTCACACACCATCCCGACTTGGAAATATATCGCCGTTCCTTCATTGTCGCTGGGTCAAAATCCTGGAACTCCCTTCCCAACAGCACTGTGGGAGAACCTTCACCACACGGACAGCAGCGGTTCAAGAAGGCGGCTCACCACCACCTTCTCAAGGGCAATTAGGGATGTGCAATAAATGCCAGCCTCGCCAGCGACGTCCACATCCCATGAACGAATAAAAAAAAAGAAACAGAGAGTAGGAACAGATGGGTCATTTTCAGGATGGATGTAACAAGTGGAGTGCCACAGGGATCAGTGCTTGGGTCTCAGCTATTTACAATCTATATCAATGATTTGGATGAAGGGACCGAATGTATGGTTGCTAAATTTGCTGATGACACAAAGGTAGGTAGAAAAGTAAGTTGTGATGAGGACATAAGGAGTCTGCAAAGGGCTATAGATAGGTTAAATGAGTGGGCAAAAATTTAGCAGATGGAGTAAAATGTGGGAAAATGTGAACTTGTCCACTTTTGGCAGGAGGAATAGCAAAGCTGTATAATATTTAAATGGAGAGAGACTGCAGAACTCTGAGGTAGTGAGGGATCTGGGTGTCCTAGTACACGAATCACAAAAATATAGTATGAAGGTACATCAAGTGATTAGGAAGGCAAATGGACTGTTGTCATTTATTGCAAGGGGAATGGAATATAAAAGTACAGATGTTTTGCTACAGTTGTACAGGGCACTGGTGAGACCACATCTAGAATACTGTGTGCAGTTTTGGTCTCCTGATTTAAGAAAGGACATCATTGCTTTGGAGGCAGTTCAGAGAAGGTTCACTCGACTGATTCCTGGGATGAGCGGGTTATCTTCTGAGGAAAGGTTGGACAAGTTGGGCCTGTATACACTGGAAGAATGAGAGGTGATCTTATTGAAACGGATAAGATCCTGAGGGGTCTAGAAGGGATAGATGCTGAGAGGATGTTTCCCCCTGTGGGAGAGACGAGAATTAGGGGCTACAGTTTAAAAATAAGGGGTCTCCCATTTAAGACGGAGATGACGACAATTTTTTTTTTCTCACAGGGTCGGAAGTCTGTGGAACTCCCTTCGCCAGAGAGCGGTGGAGGCAGGGTCATTGAATATTTTTAAGGCTGAGTTAGATAGATTCCTGATTAACAAGGGAGTCAAAGTTCAAAGGAGGCAGATGGGAAAGGAGAGTTGAGGTGGCAATCAGATCAGCTATGATCTTATCAATTGGCAGTGCAGGCTTGAGGGGCCGAATTGCCTATTCCTGCTCTTAATTCGCATGTACGCATGTTCGTATGGCACTGAAACGTTGACATATTTATCACACAGCCACCTTTCGACCCTGATTCATTGATGTATTTATCACTCCTCCCGCATTGGGCCCTGATCCATTGATGTATTTATCACTCCTCCCGCATTGGGCCCTGATCAATTGATTTATTTATCACTTCTCCCATTTGGACCCTGATCCGTTGATGTATTTATCACTCCTCCCCCACTGGACCCTGATCCATTGATGTATTTTTCAGTCCTCCCCCATTGGACCCTGATCCATTGATGTATTTATCACTCCTCCCCCATTGGGCCTTGATCCATTGATGTATTTCTCACTCCTCCCCCATTGGGCCTTGATCCATTGATGTATTTCTCACTCCTCCCCCATTGGACCCTGATCCATTGATGTATTTATCACTCCACCCCCATTGGACCCTGATCCATTAATGTATTTATCACTCCTCCCCCATTGGATCCTGATCCATTGATGTATTTATCACTCCTCCCCCATTGGACCCTGATCCATTGATGTATTTATCACTCCTCCCCCATTGGGCCCCAATCCATTGATGTATTTATCACTCCTCCCCCATTGGATCCTGATCCATTGATGTATTTATCACTCCTCCCCCATTGGGCCCCAATCCATTGATGTATTTATCACTCCTCCCATTTGGACCCTGATCCATTGATATATTTCTCACTCCTCCCCCATTGGACCCTGATCCATTGATGTATTTATCACTCCTCCCCCACTGGACCCTGATCCATTGATGTATTTTTCAGTCCTCCCCCATTGGATCCTGACCATTGATTTATTTATCACCCCTCCCCCATTGGACCCTGATCCATTGATGTATTTATCACTTCTCCCATTTGGACCCTGATCCATTGATGTATTTATCCCTCCTCCCCCATTTGACCCTGATCCATTGATGTATTTTTCAGTCCTCCCCCATTGGATCCTGACCATTGGGCCCTGAACCATTGATGTATTTATCACTCCTCCCCCATTGGGCCCTGATCCATTGATGTATTTATCACTCCTCCCCCATTGGGCCCTGATCCATTGATGTATTTATCACTCCTCCCCCATTGGGCCCTGATCCATTGATGTATTTATCACCCCTCCCCCATTGGGCCCTGATCCATTGATGTATTTATCACTCTTCCCCCATTGGGCCCCAATCCATTGATGTATTTATCACTTCTCCCATTGGACTCCGATTCATTGATGGATTTATCACTCCACCCCCATTGGGCCCTGATCCATTGATGTATTTATCACTCCTCCCCCATTGGGCCCTGATCCATTGATGTATTTATCACTCCTGCCCATTGGACCCTGATCCATTGATGTATTTATCACTCCACCCCCATTGGATCCTGATCCATTGATGTATTTATCACTCCACCCCCATTGGATCCTGATCCATTGATGTATTTATCACTTCTCCCCCACTGGGCCCCGATTCATTGATGTATTTATCATTCCTGCCCATTGGGCCCTGATCCATTGATGTATTTATCACTCCTGCCCATTGGACCCTGATCCATTGATGTATTTATCATTCCTGCCCATTGGGCCCTGATCCATTGATGTATTTATCACTCCTGCCCATTGGACCCTGATCCATTGATGTATTTATCACTCCACCCCCATTGGATCCTGATCCATTGATGTATTTATCACTCCTGCCGATTGGGCCCTGATCCATTGATGTATTTATCACTCCTCCCCCATTGGGCCCTGATCCATTGATGTATTTATCACTCCTGCCCATTGGGCCCTGATCCATTGATGTATTTATCACTCCTCCCCCATTGGGCCCTGATCCATTGATGTATTTATCACTCCTCCCCCATTGGGCCCTGATCCATTGATGTATTTATCACTCCTCCCCCATTGGGCCCTGATCCATTGATGTATTTATCACTCCTCCCCCATTGGGCCCTGATCCATTGATGTATTTATCAATCCTGCCCATTGGACCCTGATCCATTGATGTATTTATCACTCCTCCCCCATTGGGCCCTGATCCATTGATGTATTTATCACTCCTCCCCCATTGGGCCCTGATCCATTGATGTATTTATCACTCCTCTCCCATTGGGCCCTGATCCATTGATGTATTTATCACTCCTGCCCATTGGGCCCTGATCCATTGATGTATTTATCACTCCTCCCCCATTGGGCCCTGTTACATTGATGTAATTATCACTCCTCCCCCATTGGGCCCCTATCCAATGATGTGTTTATCCCTCCTCCACCATTGATCCCCGAACCATTGTGTGTTTATGATTATTGCTCCCATTGGGCCCTGATTCAATATGTGTTTGTCACATCGTCACCTATTGGGCCCTGATCCATTGTGTGTCTGTTACCATTCCCCACATTGGGCCCTGATACAATGATGTAGTTGTCACCATTTACCCCACTGCCTCAAATCTATTGTGTGTTTATCGCTTCTCCCGCCAGTGGGCACCAATCCGTTGATATCTTCATCTCCGTTCCCCACACTACCCCCACATTGTTGTATTTATCAGCCTCCTCCCACTGCACACGATCCATGGTGTAGTTTTCACCTCTCCCCGCATTAGGCCCTGATCCAATCCGTGTTTATCCATCTCTCTGTGTGTTTACTCCATTTCTGATCCCTCAGTGTGTTTACTCTATCTCTGATCCCTCAGTGTGTTTACCCCATCTCTGATCCCTCAGTGTGTTTACTCCATCTCTGATCCCCCAGTGTATTTCCTCCATCTCTAATCCCTCAGTGTGTTTACTCCATCTCTGATCCCTCAGTGTGTTTACTCCATCTCTGATCCCTCAGTGTGTTTACTCCGCCTCTGATCCCTCAGTGTGTTTACACCATGTCTGATCCCTCAGTGTGTTTACTCCATCTCTGATCCCTCAGTGTGTTTACTCCATCTCTGATCCCTCAGTGTGTTTACTCCGTCTCTGATCCCTCAGTGTATTTCCATCATCTCTGATCCCTCAGTATGTTGATCCCATCTCTTATCCCTCAGTGTGTTTACTCCATCTCTGATCCCTCAGTGTGTTTACTCCATCTCTGATCCCTCAGTGTGTTTACCCCATCTCTGATCCCTCAGTGTGTTTACTCCATCTCTGATCCCTCAGTGTGTTTACTCCATCTCTGATCCCTCAGTGTGTTTACCCCATCTCTGATCCCCCATTGTATTTCCTCCATCTCTGATCCCTCAGTGTGTTTACCCCATCTCTGATCCCTCAGTGTGTTTACTCCATCTCTGATCCCTCAGTGTGTTTACCCCATCTCTGATCCCTCAGTGTGTTTACACCATGTCTGATCCCTCAGTGTGTTTACACCATGTCTGATCGCTCAGTGTGTTTACCCCATCTCTGATCCCTCAGTGTGTTTACTCTATCTCTGATCCCTCAGTGTATTTCCATCATCTCTGATCCCTCAGTATGTTGATCCCATCTCTGATCCCTCAGTGTGTTTACCCCATCTCTGATCCCTCAGTGTATTTCCTCCATCTTTGATTCCTCAGTGTGTTTACTCCATCTCTGATCCCTCAATGTTTACCCCATCTCTGATCCCTCAGTGTATTTCCTCCATCTCTGATCCCTCAGTGTGTTTACTCCATCTCTGATCCCTCAGTGTGTTTACTCCATCTCTGATCCCTCAGTGTGTTTACTCCATCTCTGATCCCTCAGTGTATTTCCTCCATCTCTGATCCCTCAGTGTGTTTACCCCATCTCTGATCCCTCAGTGTGTTTACTCCATCTCTGATCCCTCAGTGTGTTTACTCCATCTCTGATCCCTCAGTGTGTTTACCCCATCTCTGATCCCTCAGTGTGTTTACTCCATCTCTGATCCCTCAGTGTGTTTACTCCGTCTCTGATCCCTCAGTGTATTTCCATCATCTCTGATCCCTCAGTATGTTGATCCCATCTCTGATCCCTCAGTGTGTTTACTCCATCTCTGATCCCTCAGTGTGTTTACTCCGTCTCTGATCCCTCAGTGTATTTCCATCATCTCTGATCCCTCAGTGTGTTTACCCCATCTCTGATCCCTCAGTGTATTTACTCCATCTCTGATCCCTCAGTGTGTTTACCCCATCTCTGATCCCTCAGTGTGTTTACTCCGTCTCTGATCCCTCAGTGTATTTCCATCATCTCTGATCCCTCAGTGTGTTTACCCCATCTCTGATCCCTCAGTGTATTTCCTCCATCTCTGATCCCTCAGTGTGTTTACCCCATCTCTGATCCCTCAGTGTGTTTACTCCGTCTCTGATCCCTCAGTGTATTTCCATCATCTCTGATCCCTCAGTATGTTGATCCCATCTCTGATCCCTCAGTGTATTTCCTCCATCTCTGACTCCTCAGTGTGCTTACTCCAACTCTGATCCCTCAATGTTTACCCCATCTCTGATCCCTCAGTGTATTTCCTCCATCTCTGATCCCTCAGTGTGTTTACCCCATCTCTGATCCCTCAGTGTGTTTACTCCATCTCTGATCCCTCAGTGTGTTTACTCCATCTCTGATCCCTCAGTGTGTTTACTCCATCTCTGATCCCCCAGTGTATTTCCTCCATCTCTGATCCCTCAGTGTGTTTACCCCATCTCTGATCCCTCAGTGTGTTTACTCCATCTCTGATCCCCCAGTGTATTTCCTCCATCTCTGATCCCTCAGTGTGTTTACCCCATCTCTGATCCCTCAGTGTGTTTACTCCATCTCTGATCCCTCAGTGTGTTTACTCCATCTCTGATCCCTCAGTGTGTTTACTCCATCTCTGATCCCCCAGTGTATTGCCTCCATCTCTGATCCCTCAGTGTGTTTACTCCATCTCTGATCCCTCAGTGTGTTTACTCCATCTCTGATCCCTCAGTGTGTTTACAGCATCTAAGATCCCTCAGTGTGTTTACTCCATCTCTGATCCCCCAGTGTATTGCCTCCATCTCTGATCCCCCAGTGTGTTTACTCCATCTCTGATCCCTCAGTGTATTTACCCCATCTCTGATCCCTCAGTGTGTTTACAGCATCTAAGATCTCTCAGTGTGTTTACTCCATCTCTGGTCCCTCAGTATATTTACCCCATCTCTGATCCCTCAGTGTGTTTACAGCATCTAAGATCTCTCAGTGTGTTTACTCCATCTCTGATCCCTCAGTGTGTTTACTCCATCTCTGATCCCTCAGTGTGTTTACTCCATCTCTGATCCTTCAGTGTGTTTACTCCATCTCTGATCCCTCAGTGTGTTTGCTCCATCTCTGATCCCTCAGTGTGTTTACTCCATCTCTGATCCCTCAGTGTGTTTACTCCATCTCTGATCCCTCAGTGTGTTTGCTCCATCTCTGATCCCTCAGTGTGTTTACTCCATCTCTGATCCCCCAGTGTATTGCCTCCATCTCTGATCCCTCAGTGTGTTTGCTCCATCTCTGATCCCTCAGTGTGTTTGCTCCATCTCTGATCCCTCAGTATGTTGATCCCATCTCTGATCCCTCAGTATGTTGATCCCATCTCTGATCCCTCAGTATGTTGATCCCATCTCTAATCTGGATGAAGCTTCTGCTATTCTTCACGTATTGACATGTGAATCCTTCAATTTCACTTAAATGTGACCTCGCTTTAATGTCTCTTCCGAAAGATGGAACCTCCAACAATGCAACCCCCCTATCCTTGACTTTTCTTCTGTTCTGCCACAGTTTTCAACTGGGACAATTCTAATGGAATGTTGTCTTTATCTCAAGGGTGCTGGATTACAAATGTAAGGAATCTTACAACACCAGGTTATAGTCCAACAAATTTATTTTAAAATCACAAGCTTTCGGAGATTATCTCCTTCGTCAGATGAATGAATGAAAAGGTTCTCAAATCGCATATCTTATACGATGTTGGGACAGCATCACACCAATCAAAAGGTGTCGTTGTTATTCAAACAGGCCAGTCACGGAGAACAGCACGTCCCAGTACACTCGATATACATTGTGTCTTTTACTCAGGCAGGCAGAAAGAAACTCAAAATGGCAGAGAGAGAGAGAGAGAGAATTTTAAAAAACATATAAATTTTTTCCCCCTTTTTGCTGGTGGGGTTACGTGTAGCGTGACATGAACCCAAGATCCCGGTTGAGGCCGTCCTCATGGGTGCGGAACTTGGCTATCAACTTCTGCTCGACGATTTTGCGTTGTCGTGTGTCTCGAAGGCCGCCTTGGAGAACGCTTACCCGAAGATCGGTGGCTGAATGTCCTTGACTGCTAAAGTGTTCCCCGACTGGGAGGGAACCCTCCTGTTTGGCGATTGTTGCGCGGTGTCCGTTCATCCGTTGTCGCAGCGTCTGCATGGTCTCGCCAATGCACCAGGCATCCTTTCCTGCAACGTATGAGGTAAACAACGTTGGCCGAGTCACAGGAGTATGAACCATGTACCTGGTGGGTGGTGTCCTCTCGTGTGATGGTGGTATCCGTGTCGATGATCTGGCAAGTCTTGCAGAGGTTGCCGTGGCAGGGTTGTGTGGTGTCGTGGACGCTGTTCTCCTGAAAACTGGGTAACTTGCTGCGAACGCAGGAACACTACAGACGGTTACCCGCAGATCCGACCAAAGAACACACCCACCAGCTCAACAAACTGATCAAGACCTTTGATCCAGACCTTCAAAGCATCCTACGCACTCTCATCCCACGTACTCCCCGCGTGGGAGACTTCTACTGCCTCCCAAAGATACACAAAGCCAACACACCCGGACGTCCTATCGTATCAGGCAACGGAACCCTGTGTGAGAACCTCTCTGGATACGTCGAGGGCATCCTGAAACCCATCGTACAGGGAACCCCCAGCTTCTGTCGCGACACTACAGACTTCCTACAAAAACTCAGCACCCACGGACCAGTTGAACCAGGAACACTTCTCACCACGATGGACGTCTCGGCACTATACACCAGTATCCCCCACGATGACGGCATCGCTGCAACAGCCTCAGTACTCAACACCAACAACAGCCAATCTCCAGACGCCATCCTACAACTCATCCGCTTCATCCTGGATCACAATGTCTTCACCTTCAATAACCAGTTCTTTACCCAAACACATGGAACAGCCATGGGGACCAAATTCACACCCCAATACGCCAACATTTTCATGCACAAGTTCGAGCACGACTTCTTCACTGCACAGGACCTCCAACCAACGCTATACACCAGATACATCGACGACATTTTCTTCCTATGGACCCACGGCGAAGAATCACTGAAGAGACTACACGATAACATCAACAAGTTCCATCCCACCATCAAACTCACCATGGACTACTCCTCAGAATCGGTTTCTTTCTTGGACACACAAATCTCCATCAAAGACGGGCACCTCAGCACCTCACTCTACCGCAAGCCCACGGACAACCTCACGATGCTCCACTTTTCCAGCTTCCACCCCAACCACGTCAAAGAGGCCATCCCCTATGGACAGGCCCTACGAATACACAGGATCTGCTCAGACGAGGAGGAACGCGATGGACACCTACAGACGCTGAAAGACGCCCTCGTAAGAACGGGATATGACGCTCGACTTGTCGATCGACAGTTCCAACGGGCCACAGCGAAGAATCGCATAGACCTCCTCAGAAGACAAACACGGGACGCAACCAACAGAGTACCCTTCGTCGTCCAGTACTTCCCTGGAGCGGAGAAACTACACCATGTTCTCCGCAGCCTTCAACATGTCATCGATGACGACGAACACCTCGCTAAGGCCATCCCCACGCCTCCACTGCTCGCCTTTAAACAGCCACCCAACCTCAAACAGACCATCGTTCGCAGCAAGTTACCCAGTTTTCAGGAGAACAGCGTCCACGACACCACACAACCCTGCCACGGCAACCTCTGCAAGACTTGCCAGATCATCGACACGGATACCACCATCACACGAGAGGACACCACCCACCAGGTACATGGTTCATACTCCTGTGACTCGGCCAACGTTGTTTACCTCATACGTTGCAGGAAAGGATGCCCCGGAGCATGGTACATTGGCGAGACCATGCAGACGCTGCGACAACGGATGAACGGACACCGCGCAACAATCGCCAAACAGGAGGGTTCCCTCCCAGTCGGGGAACACTTTAGCAGTCAAGGACATTCAGCCACCGATCTTCGGGTAAGCGTTCTCCAAGGCGGCCTTCGAGACACACGACAACGCAAAATCGTCGAGCAGAAGTTGATAGCCAAGTTCCGCACCCATGAGGACGGCCTCAACCGGGATCTTGGGTTCATGTCACGCTACACGTAACCCCACCAGCAAAAAGGGGGAAAAAATTTATATGTTTTTTAAAATTCTCTCTCTCTCTCTCTCTGCCATTTTGAGTTTCTTTCTGCCTGCCTGTGTAAAAGACACAATGTATATCGAGTGTACTGGGACGTGCTGTTCTCCGTGACTGGCCTGTTTGAATAACAACGACACCTTTTGATTGGTGTGATGCTGTCCCAACATCGTATAAGATATGCGATTTGAGAACCTTTTCATTCATTCATCTGACGAAGGGGATAATCTCCGAAAGCTTGTGATTTTAAAATAAATTTGTTGGACTATAACCTGGTGTTGTAAGATTCCTTACATTTGTCCACCCCAGTCCATCACCGGCATCTCCACATCAGGATTACAAAGGGGAGGAATCTATGCTTCAATTGTATAAGGCCTTGGTCAGGCCCCACCCAGAGTACTGCAAGCAGTTTTGGGCACCACAGCTCAGGCCAGATACATTGGCTTTTGCAGCGCAGATTAACCAAAATAATACCGGGGTTAAATTATGAGATCAGCTTCCATAAGCATGGCTTGTATTCCCTTGAGTATAGAAGATTAAGGGGTGATCTGATTGAGGTGTTTAATGTTATAAAAGGATTTGATAGGGTAGAAATGGAGAAGCTATGTCTTCTAGTGGAGGAATCAAGAACAAAGGGATATAATCTTAAAATTAGAATTAGACCATTCAGGAGTGAAATCAGGAAGCACTTTTTCACATAAAGGGTAGTCGAAATTTGGAACTCCCTCCCTCAAATGGTTGTAGAGGCTGGGTCAATTGGAGCTTTCAAGATTGAGACTGATCGATTATTTTTGGGTAAGGCTTTCAAGGGATATGGAGTAAAGTGGGAAAATGGAATTGAGATGCAGATAGGCTATAATCCAATTGAATGGGGGAGCAGGGGGTAATTTTAACCTAACTCGCCAGGCTTGAAACCCATGGGATAGGGTGGAACTCTGGTTTTACACCCCGCCCAGTATTACTCTCCTTTGACTGCAATAGTGAGTAAAATCGGGCGGGGTATAAAACCAGCATTGCACCCGATCCTGTCAGTTTCCCGACGAGCAGGTTCGGTTAAAATTGCCCCCATGGAAAGAGCTGCAGTTTATATCCCCCACCTGAGAGTGGCACTGTTGACAGTGCAGGAATCTAACACTGGAGCACATTAGCTGCAGGATGATTCAGTTTTAAAATATATAGCTTGGTTATATAACACATTGAAACTGCTGTCGCCAGTGAAAGATGAGGTTTGCATTGGGGTGTTAGATCCAAGGCTAGCATTTCCCTTAATGTCCTATTGTCTACAGTTACAGAGCAATTTCCTGTTCTACACAGTTATCCAGTATTTTTTTGTTCACTTCAGTCACTTAGTAACTTCCTATTCTGTACAGTTATCCAGTAACTGCCTGTTCTTTACAAATATCCAATAATTTCCCTGTTCTATGCAGTTCTCCAGTATTTTTTGTTGCATAGTCATTTAGTAAATTCTCTTTCTGAACAGATATGCAGTAATTGCCTGTTCTGTACAGTTATCCAGAATTGACTTGTGTACAGTTATCCAGAATTGACTTGTGTACAGTTATCCAGTAATTACCTGTTGTGCACAGTGATCCAGTGATTGCCAGTTGTCACAGTTAAGCAGTAACTACCAGTTCTGTAAACTTAGCCAGTAATTGCCTATTGTGTACAGGTTATCCAACATTTGCCTGTTGTGTACAGGTTATCCTGTTATTACCCCCACTCCTTCCGTACAGTATTATTACCCTCTCTCCTATACAGTACAGAATTACTCACCTCTCTCCTATACAGTACAGAATTACTCACATCTCCTTCTGTAAGGTACAGGATTATTACCCCACTCCTTCCGCACAGTATCATTATCCCCTGCCCTCGCCTTTCATACACGTGATTGTTACCAGCATTCAACTGCGTACAGCTATTACCGCCTCTCCACTCTTGACATAGATTGTGACTTTTTTTCCTTCTAAAATGTTCCCTTTCCCTACTCTTTCAACCATGACACATAAATACATAGTTTACCAAACATTTCAATTCTTTTTTGGCTAATCTGCCAACTAACGCGTACGAACAGGCTTTGAGGAAATATAAAACAAATGATCGCGTTTACACGGACAGCCGGGGAGCCCCATCGACACAATTTTGTCCATCGCTGCCTTAAAAAGTGATCACAAAATATGGCCGACCGTTTTGCTTCTGTCAGGAGCAGCTGAGAGCTGAGCTGACCAAGACAGTCCCAGCGTAGATCTCGACTCACAAAAGCTTTGCAGCACAAAGCATCACTTGGCCGTCCTTCCACCTAACAACAACACCCACCTGTCCCACTAAGTGTGGGAGTCACATGTCACACCCATTAACCCCTGAGCTGCGGTGGCTTGTGGGCTGCTATCATGAAATTTCAACCCGTGCCACAAACACGGGACATGATGTGGTAAGTGTAGCGTGCTTGGGAGGAACAGGTCACTTTAGATCTATGGTTCCCAAAGCTTTCCACCACTGGGGTCTTCCTCACATCATGTCTGTTGTAGACTAATTGATAGAGATTGATTGCTATGATTAGTCAACAACTCAATTATCATTGTATTGTGCGACTGCCAGGATGGACTTCGGTCTTTTATGTCTAGTAATTCCTCTGTTCCTAAACTCGGAGAGGTGGGCACTATCTCTGAAATGCTGACTGTCGGCATCAAATATGGACAGTGAACATATATATCAGTGCCGGTCCTCACGTACCTCAAAGGCCTGGTTACGGTGGAATTTTACTGAGAACCCCCCCTCCCAATTAGCAATAGAATAAGTCATGGGCAATGGAATGACTGGTACAAATTGGCAGTCTATAGCCAGTACGATTGGATTCTCTGCAGTGTCAAACTATCTCCAAGTTTTGGAAGGAAAAATAAGGAGAGGCAGTACAAACTAAATGGTTTAAGGGGGTGCAGGACAGAGAGACCTGGGGGTTCTCATACACAAATCATTGAAGGTGGCAGGACAAGTTGATAAAACAAATGGGATTCTTGGCTTTATAAATAGAGGCATAGAGTACAAAAGCAAGGAAGTAATGCTAAATCTTTATAAATCACTGGTTAGACCTCAGCTAGAGTATTGTGTCCAATTCTGGGCACTACACTTCAGGAAGGATGTCAAGGCCTTGGAGAGGATGCAGAGGAGATTTATTAGAATGGTACCAGGGATGAGGGATTTCAGTTATCTGGAGAGACTAGAGAAGCTGAGATTGTTCTCCTTAGAGCAGAGAAGGTTAAGGGGAGATTTAGTAGAGGTGTTCAGAATTATGAGGGGTTTTGATTAAGTAGATAGGGCGAAACTGTTTCTACTGGCAGGAGGGTCGGTAACCAGCAAAAAACCCGGGGGGAGATGAGAAGGAATTTTTTTTACTCAGCGATGATTTGGAATGCTTTGCCTGAAAGGGTGGTGGAAACAGATTTAATAGTAATTTTCAAAAGGGAATTGTATCTCTACTTAAAAAGGAAAAATTTGCATAGCTGTGGGGAAACAGCAGGGTTGTGGGACTAATTGGTAGCTCTTTAAGAGAGCCGGCATAGGCATGATGGGCCGAGTGACCTCCCTCTGTGCTGTATGATTCTATGACTTTTGACCTCCCACCTCCCCTTGACTCGACTGTGCCATGCAGCAATCTATGGATGGAGCCACCAGCAAGCAGCCTTCACCTGGCCTCTTCCATGTTCAGAATCGGCTGCTACCATGCGTGGCACCTATCCCCCTACAGCCTCCTCCTGCTGGTACACAGCCCTCTCCTGCTGACACATAGCCCACACCTGCTGGTACACAGCCCCTGCCTGCTGGCACACATGCCCCTCCTGTTGGCACACACGGCCCTCCTGTTGGCACACACTAAAACAGATTATCTGGTCATTATCTTATTGTTGTTTCTGGGATCATGCTGTGTGGAAATTGGTTGCCACGTTTCCGACATTACAACAATGGCTACACTTTACAATTACTTCATTGGCTGTAAAGCGCTTTGGGACACCCTGAGGTTATGAAATTTAGGTTAGACTGCCAATTTGTACCACGAAAAAATTCAAATCTTTCTTCTTTCTTTTTGACGTGCCTGAGATCAGAGGAACTGTGGTGATGTGAGTCTGTGCCTGTCCCTCTGCCCTGTAGTGAGCGTGCTGACACTCCAAAACGTGCCATTACTGTCGCTGTCTCTGCTCCTGAGTCTGCAGAATGAAGCAATTTTGAAAGAGTGATTGGAGTAACAGTGCTGGGAGAAGTAAGAAATAGCCTGGAAACAAGGGATCAAACTCTTGGGAGGGTTCCCTTTCCTTCCAGTGATACGAAGAATTTCTCTGCATGTTTTCGCGATCTGGCTCCCTTTGGATGGGGAGGGAGGCTACTCCCAGACATGCATTTCATGTTTGGACAGAGACACATTTCCTTTTGGCTGTGTCCCGGCACAATCCTGTTTTATCAATGGAATGTGTAGTTTCCATGTCTGGAAAAGTGAGCGTAACATAGAAACAATGAGGGAAAATAGCAACCGAGGCCCTGGCTTCCTGACAGATTGAGCAACTGCCATTGAGTAATCACCGGCTGCAGTGCAGCGATCTGTATCACTTAAAGCTGGGCCTGGTCTGTCAACTAAACTCCATCGTGTGATTTAAAAGAAGAGGTTAAAGGATTATTCCTTTCCAGCTCTGTTAAAAGTCCTGCGGACTCTGAGTCTGATTCTAGTCTGGGCCGATGGGATGAAAGTCTCCAACCAGCTGCCAGGTTGCACGTGTGAATAGAGTTGAGGATGGTCTCAGAGCAGCTGCTAACAGCTGCGAGTTGACAGTATAAAATTGCCCATAAATTCAGCGTAGTTTGGTAATGTCTTTCAGAGGGAGCAGAATGAGGGCTAACGTGGAAAATGGAAATGTCATACAGAGGTCAGGGTTAAGTATGTTGTTGGATTAAGGGTAGAGGTGGGGGGATGGGCGGCTTTGATCTTCCTCCAGCCACACTGTACCTGAGTTGGAAGTGATTGATATTGACACCAGGTCAACAAGTGTTCAATTCCCAACTCTGTTATCCCTTCCAACATTAGCCGAAGCCTTTCGAAGATGAAGTAAATAGTGCAGGATTAATACTGTTCACTTACTGCCCTGAGCTCCTCCCTAACTCAATCCAAGATCTATTAGTAGTAGCCCCTACTGCACCCCAGATGATGAACGACCCTGGTTTCTGATCCTGTGCCAGCCTTTCCCGAGAATTGGAGGGGGTTTGGTACAGTGGGATTATATACAATGGGAGGGGTTTTGGTACAGTGGAGTTGTATACAATGGGAGTGGGTTTGATATGGTAGGATTCTATAAAATGGGAAGGGGTTTGGTACAGTGAGATTGTACACAATGGGAAGGGGTTTGGTACAGTGCGTTTGTATACAATGGGATGGGGTTTGGCACAATGGTATATACAATGGGAAGGGGTTTGGTACTGTGGGATTGTATACAATGAGAGGGGGTTTGACACAAAGGGAGTGCATAGAATGGGAGGGGGTTTGATACAATGGAATTGCATACCATGGGAGGGGGTTTGGTACAATGGTATTGTATACATTGGCAAGGGGTTTGGTATATTGGAATTATATACAATGGGAGTGGGTTTGGTATAATGGTATTGTTTTCAACGAGAGTGAATTGGAGGGGGTTTGGTACAATGTGATTGTATACAATCCGCAGTAATCAAAACTGCCCACGTGTGACACCGGATTCTCCATCCTCTTGCAATCCACTCATTTTGCTGTCACTAACGTCTCAATCGACAGAGGTAAGAGCAGGGGACTTTAATAAAGGAAAGAAAGACTTACAATTATATTGCACCTATCACGACCTCAGGATGTCCCAAAGCATTGTACAGCCAATGAAGCACTCTTGAAGTGTAGTCACTGTTGTAATGTAGGGAAAAGTGGCAGCCAATTTGCACACAGCAAGGTCCCACACACAGCAATGACCAGATAATCTGTTTTAATATTGTTAGTTGAGGGATAAATATTGGCTATGACATTGGGGAGAACTCCCCTCCTGCTCTTCTTCGAAATAGTGCCATGGGATATTTTATGTCCACCTGAGAGAGCAGACAGGGCTTCGGTTTAATGTCTCATCTGAAAGACAGCACCTCCAACAGTGCAGTACTCCCTCAATACTGCCCTGCAGTGTTAGCCTAGATTTATGTGCACAAGTCTCCACTACCTTCTGACTTAGAGGTGAGAGTGCTACCAACTGAGCCATGGCTGACACCATAAATAATAAGCCTATTGTGGTGGCAGTCTGTGGAGGCACATAGGTCTGGTTGACTACAGGAGGAAATCATTTGTTAATAACATTCTTTCAGGCTTTGTCATCCAAGGATCCACCCAGATCTCTCAGCCAAATAGTTGGCAGCTTTACTGGAGTGTGGCCTTTCCATGTTGTCAATGGATGCTCCCTCAAGGGCTTTATTGCAGCATACATGTAAATTGTTCAGTGAAAAGTTTGGAACTTAGGATTGAAACACATCTGTTCATGATTGGATTGATTTAAGGATGGCCCTGTCAGATGTATGATATATATGACAAAAATGTACCTGAGGTGTGAGGTCTGCTCCAGTGCTCATCTCCTGAAGAGTCACAGGGAGTTCATGGTTTGGTGAGTGCATGGACTGATGGAGGGAGTGTGAAGGGGGAGGGGGAGGGGTTGTCACTGCTTGGGAGGAGTTGAGGGGCAATCTGGCAACCATTAAATTGTGCCAGCCAGTGTCTAGTCTCTGCATTGGCCTCCCATGTTTCCACGGCAACCATAATATTCCTTTTATTATGTTGGAGGTCTGCTTGAATAGTTGCTGGAAATTTTCTGAGGCTAGTTTTGATAGCAACGAGACCAGGGGAGGTCTCTGAAGTCAATCTTGAACAGTAGCTGGAATTGTTTGTTCTGAGCTGAGTTGATTGCTTTGATTGGTCTCTGCTTTGCTGGAGAGAGTTGTGAAGAGGTAGGCCAGAGGGAAGCTAGGTAGGAGGGCTGTTGGCCTCAACCTCATCAGGTGAATGTGGGCTAACTGCGGGGGAGGGCATGGAAATCTGGCACAGATGTTGAAATGATCGTGTGTGAAAAATAAGATGCAGTCAAGATAAAATCAAACACCTGAGGGATATTTTCCATATCAAACTGTTATTCACTAACAATATATGATTCCATAACTGATTGTCTTCAATCCCTTTTCCTGACCTCAACCTGAACCTGTGGCTGCAACAATGCACTCTGGGTAGGATGATGTAATTTGGAGAAGTCCACTTTCTAGCCTGTGGTTTTTCTACCGCCATTGTATCTCCGTCCTGTAGCTCATTCTGGGTAGCCAGACATCACCAACCAATTGGCATGACTAGGGAATTGGTTGGAATGTAGGGGGCAGGGAATCGGGATAAAAAGGAGATTTTTAGATTGGCAGGAGTTGACAAGTGGTGTCTCCCATGGACTAGTGCTGGGCCCCAGCTTCCCCCTCTATATATTAATGGTCTGGATTTTGGAATATAGGAGTGTATGCAAGTCTGCAAATAATACAAAACTAGGAGAAATAGTGAATTGTGAAGAAGAGAAGAGAAAATTGTAAAGGGAAATAAACTGATGCAAGTGGGCCAAATGATGGCAGATAGAGTCTCACATAAAGTGTGAAGTAGTACACTTGGGGCATAGAATGGCAGATGGGAGTGCAGTCTAAGTGGTAAAGTACTGGTGGAGGGGGGTGGGGCTAGATGAGCAAAGGAGTTTAAGGGTACAGACACACTGGTCACTAAAAGTTATCGTGCAGTTCCTAAAAGTGATTGAAAAGTTCTGATGGGCTTCATCACAAGAAGAGTATATAATATAAAATCAAGGAAGTACTGTTGCTGTCAAACAGTGGAGCTGCCATTCTGTAATAATGCCACAATGATTTGCCAGTACCTGTCCACTTCCCCTCAGGGGGATCAGTGTGGTCAGTCTGTTTTCCTGCTCCCTTTTAGCCCAGCCTACTCTAGCGATTGACTCAAACACTAAAGTTTAACTCTGTACGCAGACGTGATGTAGCGGGCTCTGGATCCCTCAGTGCTTTACATGATAGGAACCCAGTTGAGAGCAGCATGCAATTTTTTTCCTTCTTCATTCCAGGGAGGTTGACATCACTACCAAGGCCGGCATTTATTGCCTATCCCTAGTTGCCCTGAAAAGGTGAAAAGTGATGCTGGGCCTTCCTCTTGACTCTCGCTAGGCCACTTCAGAAAGCAGTTAAGAATCAACCATGTTGGTGTGGGTCTGGAGTCACATGCAGGCCAGACCAGGTAAGTACGGCAGGTTTCCTTCCCTAAAGGATATTAGTGAACTAGTTGGATTTTTACAACATTCCGACAGCTTCATGGTCACTTTTACTGGTACCAGTTTTTTTAAACTCAATTCAAATTCTCAAACTGACATGGCGGGATTTGAACTCACGTTCTCTGGATTAGTAATCCAGTAATTTAACTGGTGTAATGAGGCTCTCGCCTGTTACTGGGAGCGCTGGCCGTCTAGATCAAGGCCCCTTTGAAAACGGCAGTGGGCGAGCTTCAGACGGGAAGTTGTCGTTAAGTCATTCGCTTTTTAAATTTCTTGATCTTGCTGAAAAACAGGGTGTTAGAGAGACCCAAACCGCCACCAGTGTGTCTACTCAGTGAGCAGCGACTAGGGAGGTCCCGAGTTAGTTGATCCCAGCCAGGGCAGTGGCAGGGGCAGGGGCAAGGGCAGAGACAGGGATAGGGGTACCAAAATTGGATTCTACGCCCTCATCTGGCTTGGGGCTGGGAAACTTGGCCAGGAATCTGTTCCATGTGAACAACATGTGGTTGAGTTACTTGGCGGGGGTGGGGGGGGGAGATTATGGGTTAACTAGCGCCTTCAGAACCGAACCCCAGCAAGGAGTCAAAGCCTTCGGGCAATGAAAAAGTTGGCAGAAAAAATAGTAAACAATTTATAGCAGATATGTGCTCCTACTCCAGATTTTATACAGATTATTATAATAATGTACAGGATGTACATAACACACAGGATTTCAGTCAGATAAATCAGGTTAGCCCCAGGAGACACCAGAATTTCAGTTATGTGATCATAATATTCAGAGGGGGTTCAAACGGTGAGTGTGAGGTGTAAAATACAGCAAGGGATTTGCGTGACTGTTAAAGGAGCACAAACACTGAACAGCACATTTGCTGCTTTCTGTGTGCCGGGGACAAGCCAGCTTTAATGGAAAGGTTGGAGCCTTCGCTGAGGATGATGTCATACATTTCTCATGTGAGAGTTGTCTGTGTTTTTGGATGGAGGTTTTTTTAAAATCCTGCGGTAGGAAAGTATCTGGGGTTCTGTAACATGAACTCAGTGTGTCTTGGGGAATCGTGTGAAGAAAAACACTGGCTGTAACGTCAAGGGCAGGCAATCTGAAGGGCGAGAGGAGCTGCAGTCGGAGCAGGATGATGGGCTGGACAGTGCTGACTCTGCTTATCCTCCAAACGCCAAATGTCTTAGGTCTGCCGAAAGGTAAGGCTCAAACAATGAAATGTACGATGCTACCTTTACTTCACCGGCACACAGACGACCAGCATTGGGCTCTGTGCAGCAGTGAGCCAGGGCTTCACATGGGGCTTTGAGCAGCAGTGAGCCAGGGCTTCACATGGGGCTCTGTGCAGCAGTGAGCCAGGGCTTCACATGGGGCTCTGTGCAGCAGTAAGCCTGGGCATGGGGCTCTATGCAGTACTGAAGCAGTGAGCCTGGGCATGGGGCTCTATGCAGTACCGAAGCAGTGAGCCTGGGCATGGGGCTCTATGCAGTACCGAAGCAGTGAGCCTGGGCATGGGGCTTTTTGCAACTTTGAGCCTGGACATGGGGCTCTGTGCCGCAGTGAGCCTGGGCATGGGGCTCTTTGCAACTTTGAGCCTGGGCATGGGGCTCTGTGCCGCAGTGAGCCTGGGCATGGGGCTCTGTGCCGCAGTGAGCCTGGGCATGGGGCTCTGTGCCGCAGTGAGCCTGGGCATGGTGCTCTGTGCAGCAGTGAGCCTGGGCATGGGGCTCTGTGCCGCAGTGAGCCTGGGCATGGGGCTCTGTGCCGCAGTGAGCCTGGGCATGGGGCTCTGTGCCGCAGTGAGCCTGGGCATGGGGCTCTGTGCCGCAGTGAGCCTGGGCATGGGGCTCTGTGCAGCAGTCAGCCTGGGCATGGGGCAGTGTGCAGCAGTGAGCCTGGGCATGGGGCTCTGTGCAGCAGTGAGCCAGGGATTAACATGGGGCTCTGAGCAGCAGTGAGCCAGGGATTAACATGGGGCTCTGAGCAGCAGTGAGCCAGGGATTAACATGGGGCTCTGAGCAGCAGTGAGCCAGAGCAATTGCTTCCCACACTGGAGCTTCCAACCTTTCGATCGAGCTGGCTATCTCATTTTAAAAGAAAATATCTAATTTGGGGGAGTGGGGAAACGTTGATGACATCACGTTCAAAGTTAAGGCCTCGCTCTCTGGTTTCCGAGACTTTAGACTTGTGTTGTGGACCGACTGAGCGTTGCTTCAAAGTGTCATAGAATGTTGTTCCCTCAGGCAATTGTGTATTCAATTTAAATCAGTGGTGCTTGAAGTAAACTATATTTTATTTTTGATGGGAATGTTAAGATATACCTCAGACTGATTTGGACTTTTGCTTCCAAGTAGGAAGTACATTTGGTGTCAAACAAGTAGTGAATTACCCGCGAGTGATTCGGACAAAGCTACTCAGTGAGGATAGGGCTAATTAACTCTCACTTCCCCTGGTCTGCACTATATGTCTTCTTTTCTTTTTAAAATTCAGTTATCCCAGACTAAAAATTATTTTCTCAGTTTATTCAGAAAACGATTTCACTCTGTTGATTGGGGACTCTTCATTTTAATCATTTGGGATACACTCTCTTTCAGCTGTTAATATTCTCTCCTCCACCGACTATGCATTGGTCACCTTGTACTTTGCACGATCCAAGGCTGAAAGTGCAGGCACATCATCAATTATTTCCACAACACGTGTCCAGTTACTGCCATGCCCTGTGTCCAGTCACTGCTACTCCCAAACTGTGACACTCTCCCCTCCATCAGTGACACTCTCCCCTCCATCAGTGACACTCTCCCCTCCATCCGTGACACTCTCCCCTCCATCGGTGACACTCTCCCCTCCATCAGTGACACTCTCCCCTCCATCCGTGACACTCTCCCCTCCATCGGTGACACTCTCCCCTCCATCAGTGACACTCTCCCCTCCATCCGTGACACTCTCCCCTCCATCGGTGACACTCTCCCCTCCATCAGTGACACTCTCCCCTCCATCCGTGACACTCTCCCCTCCATCAGTGACACTCTCCCCTCCATCCGTGACACTCTCCCCTCCATCGGTGACACTCTCCCCTCCATCAGTGACACTCTCCCCTCCATCAGTGACACTCTCCCCTCCATCCGTGACACTCTCCCCTCCATCGGTGACACTCTCCCCTCCATCAGTGACACTCTCCCCTCCATCCGTGACACTCTCCCCTCCATCGGTGACACTCTCCCCTCCATCAGTGACATTCTCCCCTCCATCAGTGACATGCTCCACCCCATCAGTGACACTCTCTCCTCCATCAGTGACACTCTCCCCTCCATCAGTGACACTCACCCCTCGATCAGTGACACTCTCCCCTCCATCAGTGACATTCTCCACCCCATCAGTGACACTCACCCCTCGATCAGTGACACTCTCCCCTCCATCAGTGACACTCTCCCCTCCATCAGTGACATTCTCCCTGCCATCAGTGACATTCTCCCCTCCATCAGTGACATTCTCCACCCCATCAGTGACACTCACCCCTCGATCAGTGACATTCTCCCCTCCATCAGTGACACTCTCCACCCCATCAGTGACACTCTCCCCTCCATCAGTGACATTCTCCCCGCCATCAGTGACATTCTCCACTCCATTAGTGACATTCTCCACCCCATCAGTGACACTCTCCCCTCCATCAGTGACATTCTCCCCGCCATCAGTGACATTCTCCACTCCATCAGTGACCCACTCCCATCCATCAGCGACACTCTCCACTCCATTAGTGACACTCTCCCCTCCATCAGTGACACTCTCCCCTCCATCCGTGACACTCTCCCCTCCATCGGTGACACTCTCCCCTCCATCAGTGACACTCTCCCCTCCATCCGTGACACTCTCCCCTCCATCGGTGACACTCTCCCCTCCATCAGTGACATTCTCCCCTCCATCAGTGACATGCTCCACCCCATCAGTGACACTCTCTCCTCCATCAGTGACACTCTCCCCTCCATCAGTGACACTCACCCCTCGATCAGTGACACTCTCCCCTCCATCAGTGACATTCTCCACCCCATCAGTGACACTCACCCCTCGATCAGTGACACTCTCCCCTCCATCAGTGACACTCTCCCCTCCATCAGTGACATTCTCCCTGCCATCAGTGACATTCTCCCCTCCATCAGTGACATTCTCCACCCCATCAGTGACACTCACCCCTCGATCAGTGACATTCTCCCCTCCATCAGTGACACTCTCCACCCCATCAGTGACACTCTCCCCTCCATCAGTGACATTCTCCCCGCCATCAGTGACATTCTCCACTCCATTAGTGACATTCTCCACCCCATCAGTGACACTCTCCCCTCCATCAGTGACATTCTCCCCGCCATCAGTGACATTCTCCACTCCATCAGTGACCCACTCCCATCCATCAGCGACACTCTCCACTCCATTAGTGACATTCTCCACCCCATCAGTGACACTCATCCCTCGATCAATGACACTCTCCCCTCCATCAGTGACCCGCTCCCATCCATCAGTGACACTGTCTGCTTCATCAGTGACAATCTCCCCTCCATCAGTGACACTCTCTCCTCCATCAGCGACACTCTCCCCTCCATCAGTGACCCGCTCCCGTCCATCAGTGACACTCTCCCCACCATCAGTGACAATCTCCACTCCATCAGTGACACGCTCCCCTCCATCAGTGACAATCTCCCCTCCATCAGTGACACTCTCCGCTCCATCAATGACACTCTCTCCTCCATCAGTGACACTCTCCGCTCCATCAATGACACTCTCCTCTCCATCAGTGACACTCTCTCCTCCATCAGTGACAATCTCCCCTCCATCAGTGACACTCTCCGCTCCATCAATGACACTCTCTCCTCCATCAGTGACACTCTCCGCTCCATCAGTGACAATCTCCCCTCCATCAGTGACACTCTCTCCTCCATCAGCGACACTCTCCCCTCCATCAGTGACCCGCTCCCGTCCATCAGTGACACTCTCCCCACCATCAGTGACAATCTCCACTCCATCAGTGACAATCTCCCCTCCATCAGTGACACTCTCCGCTCCATCAATGACACTCTCCTCTCCATCAGTGACCCGCTCCCATCCATCAGTGACACTGTCTGCTTCATCAGTGACAATCTCCCCTCCATCAGTGACACTCTCTCCTCCATCAGCGACACTCTCCACTCCATCAGTGACCCACTCCCGTCCATCAGTGACACTCTCCCCTCCATCAGTGACAATCTCCCCTCCATCAGTGACCCGCTCCCGTCCATCAGTGACACTCTCCCCTCCATCAGTGACATTCTTCCCTCCATCAGTGACACTCTCCCCTCCATCAGTGACAATCTCCCCTCCATCAGTGACACTCTCCCCTCTATCAGTGACACTCTCCCCTCGATCAGTGAAATTCTCCCCTCCATCAGTGACAATCTCCCCTCCATCAGTGACACTCACCCCTCGATCAGTGACACTCTCCCCTCCATCAGTGACACTCTCTTCTCCATCAATGACCCTCACTCCTCCATCAGTGACACTCTCTCCTCCACCAGTGACACTCTCCCCTCCATCAGTGACAATCTCCCCTCCATCAGTGACCCGCTCCCGTCCATCAGTGACACTCACCCCTCCATCAGTGACACTCACCCCTCGATCAGTGACACTCTCCCCTCCATCAGTGACCCGCTCCCGTCCATCAGTGACACTCTCCCCTCCATCAGTGACAATCGCTCCTCCATCAGTGACACTCCCCCCTTCATCGGTGATACTCTCAGCTCCAGCAATGACACTCCCCCTCCATCAGTGACTCTCTCTCCTCCATCAGTAACAATCTCTCCTCCATCTGTGACAGTCTCTGCACCATAAGTGACACACAACACTCCATCAGTGACATGCGCTCCACCATCAGTGACACTCCACTTCGGCAGTGGCACTCACTCCTCCATCAGCGGCACTCTTTCCTCCATCAGTGGCACTCTCTCCTCCATCAGTGGCATTCTCTCCTCCATCAGTGACACACCTCCCTCCATCAGAGACACTTTCTCCACCATCAATGACTTACCTCCATCTGTGACATTCTCTGCGCCATCAGTGACACACTCCCCTCCATCAGTGACAAACACTTTCCCCTCCATCATGACACTCCCCCTCCATCAGGGACATTCTCTCCTCCATCTGTGACATTCTCTGCGCCATCAGTGACACACAACGCTCCATCAGTGACACTCTCTCCTCCATCAGTGACACTCACCCCTCCATCAGTGACACTCACCCCTCCATCAGTGGCACTCTCCCCTCCATCAGTGACACTCTCTCCTCCATCAGTGACACTCACCCCTCCATCAGTGACCCTCACTCCTCCATCAGTGACACTCACCCCTCCATCAGTGACACTCTCCCCTCCATCAGTGACACTCACCCCTCCATCAGTGACACTCACCCCTCCATCAGTGGCACTCTCCCCTCCATCAGTGACACTCTCTCCTCCATCAGTGACACTCACTCCTCCATCAGTGACCCTCACTACTCCATCAGTGACACTCTCCCCTCCATCAGTGACACTCTCCCCTCCATCAGTGACACTCACCCCTCCATCAGTGACACTCTCCCCTCCATCAGTGACACTCACCCCTCCATCAGTGACATTCTCCCCTCCATCAGTGACATTCTCCCCTCCATCAGTGACACTCTCCACTCCATCAGTGACACTCTCCCCTCCATCAGTGACACTCTCCCCTCCATCAGTGACATTCTTCCCTCCATCAGTGACACTCTCCCCTCCATCAGTGACACTCTCCCCTCCATCAGTGACATTCTCCCCTCCATCAGTGACATTCTCCCCTCCATCAGTGACACTCTCCCCTCCATCAGTGACATTCTCCCGTCCATCAGTGACACTCTCCACTCCATCAGTGACACTCTCCCCTCCATCAGTGACACTCTCCCCTCCATCAGTGACATTCTTCCCTCCATCAGTGACATTCTCCCCTCATTCAGTGAGATTCCCTCTATATCAGTGACCCTCACTCCTCCATCGCTAAAACTCTCCTCTCCATCAGTGATATTCTCTCCTGCATAAGTGACACTCTCCACTCCATCAATGACACTCACCCCTCCATCAGTGACATTCTCCCCTCCATCAGTGACACTCACCCCTCCATCAGTGACATTCTCCCCTCCATCAGTGACACTCACCCCTCCATCATTGACAATCTCCCCTCCATCAGTCACATTCTCTCCTCCATCAGCACTGTGTTTGAACCTTCACCACACGGACTACAGCAGTTCAAGAACGCGGCTCATCACCACCTTCTCGAGGGCAATTCGGGATGGGCAATAAATGCTGGCCATGCCAGCAATGCCCACATCCCATGAACAAATAAAAAAATCAGTGGCACTCTCCCCTCCATCAGTTACACTCTCTCCTCCATCAGTGACACTCTCTCCTCCATCAGTGGCACTCTCCCCTCCATTAGTTACACTCGCCCCTCCATCAGTTACACTCTCTCCTCCATCAGTGGCCCTCTCCCCTCCATCAGTTACACTCTCTCCTCCATCAGTGTCACTCTCTCCTCCATCAGTTACACTCTCTCCTCCATCAGTGACACTCTCTCCTCCATCAGTGACACTCACTCCTCCATCAGTGACCCTCACTACTCCATCAGTGACACTCTCCCCTCCATCAGTGACACTCTCCCCTCCATCAGTGACACTCACCCCTCCATCAGTGACACTCTCCCCTCCATCAGTGACACTCACCCCTCCATCAGTGACATTCTCCCCTCCATCAGTGACATTCTCCCCTCCATCAGTGACACTCTCCACTCCATCAGTGACACTCTCCCCTCCATCAGTGACACTCTCCCCTCCATCAGTGACATTCTTCCCTCCATCAGTGACACTCTCCCCTCCATCAGTGACACTCTCCCCTCCATCAGTGACATTCTCCCCTCCATCAGTGACATTCTCCCCTCCATCAGTGACACTCTCCCCTCCATCAGTGACATTCTCCCGTCCATCAGTGACACTCTCCACTCCATCAGTGACACTCTCCCCTCCATCAGTGACACTCTCCCCTCCATCAGTGACATTCTTCCCTCCATCAGTGACATTCTCCCCTCATTCAGTGAGATTCCCTCTATATCAGTGACCCTCACTCCTCCATCGGTAAAACTCTCCTCTCCATCAGTGATATTCTCTCCTGCATAAGTGACACTCTCCACTCCATCAATGACACTCACCCCTCCATCAGTGACATTCTCCCCTCCATCAGTGACACTCACCCCTCCATCAGTGACATTCTCCCCTCCATCAGTGACACTCACCCCTCCATCATTGACAATCTCCCCTCCATCAGTCACATTCTCTCCTCCATCAGCACTGTGTTTGAACCTTCACCACACGGACTACAGCAGTTCAAGAACGCGGCTCATCACCACCTTCTCGAGGGCAATTCGGGATGGGCAATAAATGCTGGCCATGCCAGCAATGCCCACATCCCATGAACAAATAAAAAAATCAGTGGCACTCTCCCCTCCATCAGTTACACTCTCTCCTCCATCAGTGACACTCTCTCCTCCATCAGTGGCACTCTCCCCTCCATTAGTTACACTCGCCCCTCCATCAGTTACACTCTCTCCTCCATCAGTGGCCCTCTCCCCTCCATCAGTTACACTCTCTCCTCCATCAGTGTCACTCTCTCCTCCATCAGTGACACTCTCTCCTCCATCAGTGACACTCTCTCCTCCATCAGTGACTCTGTATTCTCCATCACTGACACTCCCCCCTTCATCAATGGCACTCTCCCCTCCATCAGTGAAACTTTCTCCTCCATCAGTGACACTCACCCCTCCTTCAGTGACACTCACCTTTCTATCAGTGACACTCTCTCCTCTATCAGTGACACTCACCCTCCATCTACTCTCCCTACTTCAGTGAAACACCCCCTCCATCAGTGACACCCCCCCCACCATCAGTGACACTCTCCCCTCCATCAGTGACACCCCCCCCCCACCATCAGTGACACTCTCCCCTCCATCATTGACACTCTGCCCTCTATTAGTGACACACTTCCCTCCACCCCCCCCACCATCAGTGACACTCTTCCCTCCCCCCCCCCCACCATCAGTGACACTCTACCCACCATCAGTGACACTCTCCCCTCCATCGTGAGATTCTCCCCTCCATCGCCCTTACTTCATCGTCACTGTGCCAAAATCCCAGCAATCCGTACCTAACAGCACTGTGGGAGAACCTTCACTACATGGACTGCAGCGGTTCAAAAAGGCGGCTCACCACCACCTTCTCAAGGGCAATTAAGAATGGGCAATAAATGCTGGCCTTGCCAGCGACGCCCACATCCCATGAACGGATATAAAAAAAATCAGTGACACTCTCCCCCCCATCAGTGACACTCTCCCTTCCATCAGTGACACTCTCCCTTCCATCAGTGACACTCTCCCTTCCTTCAGTGACACTCTCCCCTCCATCAGTGACACTCTCCCCTCCATCAGTGACACTCTCCCCTCCATCAGTGACACTCTCCCCTCCATCAGTGACACTCTCCCCTCCATCAGTGACACTCTCCCCTCCATCAGTGACACTCTCCCCTCCATCACTGACACTCACCCCTCCATCAGTGACACTCTCCCCTCCATCAGTGACACTCTCCTCTCCATCAGTGACACTCTCCCCTCCATCAGTGACACTCTCCCCTCCATCAGTGACACTCTCGCCTCCATCAGTGGCACTCTATCCTCCATCAGTGGCACTATCCATTCCATCACTGACACTACCTCATCATTAATAACACTCCCTCCTCCATCAGTGACACTCACCCCTCCATCAGTGACACTCTCGCCTCCATCAGTGACACTCTCCCCTCAATCAGTGACACTCACCCCTCCATCAGTGACACTCTATTCTCCATCAGTCGCTCTGTCCCCTGCATCAGTGACGCTCCTGCCTCCATTTATGACACTCCATCCTCCATCAGTGACACTGTCTCCACTCTGAGTGACACTCACCCCTCCATCAGTGACACTCTCACCTCCATCAGTGACACTCTCCCCTCAATCAGTGACACTCTCCCCTCCATCAGTGACACTCTCCCCTCCATCAGTTACACTCTCTCCTCCATCAGTGACACTCTCTCCTCCATCAGTGGCACTCTCCCCTCCATTAGTTACACTCGCCCCTCCATCAGTTACACTCTCTCCTCCATCAGTGGCCCTCTCCCCTCCATCAGTTACACTCTCTCCTCCATCAGTGTCACTCTCTCCTCCATCAGTTACACTCTCTCCTCCATCAGTGACACTCTCTCCTCCATCAGTGACACTCACTCCTCCATCAGTGACCCTCACTACTCCATCAGTGACACTCTCCCCTCCATCAGTGACACTCTCCCCTCCATCAGTGACACTCACCCCTCCATCAGTGACACTCTCCCCTCCATCAGTGACACTCACCCCTCCATCAGTGACATTCTCCCCTCCATCAGTGACATTCTCCCCTCCATCAGTGACACTCTCCACTCCATCAGTGACACTCTCCCCTCCATCAGTGACACTCTCCCCTCCATCAGTGACATTCTTCCCTCCATCAGTGACACTCTCCCCTCCATCAGTGACACTCTCCCCTCCATCAGTGACATTCTCCCCTCCATCAGTGACATTCTCCCCTCCATCAGTGACACTCTCCCCTCCATCAGTGACATTCTCCCGTCCATCAGTGACACTCTCCACTCCATCAGTGACACTCTCCCCTCCATCAGTGACACTCTCCCCTCCATCAGTGACATTCTTCCCTCCATCAGTGACATTCTCCCCTCATTCAGTGAGATTCCCTCTATATCAGTGACCCTCACTCCTCCATCGGTAAAACTCTCCTCTCCATCAGTGATATTCTCTCCTGCATAAGTGACACTCTCCACTCCATCAATGACACTCACCCCTCCATCAGTGACATTCTCCCCTCCATCAGTGACACTCACCCCTCCATCAGTGACATTCTCCCCTCCATCAGTGACACTCACCCCTCCATCATTGACAATCTCCCCTCCATCAGTCACATTCTCTCCTCCATCAGCACTGTGTTTGAACCTTCACCACACGGACTACAGCAGTTCAAGAACGCGGCTCATCACCACCTTCTCGAGGGCAATTCGGGATGGGCAATAAATGCTGGCCATGCCAGCAATGCCCACATCCCATGAACAAATAAAAAAATCAGTGGCACTCTCCCCTCCATCAGTTACACTCTCTCCTCCATCAGTGACACTCTCTCCTCCATCAGTGGCACTCTCCCCTCCATTAGTTACACTCGCCCCTCCATCAGTTACACTCTCTCCTCCATCAGTGGCCCTCTCCCCTCCATCAGTTACACTCTCTCCTCCATCAGTGTCACTCTCTCCTCCATCAGTTACACTCTCTCCTCCATCAGTGACACTCTCTCCTCCATCAGTGACACTCACTCCTCCATCAGTGACCCTCACTACTCCATCAGTGACACTCTCCCCTCCATCAGTGACACTCTCCCCTCCATCAGTGACACTCACCCCTCCATCAGTGACACTCTCCCCTCCATCAGTGACACTCACCCCTCCATCAGTGACATTCTCCCCTCCATCAGTGACATTCTCCCCTCCATCAGTGACACTCTCCACTCCATCAGTGACACTCTCCCCTCCATCAGTGACACTCTCCCCTCCATCAGTGACATTCTTCCCTCCATCAGTGACACTCTCCCCTCCATCAGTGACACTCTCCCCTCCATCAGTGACATTCTCCCCTCCATCAGTGACATTTTCCCCTCCATCAGTGACACTCTCCCCTCCATCAGTGACATTCTCCCGTCCATCAGTGACACTCTCCACTCCATCAGTGACACTCTCCCCTCCATCAGTGACACTCTCCCCTCCATCAGTGACATTCTTCCCTCCATCAGTGACATTCTCCCCTCATTCAGTGAGATTCCCTCTATATCAGTGACCCTCACTCCTCCATCGGTAAAACTCTCCTCTCCATCAGTGATATTCTCTCCTGCATAAGTGACACTCTCCACTCCATCAATGACACTCACCCCTCCATCAGTGACATTCTCCCCTCCATCAGTGACACTCACCCCTCCATCAGTGACATTCTCCCCTCCATCAGTGACACTCACCCCTCCATCATTGACAATCTCCCCTCCATCAGTCACATTCTCTCCTCCATCAGCACTGTGTTTGAACCTTCACCACACGGACTACAGCAGTTCAAGAACGCGGCTCATCACCACCTTCTCGAGGGCAATTCGGGATGGGCAATAAATGCTGGCCATGCCAGCAATGCCCACATCCCATGAACAAATAAAAAAATCAGTGGCACTCTCCCCTCCATCAGTTACACTCTCTCCTCCATCAGTGACACTCTCTCCTCCATCAGTGGCACTCTCCCCTCCATTAGTTACACTCGCCCCTCCATCAGTTACACTCTCTCCTCCATCAGTGGCCCTCTCCCCTCCATCAGTTACACTCTCTCCTCCATCAGTGTCACTCTCTCCTCCATCAGTGACACTCTCTCCTCCATCAGTGACACTCTCTCCTCCATCAGTGACTCTGTATTCTCCATCACTGACACTCCCCCCTTCATCAATGGCACTCTCCCCTCCATCAGTGAAACTTTCTCCTCCATCAGTGACACTCACCCCTCCTTCAGTGACACTCACCTTTCTATCAGTGACACTCTCTCCTCTATCAGTGACACTCACCCTCCATCTACTCTCCCTACTTCAGTGAAACACCCCCTCCATCAGTGACACCCCCCCCACCATCAGTGACACTCTCCCCTCCATCAGTGACACCCCCCCCCACCATCAGTGACACTCTCCCCTCCATCATTGACACTCTGCCCTCTATTAGTGACACACTTCCCTCCACCCCCCCCACCATCAGTGACACTCTTCCCTCCCCCCCCCCCACCATCAGTGACACTCTACCCACCATCAGTGACACTCTCCCCTCCATCGTGAGATTCTCCCCTCCATCGCCCTTACTTCATCGTCACTGTGCCAAAATCCCAGCAATCCGTACCTAACAGCACTGTGGGAGAACCTTCACTACATGGACTGCAGCGGTTCAAAAAGGCGGCTCACCACCACCTTCTCAAGGGCAATTAAGAATGGGCAATAAATGCTGGCCTTGCCAGCGACGCCCACATCCCATGAACGGATATAAAAAAAATCAGTGACACTCTCCCCCCCATCAGTGACACTCTCCCTTCCATCAGTGACACTCTCCCTTCCATCAGTGACACTCTCCCTTCCTTCAGTGACACTCTCCCCTCCATCAGTGACACTCTCCCCTCCATCAGTGACACTCTCCCCTCCATCAGTGACACTCTCCCCTCCATCAGTGACACTCTCCCCTCCATCAGTGACACTCTCCCCTCCATCAGTGACACTCTCCCCTCCATCACTGACACTCACCCCTCCATCAGTGACACTCTCCCCTCCATCAGTGACACTCTCCTCTCCATCAGTGACACTCTCCCCTCCATCAGTGACACTCTCCCCTCCATCAGTGACACTCTCGCCTCCATCAGTGGCACTCTATCCTCCATCAGTGGCACTATCCATTCCATCACTGACACTACCTCATCATTAATAACACTCCCTCCTCCATCAGTGACACTCACCCCTCCATCAGTGACACTCTCGCCTCCATCAGTGACACTCTCCCCTCAATCAGTGACACTCACCCCTCCATCAGTGACACTCTATTCTCCATCAGTCGCTCTGTCCCCTGCATCAGTGACGCTCCTGCCTCCATTTATGACACTCCATCCTCCATCAGTGACACTGTCTCCACTCTGAGTGACACTCACCCCTCCATCAGTGACACTCTCACCTCCATCAGTGACACTCTCCCCTCAATCAGTGACACTCTCCCCTCCATCAGTGACACTCTCCCCTCCATCAGTGACACTCTCCCCTCTATCAGTGACACTCCCCCCTCCATCAGTGACACTCTACCTCCCTTTAATGCCTCTCATCCCTCCATCAGGAGACTCTCCCCTCCATCACGGTTCCTCTATCGTCGCTATGTTAAAATCCTTGCAGTCCCTACCTAAAAGCTGGCCTTGCCATGAATGAATAAAAAAAATCAGTGACATTCTCTCCTCCATCAGTGACACTCTCCACTCCATCAGTGACACTCGCCCCTCAATCAGTGACACTGTCCCCTCCACCAGTGACACACTCCCCTCCATCAGTGACACACTCCCCTCCTTCAGTGACACTCTCCCCACCATCAGTGACACTCATTTCTCCATCAGTGACATTCTCTGCTGCATCAGTGACACTCTCCCCTCCTTCAGTGACACTCATTTCTCCATCAGTGACACTCTCCTCTTCATCAGTGACACTCTCCCCTCCTTCAGTGACACTCAGTCCTCGATCAGTGACACTCTCCCCTCCATCACTGACAGTCTCCCCTCCATCAGTGACACTCTCCCCTCCTTCAGTGACACTCATTCCTCCATCAGTGACAGTCTCCCCACCATCAGTAACACTCTCCCCACCATCAGTGACACTCTCCCCTCTATCAGGGGACTCTCCCCTCCATCACCGTTCTTTCATCGTCGCTGTATCAAAATCCCAGCAGTCCCTACCTAGCAGCACTGTGGGAGAACCTTCACAACACGGACTGCAGCAGTTTAAAAAGGCGGCTCACCGCCACCTTCTCAAGGGCAATTAGGGATGGGCAATAAATGCTGGCCTTGCCAGTGACGCCCACATCCCATGAATGAATAAAAAAAATCAGTGACACTCTCTCCTCCATCAGTAACACTCCCCCCTCCATCAGTGACACTCTCGCCTCCATTAATGACACTCCCTCCTACATCTGTGACACTCTCCCCTCCATCAGTGACACCCTCTCCTCGATCAGAGACACTCACCCCTCCATCAGTGAGACTTTCTCCTCCATCAGTGACATTCCACCATCAGTGACACACGCACATCCATGAATGACACGCCCGCCACCATCAGTGACACTCTCTCCTCCATCAATGACAATCCCCCTCCATCAGTAACACTCTCCCCTTCATCAGTGACACTCACCACTCCATCAGTGACTCTCCCTCCTCCATCAGAGACACTCTCCACTCCATTAGTGATACTTTCCCCTCCATCAGTGACACTCACTCCTCCATCGGTGGCCCTCCCATCTCCATCAGTGAAACACTTCTCTCCATCAGTGACTCTCCCTCCCTCATTAGTGACATTGCCTCCTCCATCAGGGACACTTCAGCCAGAAGTGCCGAGTGGATGATCCATCTCGGCCGCCTCCCGATATCCTCACCATCACGGAAGCCAGTCTTCAGCCAATTCGATTCACTCAATGTGATATCAAGAAACGGCTGAGTGCACTGGATACAGCATCATCCCGGCTGTATTGCTGAAGACTTGTGCTCCAGAACTAGCTGCGCCTCTAGCCAAGCTGTTCCAGTACAGCTACAACACAGGCATCTACCCGACAATGTGGAAAATTGCCCAGGTATGTCCTGTCCACAAAAAGCTGGACAAATCCAATCCAGCCAATTACCGCCCCATCAGTCTACTCTCAATCATCAGCAAAGTGATGGAAGGTGTCGTCGACAGTGCTATCTAGCGGCACTTGCTCACCAATAACCTGCTCACCGATGCTCAGTTTGGGTTCCGCCAGGACCACTCGGCTCCAGACCTCATTACAGCCTTGGTCCAAACATGGACAAAATGGCTGAATTCCAGAGGTGAGGTGAGAGTGACTGCCCTTGACATCAAGGCAGCATTACCATCACCAAATCGCCCACCATCAACATCCTGGGGGTCACCATTGACCAGAAACTTAACTGGACCAGCCATATAAATACTGTGGCTACAAGAGCAGGTCAGAGGCTAGGTATTTTCACCAAGGCTTCTTCGACAGCACCTCCCAAACCCGTGACCTCTACCACCTAGAAGGACAAGAGCAGCAGGTACATAGGAACAACACCACCTGCACGTTCCCCTCCAAGTCACACACCATCCCGACTTGGAAATATATTGCCGTTCCTTCATCTTGGAAGGTTAAAATCCTGGAACTCCCTTCCTAACAGCACTGTGGGAGAACCTTCACCACACGGACTGCAGCGGTTCAAGAAGGCGGCTCACCACCACCTTCTCAAGGGCACTTAGGGATGGGCAATAAATGCTGGCCTCGCCAGCGACGCCCACATCCCATGAACGAATAATAAAAAAAAACTCCCTCCTCCATTTGTGACCCTCTCTCCACCATCAGTGAGACTCACCACACCATCAGTGACACTCACCCCGCAATCAGTGACTCTCACCCCTCCATCAGTGACACTCTCTCCTCCATCAGTGACATTCTCTCCTCCTTCATTGACACTTCCCCTCCATCGGTGACACTCCCTCCTCCATTATTAACATTTGGCCTGAATGGATGCCTGTGCCGGTCACTCGCCTCCATCTGTTTCCGCCCTGCAGTCTTGATCATTGTTACTTCCATCAGTGCTGCACCCTGCCCACAGCCAACGATGCTTTGCAACCACCTCTAGGAGATGTGTGACTGCAGCCCTTGGGTGATTTCCCCTATTATACTCTGCCTCTCCCTGTTGGGATGTGCCTGACCTCCTCTTGGTGCCATCCCGCACTGGCATGTTTGAGAATGTGCGACAGCATATGGGGAATTCTGTGGCTGCATCTGCTGCCACATATTCGGCTGTTTATAATGATGAGTTCTGGTTAGAGATGTAGACCTGGAATTGCTGTCTATCAACTGCAAACAATTTGTGTCTGATGTGGTGTACTAAGATGAGTGACCTTTTCCCCAGTATTGGTAGTTATATGGACATCATGACATTGAGTACACAAAATCTGCCAGTTTACCAATGCTTCATCAATGACCTTCCCTCCATCATAAGGTCAGAAACGGGGATATTCGCTGATAATTGCAGAGTGTTCAGTTCCATTCGCAACCCCTCAGATAATGAAGCAGTCCGTGCCCACATGCAGCAAGACCTGGACAACATCCAGGCTTGGGCTGATAAGTGGCAAGTAACATTTGTGCCAGACAAGGCCATCAAATTCCTGGGGGAGGTCACCACTGACCAGAAACTTAACTGGACCAGCCACATAAATACTGTGGCTACAAGAGCAGGTCAGAGGCTGGGTATTCTGCGGTGAGTGACTCACCTCCTAACTCCCCAAAGCCTTCCCACTATCTACAAGACACAAGTCAGGAGTGTGATGGAATGCTCTCAACTTGCCTGGATGAGTGCAGCTCCAAAAACACTCAAGAAGCTCAACACCATCCAGGACAAAGCAGCCCGCTTTGATTGGTACCCCATCCACCACCCTAAACATTCACTCCCTTCACTACCAGCGCACCATGGCTGCAGTGTGTACCATCCACAGGATGCACTGCAGCAACTTGCCAAGGCTTCTTCGACAGCACCTCCCAAACCTGCGACCTCTACCACCTAAAAGGACAAGGGCAGCAGGCGCATGGGAACAACACCACCTGCATGTTCCCCTCCAAGTCACACACCATCCCGACTTGGAAATATATCGCCGTTCCTTCATCGTCGCTGGGTCAAAATCCTGGAACTCCCTTCCTAACAGCACTGTGGGAGAACCTTCACCACACGGACTGCAGCAGTTCAAGAAGGCGGCTCACCACCACCTTCTCAAGGGCAATTAGGGATGGGCAATAAATGCTGGCCTTGCCAGCGACGCCCACATCCCATGAATGAATAAAAAAAAAGTATTGGGTGTGTTTTTCATGAGTATTTGGTAAGGTACAGTTAATATTGGGTGTGTTAAAGTGATTATTGGCTGAGATAGAGTGAATTTTGGGTAGGGTATAATATGTATTGGGTGTGCTTAGAGTGAGTATTGGGTGAGGTACACTGCATAATGTGTGAGAGAAAGTGAGTATTGGTTAAGATGAAGTGAGCATTGGTTGATTTACCATAAGTATTGGGTGAGGTTACAGAAAGTATTGAGTGAGATTACAGTGAGTGTTGGATGTGGTTCGAATCATAGAATCATAGAAAGGCTACAGCACAGAAGGAGGCCATTCAGCCCATCGAGTCCGTGCCGGTTCTATGCAAGAGAAATCCAGCTTGACCTACTCCCCCGTCCTATCCCCGTAGTCCTGCAATTTTTTTCCTTTCAAGTACTTATCCAGTTCCTTTTGAAGGCCATGATTGAATCTGCCTCCACCACCCCCTCAGGCAGTGCATTCCAGATCCTAACCACTCACTGTGTAAAAAAGTTTTTCCTCATGTCACCTTTGGTTCTTTTGCCAAGCACCTTAAATCTATGTCCTCTGGTTCTTGACCCTTCCACCAATCGGAACAGTTTCTCTCTATCTACTCTGTTTAGACCTTTCATGATTTTGAATACCTCGATCAAATCTCCTCGCAACCGTCTCCACGTAACTAAAGCCCCTCATCCCTGGAATCATTCTAGTAAATCTCTTCTGCACCCTCTCTAAGGCCTTCACATCTTTCCTAAAGTACAGTGTCCAGAACTGGACACAATACTCCAATTGTGGTCGAACCAGTGTTTTATAAAGGTTCATCGTGACTTCCATGCTTTTGTACTCTATGCCTCTATTTATAAAGCCCAGCATCCCGTTTACCCGACTGATTCCTGGGATGGCAGGACTGACATATGAGGAGAGATTGGGTCGACTAGGCCTATATTCACTAGAGTTTAGAAGAATGAGAGGTGATCTCATCGAAACATATAAAATTCTAACAGGACTAGACAGACTAGATGCAGGAAGGATGTTCCCGATGGCTGGGGAGTCCAGAAGCAGAGGTCACAGGCTCAGGATACGGGGTATGCCATTTAGAACCGAGATGAGGAGAAATTTCTTCATTCAGAGGGTGGTGAACCTGTGGAATTCTCTAACACAGAAGGCTGTGGAAGCCAAGTCATTAGATGTATTCAAGAAGGAGATATATTTCTTAATGCTAAAGGGATCAAGGGATATGGGGAAAAAGCGGGAACAGGGTACTGAGTTAGACGATCAGCCATGATCATTTTGAATGGCGGAGCAGGCCTGAAGGGCCAAATGGCCTACTCTTGCTCCTATTTTCTATGTTTCTATGTATACTTTTTTAACCGCTTTCTCAACCTGCCCTGCCACCTTCAAGGATTTGTGCACATATACCCCCAGATCTCTCTGTTCCTGTATCCCTTTTAGAATTGTGCCCTCTAGTTTATATTGCCTCTCCTCGTTCTTCCGACCGAAATGTATCACTTCGCACCTTTCTGCGTTAAATTTCATCTGCTACGTGTCTGCCCATGCTGCCAGCCTGCTCATATCCTCCTCACTGTTTACTACACTTCCAAATTTCGGTCCCCTCATCTAAGTTATTGATATATATTGAAAACAGCTGAGACCCAAGCACTGATCCTTGTGGCATCCCACTAGTTACAACCTGCCAACCCGAAAATGACCCATTTATTCCTACTCTCTGTTTTCTGTCCGTTAACCAATCCTCAATCCATGCCATTATATTACTCACATTCCAAGAGCCCTAATCTTGTGTAACAACCTCTTGTGTGGCACCTTGTTGAACACCTTTTGAAAATCCAAATATACTACACCCACTGGTTCCCCCTTATCTACCCTGCTAGTTACACCCTCTAAAAACTCTAATAGATTTGTCAAACACGATTTCCCTTTCATAAAACTGTGTGGACTCTGCCTAATCATATTATGATTTTCTAAATGCCCTGTTGCTACATCCTTAATAATAGGTTCTAACATTTCCCTATTACTGATGTCAGGCTAATTGTCCTATATTTCTCTGTTTTATCTCTCCCTCCTTTCTTGAATAGTGGGGTTACATTTGCTACCTTCCAATCCATGGGGACTGTTCTAGTATCTAGGGAATTCTGGAAGATCAGGACCATTGCATCCATTATCTTTGCACTACCTCTTTTAAAACCTTAGGATGTAGGCCATCAGGTCCAAGGGATTTGCTTTTAGTCCCTTTAATATCTCGAGTTCTTTTTCTTTACTAATTTTAATTACTTTAAGTTCCTCACTCTCATTAGGCCTTTGGTTCCCCACTATTTCTGGTATTTTTTTGTGAAGACAGATACAAAATATTCATTTAATGCCGCTGCCATTTCCTTATTCCCCATTATAAGTTCTCCTGTCTCTGCCTCTTCCTTTTTACATACTTGTAA
This sequence comes from Heptranchias perlo, assembly GCF_035084215.1. Taxonomy (NCBI): domain Eukaryota; kingdom Metazoa; phylum Chordata; class Chondrichthyes; order Hexanchiformes; family Hexanchidae; genus Heptranchias; species Heptranchias perlo. The sequence continues at coordinate 10,743,599 of NC_090336.1, read as the reverse complement.
AAGCTCTTACAATCTGTTTTTATATTTCTTGCTAGTTTACTCTCACATTCCATTTTCTCCCTCTTTATCAATTCCTTGGTCATCCTTTATTGATTTCTAAAATCCTCCAAATCCTCAGGCTTGCTATTCTTTTTGGCAACATTGTAAGCCTTTTCTTTTAATCTGATACTATCCTTAATTTCTCTAGTTAACCATGGTTGGATCACTTTTCCCATGGAGTTTTTATTCCTCAAGGGAATGTATATTCGTTGGGAATTATGAATTATTTCTTTAAATGTTCACCAGTGCTTATTTACTGTCATATCTTTTAATCTAATTTCCCAATCTAACTTAGCCAACTAGCCCCTCACACCTATGTTTACAGTGGATATTGGATGTGTTTACACTAAATATTGTGTGCGTTTACAGAGAATATTGGATGTATGTTTTTACAATGAGTATTGGGTGAGGTACAGTGTATATTCGGTATATTGACAGTGAGTATTGGATGTGTTTATAGTGAGAATCGGGTCAGGTATAATGAGTATTGGTTGAGGTACAGTGAATATTGGGTGAGGTTACAGTCAATATTGGGTGTGTTTACAGCGAGTATTGGATAGGTTTATAGTGAGTATTGGGTGAGGTACAGTGAGTATTGGATAGGTTTATAGTGAGTATTGGATGAGGTACAGTGAGTATTGGGTGTGTTTACAGTGTGTATTGGGTGAGGGTACGGTGAATATTGAGTGTATTTACAGTGAATATTGTGTGTGTTCACAGTGAATTTTGGATGTATTTACATTGAGTATTGGATGAAGTACAGTAAATATTGGGTGTGTTTACAGTGAATATTGGATGTGTTTACATGAGTTTATACTGAGATTTGAGTGCGGTACAGAGTATTGGGTGAGGGTTTAGTGAGTATTGGGTGAGGTACTGTGAGTATTGGGTGAAGTACAGTGAGTATTGGGTGAGGTACAGTGAGTATTGGGTGAGGTACTGTGTGTATTGGATGAGGTACTGTGAGTATTGGGTGAAGTACTGTGAGTATTGGATGAGGTACTGTGAGTATTGGGTGAGGTACTGTGTGTATTGGATGAGGTACTGTGAGTATTGGGTGAAGTACAGTGAGTATTGGGTGAAGTACTGTGAGTATTGGGTGAGGTACTGTGTGTATTGGATGAGGTACTGTGAGTATTGGGTGAGGTACTGTGAGTATTGGGTGAAGTACAGTGAGTATTGGGTGAGGGTACTGTGAGTATTGGATGAGGTACTGTGAGTATTGGGTGAGGTACGGTGTGTATTGGGTGAAGTACAGTGTGTATTGGGTGAAGTACTGTGTGTATTGGGTGAAGTACAGTGAGTATTGGGTGAAGTACAGTGAGTATTGGGTGAGGTACAGTGAGTATTGGGTGAAGTACAGTGAGTATTGGGTGAGGTACTGTGAGTATTGGATGAGGTACTGTGAGTATTGGGTGAGGTACGGTGTGTATTGGGTGAAGTACTGTGTGTATTGGGTGAGGTACAGTGAGTATTGGGTGAAGTACAGTGAGTATTGGGTGAAGTACAGTGAGTATTGGGTGAGGTACAGTGAGTATTGGGTGAAGTACTGTGTGTATTGGGTGAAGTACAGTGAGTATTGGGTGAGGTACTGTGTGTATTGGGTGAGGTAATGTGAGTATTGGGTGAAGTACTGTGTGTATTGGGTGAAGTACAGTGTGTATTGGGTGAAGTACAGTGAGTATTGGGTGAGGTACAGTGAGTATTGGATGAGGTACTGTGAGTATTGGGTGAGGTACTCTGTGTATTGGGTGAGGTACAGTGAGTATTGGGTGAGGTACAGTGAGTATTGGGTGAAGTACTGTGTGTATTGGGTGAGGTACTGTGAGTATTGGATGAGGTACAGTGAGTATTGGATGAGGTACAGTGAGTATTCGGTGAGGTACTGTGTGTATTGGGTGAAGTACAGTGAGTATTGGGTGAAGTACAGTGTGTATTGGCTGAAGTACAGTGAGTATTGGATGAGGTACTGTGTGTATTGGGTGAGGTACTGTGTGTATTGGGTGAGGTACTGTGTGTATTGGGTGAGGTACAGTGTGTATTGGGTGAGGTACTGTGAGTATTGGGTGAGGTACTGTGTGTATTGGGTGAGGTACTGTGAGTATTGGGTGAGGGACTGTGTGTATTGGGTGAGGTACTGTGAGTATTGGATGAAGTACTGTGAGTATTGGGTGAGGTACAGTGTGTATTGGGTGAAGTACAGTGAGTATTGGTTGAAGTACTGTGACTATTGGGTGAGGTACAGTGTGTATTGGGTGAAGTACTGTGAGTATTGGGTGAGGTACAGTGTGTATTGGGTGAAGTACAGTGAGTATTGGGTGAAGTACTGTGAGTATTGGGTGAGGTACGTTGTGTATTGGGTGAGGTACAGTGAGTATTGGGTGAAGTACTGTGAGTATTGGGTGAGGTACAGTGTGTATTGGGTGAAGTACAGTGAGTATTGGGTGAAGTACTGTGAGTATTGGGTGAGGGACAGTGAGTATTGGGTGAAGTACTGTGAGTATTGGGTGAGGTACAGTGTGTATTGGGTGAGGTACAGTGAGTATTGGGTGAAGTACTGTGAGTATTGGGTGAGGTACTGTGTGTATTGGGTGAGGTACTGTGAGTATTGGGTGAAGTACTGTGTGTATTGGATGAGGTACTGTGAGTATTGGGTGAGGTACTGTGAGTATTGGGTGAGGCACTGTGAGTATTGGGTGAGGTACTGTGAGTATTGGGTGAGGTACTGTGAGTATTGGGTGAAGTACTGTGAGTATTGGGTGAGGTACAGTGAGTATTGGGTGAAGTACAGTGAGTATTGGGTGAGGTACTGTGAGTATTGGATGAGGTACTGTGAGTATTGGGTGAGGTACGGTGTGTATTGGGTGAAGTACAGTGAGTATTGGGTGAAGTACAGTGAGTATTGGGTGAAGTACAGTGAGTATTGGGTGAGGTACAGTGAGTATTGGGTGAAGTGCAGTGAGTATTGCGTGAAGTACAGTGAGTATTGGGTGAGGTACAGTGAGTATTGGGTGAAGTACAGTGAGTATTGGGTGAAGTACAGTGAGTATTGGGTGAGGTACAGTGAGTATTGGGTGAAGTACTGTGTGTATTGGGTGAAGTACAGTGAGTATTGGGTGAAGTACAGTGTGTATTGGATGAGGTACTGTGAGTATTGGGTGAAGTACTGTGTGTATTGGGTGAAGTACTGTGTGTATTGGGTGAAGTACAGTGAGTATTGGGTGAAGTACAGTGTGTATTGGATGAGGTACTGTGTGTATTGGGTGAGGTACTGTGAGTATTGGATGAGGTACTGTGAGTATTGGGTGAGGTACAGTGAGTATTGGGTGAGGTACAGTGAGTATTGGGTGAAGTACTGTGTGTATTGGGTGAGGTACAGTGAGTATTGGATGAGGTACTGTGAGTATTGGGTGAGGTACAGTGAGTATTGGATGAGGTACTGTGAGTATTGGGTGAGGTACTGTGAGTAATGGGTGAAGTACAGTGTGTATTGGGTGAAGTACAGTGAGTATTGGATGAGGTACTGTGTGTATTGGGTGAGGTACTGTGAGTATTGGATGAGGTACTGTGTGTATTGGGTGAAATACAGTGAGTATTGGATGAGGTACTGTGTGTATTGGGTGAGGTACTGTAAGTATTGGATGAGGTACTGTGTGTATTGGGTGAAGTACAGTGAGTATTGGATGAGGTACTGTGTGTATTGGGTGAGGTACAGTGAGTATTGGATGAGGTACAGTGTGTATTGGGTGAGGTACTGTGAGTATTGGATGAGGTACTGTGTGTATTGGGTGAAGTACAGTGAGTATTGGATGAGGTACAGTGTGTATTGGGTGAGGTACTGTGAGTATTGGATGAGGTACTGTGTGTATTGGGTGAAGTACAGTGAGTATTGGGTGAGGTACTGTGTGTATTGGGTGAGGTACTGTGCGTATTGGGTGAGGTACTGTGAGTATTGGGTGAAGTACAGTGTGTATTGGGTGAAGTACAGTGAGTATTGGATGAGGTACTGTGTGTATTGGGTGAGGTACTGTGAGTATTGGGTGAAGTACAGTGTGTATTGGGTGAGGTACTGTGAGTATTGGGTGAAGTACAGTGAGTATTGGGTGAAGTACAGTGTGTATTGGGTGAGGTACTGTGTGTATTGGGTGAGGTACTGTGAGTATTGGGTGAGGTACTGTGAGTATTGGGTGAGGTACTGTGAGTATTGGGTGAGGTACTGTGAGTATTGGGTGAGGTACTGTGAGTATTGGGTGAGGTACTGTGAGTATTGGGTGAGGTACTGTGTGTATTGGGTGAGGTACTGTGAGTATTGGGTGAGGTACATTGAGTATTGGGTGAAGTACTGTGAGTATTGGGTGAGGTACTGTGTGTATTGGGTGAGGTACTGTGAGTATTGGGTGAGGTACTGTGTGTATTGGGTGAGGTACTGTGAGTATTGGGTGAGGTACAGTGAGTATTGGGTGAAGTACTGTGAGTATTGGGTGAGGTACTGTGTGTATTGGGTGAGGTACTGTGAGTATTGGGTGAGGTACTGTGTGTATTGGATGAGGTACTGTGTGTATTGGGTGAAGTACTGTGAGTATTGGGTGAGGTGCAGTGTGTATTGGGTGAGGTACTGTGAGTATTGGGTGAGGTACTGTGAGTATTGGATGAGGTACTGTGTGTATTGGGTGAGGTACAGTGTGTATTGGGTGAGGTACTGTGAGTATTGGATGAGGTACTGTGAGTATTGGGTGAGGTACAGTGTGTATTGGGTGAGGTACTGTGATTATTGGATGAGGTACTGTGAGTATTGGGTGAGGGTACTGTGAGTATTGGGTGAGGTACAGTGTGTATTGGGTGAGGGGACTGTGAGTATTGGGTGAGGTACTGTGAGTATTGGGTGAGGTACTGTGAGTATTGGGTGAGGTACTGTGTGTATTGGGTGAGGTACAGTGAGTATTGGGTGAGGGTACTGTGAGTATTGGGTGAGGTACAGTGTGTATTGGGTGAGGGTACTGTGAGTATTGGGTGAGGTACTGTGAGTATTGGGTGAGGTACTGTGAGTATTGGGTGAGGTACTCTGTGTATTGGGTGAGGTACTGTGAGTATTGGGTGAGGTTCTGTGAGTATTGGGTGAGGTACAGTGTGTATTGGGTGAGGGTTCAGTGAGTATTGGGTGAGGTACAGTGTGTATTGGGTGAGGGTACTGTGAGTATTGGGTGAGGTACTGTGAGTATTGGGTGAGGTACTGTGAGTATTGGGTGAGGTACTGTGTGTATTGGGTGAGGTACTGTGAGTATTGGGTGAGGTACTGTGAGTATTGGGTGAGGTACTGTGTGTATTGGGTGAGGTACTGTGAGTATTGGGTGAGGTACTGTGAGTATTGGGTGAGGTACTGTGTGTATTGGGTGAGGTACTGTGAGTATTGGGTGGGGTACTGTGAGTATTGGATGAGGTACTGTGTGTATTGGATGAGGTACTGTGTGTATTGGATGAGGGTACTGTGAGTATTGGATGAGGTACTGTGTGTATTGGATGAGGGTACTGTGAGTATTGGATGAGGTACTGTGAGTATTGGGTGAGGTACTGTGAGTATTGGATGAGGTACTGTGAGTATTGGATGAGGTACTGTGAGTATTGGGTGAGGTACTGTGTGTATTGGGTGAGGTACTGTGTGTATTGGATGAGGTACTGTGTGTATTGGGTGAGGTACTGTGAGTATTGGATGAGGTACTGTGTGTATTGGGTGAGGTACTGTGAGTATTGGATGAGGTACTGTGAGTATTGGGTGAGGTACTGTGAGTATTGGATGAGGTACTGTGAGTATTGGGTGAGGTACTGTGAGTATTGGGTGAGGTACTGTGAGTATTGGGTGAGGTACTGTGAGTATTGGGTGAGGTACTGTGAGTATTGGGTGAGGTACTGTGAGTATTGGGTGAGGTACTGTGAGTATTGGGTGAGGTACTTTGAGTATTGGATGAGGTACTGTGAGTATTGGGTGAGGTACTGTGAGTATTGGGTGAAGTACTGTGTGTATTGGGTGAAGTACAGTGTGTATTGGGTGAGGTACTGTGTGTATTGGGTGAAGTACAGTGAGTATTGGGTGAGGTACAGTGTGTATTATGTGAGGTACTGTGAGTATTGGGTGAGGTACTGTGTGTATTGGGTGAGGTACTGTGAGTATTGGGTGAAGTACAGTGAGTATTGGGTGAAGTACAGTGAGTATTGGGTGAGGTACTGTGTGTATTGGGTTAGGTACTGTGAGTATTGGGTGAGGTACTGTGAGTATTGGGTGAGGTACTGTGTGTATTGGGTGAGGTACTGTGAGTATTGGATGAGGTACTGTGTGTATTGGATGAGGTACTGTGAGTATTGGGTGAGGTGCTGTGTGTATTGGGTGAGGTACTGTGTGTATTGGGTGAGGTACTGTGAGTATTGAGTGAGGTACTGTGTGTATTGGGTGAGGTACTGTGAGTATTGGATGAGGTACTGTGAGTATTGGGTGAGGTACTGTGTGTATTGGGTGAGGTACTGTGAGTATTGGATGAGGTACTGTGAGTATTGGGTGAAGTACAGTGAGTATTGGGTGAAGTACTGTGAGTATTGGGTGAGGTACTGTGAGTATTGGGTGAGGTACTGTGTGTATTGGGTGAGGTACTGTGAGTATTGGGTGAGGTACTGTGTGTATTGGGTGAGGTACTGTGAGTATTGGGTGAGGTACTGTGAGTATTGGGTGAGGGTACAGTGAGTATTGGGTGAGGTACTGTGTGTATTGGGTGAAGTACAGTGAGTATTGGATGAGGTACTGTGTGTATTGGGTGAGGTACTGTGAGTATTGGGTGAGGTACTGTGTGTATTGGGTGAAGTACAGTGAGTATTGGGTGAAGTACAGTGATTATTGGGTGAAGTACAGTGAGTATTGGGTGAGGTACTGTGTGTATTGGGTGAGGTACAGTGTGTATTGTGTGAGGTACTGTGAGTATTGGGTGAAGTACTGTGAGTATTGGATGAGGTACAGTGAGTATTGCGTGAGGTACTGTGAGTATTGGGTGAGGTACAGTGAGTATTGGATGAGGTACTGTGAGTATTGGGTGAGGTACTGTGAGTATTGGGTGAGGTACTGTGAGTATTGGGTGAGGTACTGTGAGTATTGGGTGAGGTACTGTGTGTATTGGATGAGGTACTGTGAGTATTGGGTGAGGTACTGTGAGTATTGGGTGAGGTACTGTGAGTATTGGGTGAGGTACTGTGAGTATTGGGTGAAGTACAGTGAGTATTGGGTGAGGTACTGTGAGTATTGGGTGAAGTACTGTGAGTATTGGGTGAGGTACTGTGAGTATTGGGTGAGGGTACTGTGAGTATTGGATGAGGTACTGTGAGTATTGGGTGAAGTACAGTGAGTATTGGGTGAGGGTACTGTGAGTATTGGGTGAGGTACTGTGAGTATTGGGTGAGGTACTGTGAGTATTGGGTGAAGTACAGTGTGTATTGGGTGAGGTACTGTGAGTATTGGGTGAAGTACAGTGAGTATTGGGTGAAGTACAGTGAGTATTGCGTGAAGTACAGTGAGTATTGGGTGAGGTACTGTGAGTATTGGGTGAAGTACAGTGAGTATTGGGTGAAGTACAGTGAGTATTGGGTGAGGTACTGTGAGAATTGGGTGAAGTACAGTGTGTATTGGGTGAAGTACAGTGTGTATTGGGTGAAGTACAGTGAGTATTGGGTGAAGTACAGTGAGTATTGGGTGAGGTACTGTGAGTATTGGGTGAAGTACAGTGAGTATTGGGTGAAGTACAGTGAGTATTGGGTGAGGTACTGTGAGTATTGGGTGAAGTACAGTGAGTATTGGGTGAAGTACAGTGAGTATTGGGTGAGGTACTGTGAGTATTGGATGAAGTACAGTGAGTATTGGGTGAAGTACAGTGAGTATTGGGTGAAGTACAGTGAGTATTGGGTGAAGTACTGTGAGTATTGGGTGAAGTACAGTGAGTATTGGGTGAGGGTACTGTGAGTATTGGGTGAGGTACTGTGTGTATTGGGTGAGGTACTGTGTGTATTGGATGAAGTACAGTGAGTATTGGATGAGGTACTGTGAGTATTGGGTGAGGTGCTGTGTGTATTGGGTGAGGTACTGTGTGTATTGGGTGAGGTACTGTGAGTATTGAGTGAGGTACTGTGTGTATTGGGTGAGGTACTGTGAGTATTGGATGAGGTACTGTGAGTATTGGGTGAGGTACTGTGTGTATTGGGTGAGGTACTGTGAGTATTGGATGAGGTACTGTGAGTATTGGGTGAAGTACAGTGAGTATTGGGTGAAGTACTGTGAGTATTGGGTGAGGTACTGTGAGTATTGGGTGAGGTACTGTGTGTATTGGGTGAGGTACTGTGAGTATTGGGTGAGGTACTGTGAGTATTGGGTGAGGGTACAGTGAGTATTGGGTGAGGTACTGTGTGTATTGGGTGAAGTACAGTGAGTATTGGATGAGGTACTGTGTGTATTGGGTGAGGTACTGTGAGTATTGGGTGAGGTACTGTGTGTATTGGGTGAAGTACAGTGAGTATTGGGTGAAGTACAGTGATTATTGGGTGAAGTACACTGAGTATTGGGTGAGGTACTGTGTGTATTGGGTGAGGTACAGTGTGTATTGTGTGAGGTACTGTGAGTATTGGGTGAAGTACTGTGAGTATTGGATGAGGTACAGTGAGTATTGCGTGAGGTACTGTGAGTATTGGGTGAGGTACAGTGAGTATTGGATGAGGTACTGTGAGTATTGGGTGAGGTACTGTGAGTATTGGGTGAGGTACTGTGAGTATTGGGTGAGGTACTGTGAGTATTGGGTGAGGTACTGTGTGTATTGGGTGAGGTACTGTGTGTATTGGATGAGGTACTGTGAGTATTGGGTGAGGTACTGTGAGTATTGGGTGAGGTACTGTGAGTATTGGGTGAGGTACTGTGAGTATTGGGTGAAGTACAGTGAGTATTGGGTGAGGTACTGTGAGTATTGGGTGAAGTACTGTGAGTATTGGGTGAGGTACTGTGAGTATTGGGTGAGGGTACTGTGAGTATTGGATGAGGTACTGTGAGTATTGGGTGAAGTACAGTGAGTATTGGGTGAGGGTACTGTGAGTATTGGGTGAGGTACTGTGAGTATTGGGTGAGGTACTGTGAGTATTGGGTGAAGTACAGTGTGTATTGGGTGAGGTACTGTGAGTATTGGGTGAAGTACAGTGAGTATTGGGTGAGGTACTGTGAGTATTGGGTGAAGTACAGTGAGTATTGGGTGAAGTACAGTGAGTATTGGGTGAAGTACAGTGAGTATTGGGTGAAGTACAGTGAGTATTGCGTGAAGTACAGTGAGTATTGGGTGAGGTACTGTGAGTATTGGGTGAAGTACAGTGAGTATTGGGTGAGGTACTGTGAGTATTGGGTGAAGTACAGTGTGTATTGGGTGAAGTACAGTGAGTATTGGGTGAAGTACAGTGAGTATTGGGTGAGGTACTGTGAGTATTGGGTGAAGTACAGTGAGTATTGGGTGAAGTACAGTGAGTATTGGGTGAGGTACTGTGAGTATTGGGTGAAGTACAGTGAGTATTGGGTGAAGTACAGTGAGTATTGGGTGAGGTACTGTGAGTATTGGATGAAGTACAGTGAGTATTGGGTGAAGTACAGTGAGTATTGGGTGAAGTACAGTGAGTATTGGGTGAAGTACTGTGAGTATTGGGTGAAGTACAGTGAGTATTGGGTGAGGGTACTGTGAGTATTGGGTGAGGCACTGTGTGTATTGGGTGAGGTACTGTGTGTATTGGGTGACGTACAGTGAGTATTGGGTGAGGTACTGTGAGTATTGGGTGAGGGTACAGTGAGTATTGGGTGAGGTACTGTGAGTATTGGGTGAGGTACTGTGTGTATTCGGTGAAGTACAGTGAGTATTGGGTGAGGTACTGTGTGTATTGGGTGAAGTACAGTGAGTATTGGGTGAGGGTACTGTGAGTATTGGATGAGGTACTGTGAGTATTGGGTGAAGTACAGTGAGTATTGGGTGAGGGTACTGTGAGTATTGGGTGAGGTACTGTGTGTATTGGGTGAAGTACTGTGAGTATTGGGTGAGGTCCTGTGAGTATTGGGTGAGGTACTGTGTGTATTGGGTGAGGTACTGTGAGTATTGGGTGAGGTACAGTGAGTATTGGGTGAGGTACTGTGAGTATTGGGTGAAGTACAGTGAGTATTGGGTGAAGTACAGTGTGTATTGGGTGAGGTACAGTGAGTATTGGGTGAAGTACAGTGAGTATTGGGTGAAGTACAGTGTGTATTGGGTGAGGTACAGTGAGTATTGGGTGAAGTACAGTGAGTATTGGGTGAGGTACAGTGAGTATTGGGTGAAGTACAGTGTGTATTGGGTGAAGTACAGTGTGTATTGGGTGAGGTACAGTGAGTATTGGGTGAAGTACAGTGAGTATTGGGTGAAGTACAGTGTGTATTGGGTGAAGTACAGTGTGTATTGGGTGAGGTACAGTGTGTATTGGGTGAGGTACAGTGAGTATTGGGTGAGGTACAGTGAGTATTGGGTGAAGTACAGTGAGTATTGGGTGAAGTACAGTGAGTATTGGGTGAAGTACAGTGAGTATTGGGTGAAGTACAGTGAGTATTGGGTGAAGTACAGTGTGTATTGGGTGAAGTACAGTGTGTATTGGGTGAAGTGCAGTGAGTATTGGGTGAGGTACAGTGAGTATTGGGTGAGGTACAGTGAGTATTGGGTGAAGTACTGTGAGTATTGGGTGAAGTACAGTGAGTATTGGGTGAGGTACTGTGTGTATTGGGTGAAGTACAGTGAGTATTGGGTGAGGTACTGTGTGTATTGGGTGAGGTACAGTGTGTATTGGGTGAAGTACAGTGAGTATTGGGTGAGGTACTGTGTGTATTGGGTGAGGTACTGTGAGTATTGGGTGAGGTACTGTGAGTATTGGGTGAGGTACTGTGAGTCTTGGGTGAAGTACTGTGAGTATTGGGTGAAGTACAGTGAGTATTGGGTGAGGTACTGTGAGTATTGGGTGAGGTACTGTGAGTATTGGGTGAAGTACAGTGAGTATTGGATGAGGTACTGTGAGTATTGGGTGAAGTACAGTGAGTATTGGGTGAAGTACATTGAGTATTGGGTGAAGTACAGTGAGTATTGGGTGAGGTACAGTGAGTATTGGGTGAGGTACAGTGAGTATTGGGTGAGGTACAGTGAGTATTGGGTGAAGTACAGTGAGTATTGGATGAGGTACTGTGAGTATTGGGTGAAGTACAGTGAGTATTGGGTGAAGTACAGTGAGTATTGGGTGAGGTACAGTGAGTATTGGGTGAAGTACAGTGAGTATTGGGTGAGGTACAGTGAGTATTGGGTGAAGTACAGTGTGTATTCGGGGAGGCTGCAGTGAGTATATCCGGTGTGTTTACTGTGAATATTGGGTCTGTTTACAGCAAATATTGGGTGTGTTTATAATAAATATTGGATGTGTTTACAGTGAGTATTGGGTGAGGTACAGTGAGTTGTTTGTGAGTTAAAGTGAATATTGTGTGTGTTAACAGTGACTATTGCATGACTTTATCGTGAATATTAGGTGTTTTTACAGTAAATATTGGGTGTATTTACAGTAAATATTGGGTGTATTTACGGTTAATATTGGGTGTGTTTATGGTGAATAGTGGTGATTTTACAGTGCGTACAGGGTGTGTTTACAGTGAATTATGGGCGTATTTACAGTGAGTATTGGGTGCGTTTATACTGGATATCGGGTGTTTACAGTGGTTATTGGTTGTGCTTGCAATGAGTATTGGGCGTGTTTACAGTGGACATTGGATGAGTTTATATTTAGTATTGGATGTGCTTATATTGAGAATTGGGTGTGTTTACAGTGAAAATTGGTTGTGTTTACACTGAGTAGTGGATGTGTTTACAGGGAGTATTGGGTGAAGTACAGTGTGTATTGGGGGAGGCTACAGTGAGAATTGGGTGAAGCACAGTGAGCATTGGGTGTATTTATAATGAATATTGGATAATGTACAGTGAATATTCAGTGAGGTACAGTGTGTATCGGGTGTGTTTACAGTGAATATTGTGTGTTTTCTCAGTGAATAATGATTGTGTTTACAGAAAATATTGGTGTGTTTACAGTGAATATTGGTGCTTTTACAGTGAGATTTGGTTGTGTTTACTGTGAGGTATTGGGTGTATTTACATTGGATATTGGGGTGTTTTTACAGTGAGTATTGGGTGTGTTTACAGTGAATATTGGGTGTGTTTACAGTGACTATTTTATGTGTTTACAGTAAGTATTTGGTGAGTTACAGTGAGTATTGGGTAAGGATAGTGCAAGTATTGGATGAGGGTACAGTCAGTATTGAATGAGGGTACAGTGAGTATTCAATGAGGTAAAGTGTGTATTGAGTGAGATACAGTGAGTATTGTGTGATGTTCAGTTTGGGTTCCGCCAGGACCACTTGGCTCCAGAACTCATTACAGCCTTGGTCCAAACATGGACAAAATGGCTGAATTCCAGTGTTGAGGTGAGAGTGACTGCCCTTGACATCAAGGCAGCATTTGATCGAGTGTGGCACCAAGGAGCCCTAATAAAATTGAAGTCAGTGGGAATCAGGGGGAAAACTCTCCAGTGGCTGGAGACATACCTAGCACAAAGGAAGATGGTAATGGTTGTTGGAGGCTGATCATCTCAGCCCCAGGACATTGCTGCAAGAGTTCCTCAGGGCAGTGTCCTTGGTCCAACCATCTTCAGCTGCTTCATCAATGACCTTCCCTCCATCCTAAGGTCAGAAGTGGGGATGTTTGCTGATGATTGCACAGTGTTCAGCTCCATTCACAACTCCTCAGATAATGAAGCAGTCCGTGCCCGTATGCAGCAAGACCTGGACAACATCCAGGCTTGATCTGATAAGTGGCAAGTAACATTTGTGCCAGACAAGTGCCAGGCAATGACTATCTCCAACAAGGGAGCGTCTAACCACCTCCCCTTGACAATCAATGGCATTACCATCGCCGAATCCCCCACCATCGAGATCCTGGGGGTCACCATTGACCAGAAACTTAACTGGACCAGCCACATAAATACTGTGGCTACAAGAGCAGGTCAGAGGCTGGGTATTCTGTGGCACGTGACTCACCTCCTGACTCCCCAAAGCCTTTCCACCATCTCCAAGGCAAAAGTCAGGAGTGTGATGGAATACTCTCCACTTGCCTGGATGAGTGCAGCTCCAACAACACTGAAGAAGCTCGACACCATCCAGGACAAAGCAGCCCGCTTGATTGGCACCCCATCCACCACCTTAAATATTCACTCCCTCCACCACCGGCACACTGTAGCTGCTGTGTGTACCATCTACAGGATGCACTGCAGCATCTCGCCAATGCTTCTTCGACAGCACCTCCCAAACTCGCAACCTCTACCACCTGGAAGGACAAGGGCAGCAGGCGCATGGGAACACCACCACCTGCACGTTCCTCTCAAAGTCATACACCATCCCAAATTGGAAAAATATCACTGTTCCTTCATCATCGCTGGGTCAAAATCCTGGAACTCCCTACCTAACAGCGCTGTGGGAGTACCTTCACCACACAGACAGCAGTGGTTCAAGAAGGCAGCTCACCACCATCTTCTCAAGGACAATTTGGGATGAGAAATAAATGATGGCCTTACCAGTGATGCCCACATCCCATGAATGAATTTTAAAAAATGTAGAGTCAGTATTGGGTGAAGTACAGTGAGTATTGGGTGCAGCCCAGTGAGTATTGGGTACATTTACTGTGAATATTGGGTATGTTTACAATGAGTATTGGATAGGTTTATAGTGAGTATTGGGTGAGGTACAGTGAGTATTGGTTGAGGTTACAGTCAATATTGTGAGAGGTACAGTGAGTAATGGTTGAGGTTACAGTCGATATTGGGTGAGGTACAGTGATTATTGGGTGAGGTACAATGTTTTATTGGGTGTGTTTACAGTGAGCATTGGATTTGATTACAGTGAATATTGGATGAGGTGCAGTGAGAATTGGGCGAGAAGAATCAGAATAAGGATAGGGCCACTAATGGATGCACAAGATAAACTCACAGATAATGACAGCGAAATGGCAGAAATATTGAATAGTTTGTCTCATTATTTACCAGGGAGACTAACAAGGTGAATGACATTGGAAGAGGCATTCAAAAAAGGTATGAAACATAAGATAGAAAGGGGGGAGATTATTGATAAACTAATTAAACTTATAGAGGATAAAACCCATGATCCAGATCAATTGCATCCATGCATATTAAAAAAGGGAGGAGAGAGGAGAGGCAATATTACATATATCCAAAAATTCATTAGTAAAGGGTTTAGTACCAGAAGACTGGCAGACAGCTAATGTTATTCCTGTATTTAAAAAGTGAGATAGAACAAGTCTAGTTAGCTTAACGTTGGTGGTAGGAAAGATAATAGAATCTTTACTCAAAGATGCAATAGAAAAACATCTAGAAAATGAAAATATAATAAATAGTCAGCATGGATTTCAGAAGGGAAAGTCATGCTTGACCAACCTTATTGAATTCTTTGAAGAATTTACAGAAAGAGTAGACAAAGGTAATGTAGTAGATGTAATATATTTGGATTTATAAAAGACCTTCGATAAGGTAACGCATTGTAGACTCATGACTAAGGTCAGAGCATGTGGAGTCCGGGGACATGTAGCAGAATGGATAGCAAGCTGACGACAAAATAGAAAACAGAGAGTAGGGGTTAAGGGTAGCTACTCAGACTGGCAAAAGGTGGGAAGTGGTGTTCCACAGGGATCGGTGCTGGGACCACTGTTGTTCACAATTTACATCAATGATTTGGACTCGGGAATTGGAAGTACAATTTCAAAATTGACAGATGACACCAAATTGGGGGGTGTAATTAATATAAAGGAAGTATGGTTAAAATGCAAGAAGACATTAATAAACTTGCAGAATGGGTGCGTAATTGGCAAATGAATTTCAATATAGATAAGTGTGAAATGGTGCATTTTGGTAGGAAGAATAAGGAGATCACATATTACTTGGATAATAACAGTCCAAATAGGGTAGAGGAGCAAAGGGATCTCGGGATACAGATACATAAATCACTAAAAGTAGTGACGCAGGTTAATAAGGCCATTAAAAGGCAAATCAAGCACTGCGGTTCATTTCTAGAGGGATAGAATTGAAAAGCAGAGAAGTTATGTTAAACTTGTGTGGAAACCTGGTTAGACCACACTTGGAGTCCTGTGCACAGTTCTGGCCTCCATATTATAACAATGATATAGAGGCAATGGAGAAGGTGCAAAAAATGATTCACAAGGATGATACCAGAACTGAGAGGATATACTTATCAGGAAAGACTAAACAGTCTGGGGCTCTTTTCTCTAGAAAAGAGAAGGCTGAGGGGTGACCTGATAGAGGTCTTTAAGATAATGAAAAGGTTTTGATAGGGTAGATGTAGAGAAAATGTTTACACTTGTGCTGGAGTCCAAAACTAGAGGTCATAAATATAAGATAGTCACTAATAAATCCAACAGGGAATTCAGGAGAAACTTTTTTACCCAAAGAATGGCAATAATATGAAATGTGCTACCACAAGGATTACTTGAGGCAAAAAGCATAGATGCATTTAAGGGGAAGCTAGATAAGCACAGGAAGGAGAAAGGAATAGAAGGGTATGCTGATAGGGGTAGATGAAGTAGGGAGGGAGGAGGCTTGTGTGAAACATAAACGCCGGCATAGACCTGTTGGGCCGAATGGCCTGTTTCCGTGCTGTAGACTCAATGTAACTCAATATATTTACAGAGCATTGGTGAGTTACAGTTAGTATTGGGTGAATTTACAGTGAGTATTTACTGAGTGTACTGTATTATTGGGTGAGATTACAGTGAGCATTGGAATTGATTACTGTGAGTATTGGATGAGGTATATTGAGTATTCGGTGAGGATCAGTGGGCATTGGGTGAGATACAGTGAGTATTAAATGAGGTTACAGTAAGTATTCGGTGAGGTACAGTGAGCATTGGGTGAGATACAGTGAGTATTAAATGAGTATCCAGTTAGCATTGGGTGAGGTACAGTGAGTATTGAATGAGGGTACAGTAAGTATTGGATGTGGTTACAGTAAATATTTGGTGAGATACAATGAGTAATTCATTATGTAACGGTAAGTTTATTATGAACTCACACTGAATTGAACTGCAGATGTTTGTTGCTGAAGTATTTGCTTCTCCCCATGGTAAACTTATTTGACATTTTTTGCCCATGTTGGAAATATCTGTTGGAATATTATCAAAGGAATATTGAGGGATGAGCAAGTGATTGCCATAGGGGATTTGCAGAGTCCATAGCTTTGGAAACCATTTGGAAGTAATCCCTTGACATCATAAATCAGCAGGGTTGGCTTTGATTGGGTTCTGACCCAACTTCATTTGAGTATGCAACGAATATTGTCTTCACAGCTCGCAGACCATGAGCTGACCAGCAATAAGGGGAAGAGTCTGCATCTCAGCTGTGTTGCAGCATTTGCTGTGTGAGTGGATGAGGCAGGGAAAGATTCGTTCACAAGCGGGCCATCAGTGGATGCCATCTTCATTCTTAAATGGGTGCAATTGCAGCCTTGGAGGGCCTTGCTGCCAGCTGTACCCGCTCCAAGATTTCTAGCAGGGTCGATCAAGGGGCAGAGATGGATACAGTAATGTAGTGATTATGTTACTGGACTAGTAATCCCAAGGCCTGATCTAATAATCCAGAGAATGTAAATTCAAATCCCACCATGGTAGTTTGAGAATTTGAATTCAGTTTAAAAAGTCTAGAAATATAAAGCTGGTATCAGAAATAGTGACCACAAAGCTTTCGGATTGTTGTAAAAACCCAACTGGTTTACTAATGTCCTTTAGGGAAGGAAACCTACTTTCCTTACCTGGTCTGGCCTATATGTGACTCTAGGTCCACATCAATGTGGTTGATTTTTAACTGCTCCCTGAAGTGGCCTATCAAATCGCTTTGAAGAAGGTCCACCACCTTCTCTGGGCAACTAGGAATGGGCAATAAGTGTCAGCCTTGCCAGTGGCATCCACAACCAGAGGATGAATAGAAAGTAGTCTAATCTGGCTATTGTGATGGCACTGGTGTTGGTTGTAAGCTAGATGTGGAGATTCTTACCCCGTAAACAGCTCATTCATTTCATGGGATGACATGAAGCAGGGATAGAAGGCAACAGCAACAATGGCCCAATAGTCACCAATCATATTAAATGTGCTGCTAAATTTTCAAATTCAGAAGCCTGCTTGACCATTGTTTTTACCTGGTGGAAGTGTTCACAGTAGCAGTGCAGGGCTGGTCTGATGCCTTGAAGTGGGTGGCAGAGGAGCAGATTCTGTTATCATTTCAATAACATCATTTCTCCATAGTAAACAGCTTACCTTTCTAACATATAAAGTCCACTTTTTACAGAATGGCTGGAGTTGATATGCTTCTCTTGAATTACGTGATATTGGCTATCAAGCACTATGGTGGGCTACCAGATTTGGTGCATAAGGAGCCTGATTGATACCGACATGCACATTTTCCCTTACATGATCAGCCTAAACCTAATTTCAGATTCACTTAACATTTATGTTATCCCATCTCTTATGGTGTAGATTGCCATTAGCACTAACTGTCAGGGAATGTTCCCCATGCCCAAATCTTGCTCCACCTTGAGTTAAAGCACATTGGATTTCAATTCTTGGCATCCTTTAGGAACAGTATAAATAACCACTAAATTTAACAGATATACTAACAGTTGCTGCCACTTTGCTTCCATTTCCTAGGATATACCCTCATCAATGAAGACTGTCCAGGGGCCGAGTGGAATATCATGTGTCGGGACTGCTGTGAAACGGATCAGATTGAGTGTGTCTGCCCCGGGAAGGAGGAGGTTGTGGGATATTCCGTCCCATGCTGCCGGAATGAGGAAGATGAATGTGACTCTTGTCTGATACACCCAGGTATGGCTGAACTCCACTTCGGAGTGGGAATGAGTCTACAGTTATAATTGAATACTCTTTGTATCTACTGACTTTTTTTCTGGGACTATTTTCCTTTTCCCTTCCTGCTCCAGCAGACTATCTGGGACCTGGGTGGGCAGGCAGGCAAGCCAGCTGCAATCTACCCTTCACCAAGAGCAAGCCACTGGGAGAGAGGACTGACCTTTGACCTTCCCTGTGGGGAAGTACCCCTGCTTTACTCGCTTCCTCCTCCGCAGGATGTTTGAAATGAGGAGGTCACCAAGTGGGGAATTGAAGGCACCGATCTATATCCCACCAACCCACATAACTGACACCCCCCAACCCCCCAGTTCAACAATTACATATTGCAAAAAAAAAAGACTTCTTTCTGGAATTTAGGGTGCTGCGAATGGCCTCAGTGACCCTGGGCTAGAGAGGGAGAAATATTGGGCTGGGTTCCCTTTCCTGTTCGCACTCCATTGATCCCTGCTGAAATCTGTGCATGCAGGGAGAATGGTTGAGGGACGGGATCGGGTTTGGTTGTGATGGTCTGGATGGTCAGATAACTCGCGACACTCACTGTCTGCGCTCACACACGAAGAATTGCCAGTTAGGTGAGGTCGTGGAGAGAGCTGGCACCAGTTAAATTGTACTCCAGCCTGTCACAGAATTACAAAGAAATTACAACACGGAAACAGGCGATTCAGCCCAATCAGTCCATGCTGGCGTATATCTCCACACGAGTAGCAGTCCTAATCCTATGTGCCCGCTCTGTTCCATATCCACTGATCCCCCTTTCCTTCAACCATTTATCTAACCTTTTGTTAATTTTGACATGGTCTCTGCTTCAAATACAACCCTTTCTTTAAAAAAAATTCTCTTGCTCTCTGTCCTAAATCTCTTACATTTAATCTTATATCTATGTTGCTTTTTTTCTAGACCCCTCAATCACTCAAAACAGTCTGTTTCCATCTACTCTGTCCCAACCCTTCATAATTTTAAGCACCTCTATCAAATCACCCCATAATCTCCTCTGTTCTAATAACAGTAGCCACAATTTTTCAAGTCTTTCTTCGTATTTATATTTTCTTGTAACATGCAGCATTTGCATTCTACCCTCTCTATTGCCTCAATATCATTCCTATTGTGTGGAACCCAAATTGCACACAGGACTCCAACTGCGGTCTTCCTAAGATTTTATATTGATCCACCACTAGATCTTCAGAAAAGGACAGAGCTGATGAAGAACATAAACGGATTCTGAAAGTTACGTATTTTTGTTACAGGGTGCGTCATCTTTGACAACTGCAAGGGCTGTCACAACGGTTCGTGGGGATCCTTGGATGATTTCTACATCAAAGGACTTTACTGCTCTGAGTGCCATGCTGGTTGGTCGGGAGGAGACTGTATGAGTAAGTAATGCCGAGGGGGCTTGTATTTCTGCAAATCCTTTAGCAACCACCTCTGTCCAAAGGTCGACCTTTCTGAAGGAAGAGGACTATGACCATAACTGACTGAAAGGGGCCACTGCAAATGAATAAAATAGGCCTTTTTGTTTATGTAGCACTTTATTACAGCTCTCTAAAACTTTTCAAAACGATTTGCATGAATTACCTTGAAGTGCTGTCACTGTTAGAAAGACAAATACGGCAGCCATTTTGCACAAAATAAAGCCGCACAGATATAACAGGATGAATTGCCTGTTAATCTGTTTTTTTTGGTGCTGTTGCTTGAGGGGAGAGCATTGGCCAGGACTCTCTGCTATCCTTTTAATCACTGGAGTAAGAGGCAGGGCCTCTTTTTAACATTTCATCTGAAGGATGGCATATGCAGCAATGTAGCAATCCCTCTTGTATTCTATGCCTCGGCTAGTAAAGGAAAGCATTCCATATGCCTTCTTAACCACCTTAGATACCTTTCCTGCTACCTTCAGGGATCTGTGGACATGCACTCCATGGTCCCTCACTTCCTCTACTCCTTTCAGTATCCTCCCATTTATTGTGTATTCCCTTGCCTTGTTTGCCCTCCCCAAATGCATTACCTCACATTTTTCTGGATTGAATTCCATTTGCCACTTTTCTGCCCACCTGACTGGTCCATTGATATCTTCTTGCAGTCTACAGCTTTCCTCCTCGCTATCAACCACACTGACAATTTTTGTATCATCTGCAAACTTCTTAATCATGCCCCGTACATTTAAGTCCAAATCATTAATATATACCACAAAAATCAAGGGACCTAGTACTGAGCCCTGCGGAACCCCACTGGAAACAGCCTTCCAGTCACAAAAACACTCGTCGACCATTACCCTTTACTTCCTGCTACTAAGCCAATTTTGGATCCAACTTGCCACTTTCCCTTGGATCCCATGGGCTTGTACTTTGACCAGTCTGCCATGTGGGACCTAATCAAAAGCCTTGCTAAAATCCATGTAGACTACATCAAATGCACTACCCTTATCTACCCTCTTTGTTACCTCCTCAAAAAATTCAATCAAGTTAGTCAGACACGATCTTCCCTTAACAAATCCATGCTGACTGTCCTTGATTACTCCGTGCCTTTCTAAGTGATGGTACCTGGTCCCTCAGAATTGATTCCAATAATTTGCCCACCACTGATGTTAGACTGACTGGCTTGTAATTACTTGGTCTATCTGTTGCTCCCTTTTTAAACAATGGTACAACGTTAGCAGTCCTCCAATCCTCCGGCACCATGCCTGTATCCAGTGAGGATTGGAAAATGATGGTCAGAGCCTCTGCTATTTCCTCCCTTCCTTCTTTTAACAGCCTGAGATATGTTTCTTCTGGCCCTGGTGATTTATCTACTTTCAAAGATGATAATCCCCTTAATACTTCCTCTCCCACTATGTTTATCCCATCCAATATTTCAACTCCTCCTCCTTAACTACAATGTCTGCATCGTCCATTTCTTTCGTGAAGACAGAGGCAAAGTATTCATTAAGAACCATACCAACATCTTCCGCCTCCACACATAGGTTACCTTTTTGGTCTCTAATAGGCCCTTCTCTTTCCTTAGTTATCCTCTTGCTCTTAATGTATTTATAAAACATCTTTGGGTTTTCCTTGATTTTACTTGCAAATATATTTTCATGCCCTCTCTTTGCTTTCCTAATTTCATTTTTAATTTCACCCCCGCACTTTTTATACTCCTCTAGTCTTTCTGTAGTATTGAGTCCTCGGTGTCTGACATAAGCCTTCCTTTTCTGCCTTATCTTACCCTGCATGCTCCTTGACATCCAGGGATAGGATAGATTATCGTCTTTACTGCCTGGGCAGTAATCTGTCAGAGTGAATCAGCCACCCTTTATAGAACCCACCTGATTTCAGTATAAACCCCTGTGTCTTATCCCTGGGATCTCTGTCCAATCCTCTTCTCATCTGTGATTATTGGTCTCTCTCTCTCTGACTCCTAATGTCCATGTTACTGATTGCTGGTGGACTCTGATCCCTGGGTGATGTGAAACAATGAGATTTGAAGTTGGAACCAATGAGATCAGTAATGGGAAACTCTTTGAGATAGATAGGGGGAAACAGTGAGCTGGGTAGTGGGAAAGAGTGAGATGGGCAGTGGGAAGTAATGAGCTGGGTAGTGAGAAACAGTGAGCTGCATAGTGGGAAACAATGAGCTGGGTAGTGGGAAACAGTGAGCTGGGTAGTGGGAGACAGTGAGCTGGGTAGTGGGAAACCGTGAGCTGGGTAGCGGGAAACAGTGAGTCGAGTAGTGTGAAACAGTGGGATAGGTGACCTGAAACGGTGAGATGGGTGACCTGAAACAGAGATGGGTGACCTGAAACAGTGAGATGGGTTTCCTGAAACAGTAAGATGGGTGACCTAAAAGAATGAGATGGGTGACTTGAAACAGTGTGATGCGTAGCGGGAAACAGTGAGATGGGTAGTGTGCAACTCTGAGATGAGTAGTGGGAAACAATGAGATGGGTAGTGGGAAACAGTGAGACAGGTAGCGGAAAACAGTGACTCGGGTAGTGAGAAACAGTGAGATGGGTAGTCAGCAACAATGAGATGTGTAGTGGGAAACAGTGAGATGGGTAGTGGGAAACAGTGAGATGGGTAGTGAGAAACAGTGAGATGGGCAGTGGGAAACAGTGAGATGAGTCGTGGGAAACAGTGAGATGGGTAGTGGGAAACAGTGAGATGGGTAGTGAGAAACAGTGAGATGGGTAGTGGGAAACAATGAGATGGGTAGTGAGAAACAGGGAGATGGGTAGTGAGAAACAGTGAAATGGGTAGTGGGAGACAGTGAGATGGGTAGTGGGAAACAATGAGATGGGTAGTGTGAAACAGTGAGATGGGTAGTGTGAAACAGTGAGAAGGGGAGTGGGAAACAGTGAGATGGGTCGTGGGAAACAGTGAGATTGGTAGTGTGCAACTCTGAGATGGGTTATGAACAACAGTGAGATGATTGATGGGAAACAGTGAGATGGGCAGTGGGAAACAGTGAGATGGGTAGTGGGAAACAGTGAGATGGGTAGTGGGAAACAGTGAGAGGAGTGACCTGAAACAATGAGATGGGTAGTGCGGATCAGTGAGACGGGCAGTGGGAAACAGTGAGATGGGCAGTGGGAGACAGTGAGATGGGTAGTGGGAAACAGTGTGATGCGTAGCGGGAAACAGTGAGATGGGTAGTGTGCAACTCTGAGATGAGTAGTGGGAAACAATGAGATGGGTAGTGGGAAACAGTGAGACAGGTAGCGGGAAACAGTGACTCGGGTAGTGAGAAACAGTGAGATGGGTAGTCAGCAACAATGAGAGGTGTAGTGGGAAACAGTGAGATGGGTAGTGGGAAACAGTGAGATGGGTAGTGAGAAACAGTGAGATGGGCAGTGGGAAACAGTGAGATGAGTCGTGGGAAACAGTGAGATGGGTAGTGGGAAACGGTGAGATGGGTAGTGAGAAACAGTGAGATGGGTAGTGGGAAACAATGAGATGGGTAGTGAGAAACAGGGAGATGGGTAGTGAGAAACAGTGAAATGGGTAGTGTGAAACAGTGAGATGGGTAGTGTGAAACAGTGAGAAGGGGAGTGGGAAACAGTGAGATGGGTCGTGGGAAACAGTGAGATTGGTAGTGTGCAACTCTGAGATGGGTTATGAACAACAGTGAGATGATTGATGGGAAACAGTGAGATGGGCAGTGGGAAACAGTGAGATGGGTAGTGGGAAACAGTGAGAGGAGTGACCTGAAACAATGAGATGGGTAGTGCGGATCAGTGAGACGGGCAGTGGGAAACAGTGAGATGGGCAGTGGGAGACAGTGAGATGGGTAGTGGGAAACAGCGAGATGGGTAGTGGGAAACAGTGAGATGGGTAGTGGGAAAAAGTGAGATGGGCAGTGGGAAACAGTGAGATGGGCAGTGGGAAACAGTGAGATGGGTAGTGAGAAACAGTGAGATGGGCAGTGGGAAACAGTGAGATGGGTAGTAGGAAACAGTGAGATGGGTAGTGGGAAACAGTGAGATGGGTGGTGGGAAACAGTGAGATGGGTGGTGCGAAACAGTGGGATGGGTAGTGGGAAACAGCGAGATGGGTAGTGGGAAACAGCGAGATGGGTAGTGGGAAACAGTGAAATGGGTGGTGGGAAACAGTGAGATGGGTGGTGGGAAACAGTGAGATGGGTGGTGGGAAACAGTGAGATGGGTAGTGGGAAAAAGTGAAATGGGTAGTAGGAAACAGTGAGATGGGTAGTGGGAAACAGTGAGATGGGTAGTGGGAAACAGTGAGATGGGTAGTGGGAAACAGTGAGATGGGTAGTGGGAAACAGTGAGATGGGTAGTGAGAAACAGTGAGATGGGTAGTGAGAAACAGTGAGATGGGCAGTGGGATACAGTGAGATCGGTAGTTAGAAACAGTGAGATGTGTAGTGAGAAACAGTGAGATGGGCAGTGGGAAACAGTGAGATGGGTAGTGAGAAACAGTGAGATGGGCAGTGGGAAACAGTGAGATGGGTAGGGGGAAACAGCGAGATGGGTAGTGAGAAACAGTGAAATGGGCAGTGGGAAACAGTGAGATGGGTAGTGGGAAACAGTGAGATGGGTAGTGAGAAACAGTGAAATGGGCAGTGGGAAACAGTGAGATGGGTAGTGGGAAACAGCGAGATGGGTAGTGAGAAACAGTGAAATGGGCAGTGGGAAACAGTGAGATGGGTAGTGGGAAACAGTGAGATTGGTAGTGAGAAACAGTGAGATGGGTAGTGGGAAACAGAGACATGGGTAGTGAGAAACAGTGAGATGGGTAGTGGGAAACAGAGACATGGGTAGTGAGAAACAGTGAGATGGGTAGTGAGAAACAGTGAGATGGGTAGTGGGAAACAGTGAGATGGGTAGTGGGAAACAGTGAGATGGGTAGTGGGAAACAGTGAGATGGGTAGTGGGAAACAGAGACATGGGTAGTGGGAAACAGAGACATGGGTAGTGAGAAACAGTGAGATGGGTAATGGGAAACAGTGAGTTGAGTAGCGGGAAACAGCGAGATGGGTAATCAGTAACAGTGAGATGGTTAGTGGGAAACAGTGAGAGGAGTGACCTGAAACAGTGAGATGGGCGGTGTGGATCAGTGAATTGGGCAGTGGGAAACAGTGAGATGGGCAGCGGGAAACTGTGGGACGGGTAGTGTGAAACAGTGAGGCGGGTAGTGTGAAACAGTGAGGCGGGTAGTGTGAAACAGTGAGGCGGGTAGTGTGAAACATTGAGACAGGTAGCAGGAAACAATGAGATGGGTAGTGTGAAACAGTGAGACGGGTAGTGTGAAACATTGAGACGGGTAGTGTGAAACAGTGAGACGGGTAGTTTGAAAAGGTGGGATGGCTGACCTGAAACAGTGAGATGGGTTTCCTGAAACAGTGAGATGGGTTTCTTGAAACAGTGAGATGGGTGACCTGAAACAGTGAGATGGGCGACGAGAAACAGTGAGATCGGTAGCGGAAAACAGTGAGATGGTTAGTGGGAAACAGTGAGATGGGTAGTGGGAAACAGTGAGATGGGTAGTGGGAAAGAGTGAGATGGTTAGTGGGAAACAGTGAGATGGTTAGTGGGAAACAGTGAGATGGGTAGTGGGAAAGAGTGAGATGGTTAGTGGGAAACAGTGAGATGGTTGGTGGGAAACAGTGAGATGGGTAGTGAGAAACAGTGAGATGGGTAGTGAGAAACAGTGAGATGGTTAGTGGGAAACAGTGAGATGGGTAGTGAGAAACAGTGAGATGGGTAGTGGGAAACAGTGAGATGGGTAGTGGGAAAGAGTGAGATGGGTAGTGAGAAACAGTGAGATGGGTAGTGAGAAACAGTGAGATGGGTAGTGGGAAACTGAGATGGGCAGTGGGAAAGAGTGAGATGGGTAGTTGGAAACGGTGAGATCGGTAGTGGGTAACAGCGAGATGAGTTGTGGGAAACAGTGAGGTGGGTAGTCAGAAACAGTGAGATGGTTCGTGAGAAATAGTGTGATGGGTAGTGGGAAACAGTGAGATGAGTTGTGGGAAACAGTGAGGTGGTTCGTTTGAAATAGTGAGTTGGGTAGTGTGAAACAGTGAGACGGGTAGTGTGAAACAGTGAGACAGGTAGCGGGAAACAGTGAGACAGGTAGTGTGAAACAGTGAGACAGGTAGCGGGAAACAGTGAGATGGGTACTGGGAAACAGTGAGGTGGTTGGTGAGAAATAGTGAGACGGGTAGTGGGAAACTGAGATGGGCAGTGGGAAAGAGTGAGATGGGTAGTGAGAAACAGTGAGATGGGTAGTGGGAAATTGAGATGGGCAGTGGGAAAGAGTGAGATGGGTAGTGAGAAACAGTGAGATGAGTAGTATGCAACTCTGAGATGGGTAGTGAGAATCAGTGAGATGGGTAGTGTGCAACTCTGAGATGGGTTATGAACTAGGATGAGATGGGTAATGGGAAACAGTGAGTTGAGTAGTGGGAAACAGTGAGATGGGTAGTCAGCAACAGTGAGATGGGCAGTGGGAAACAGTGAGAGGAGTGACCTGAAACAGTGAGATGGGCGACGTGAAACAGTTAGATCGGTAGCGGAAAACAGTGAGATGGATAGTGGGAAACAGTGAGATGGGCACTGGGAAACAGTGAGATGGGTAATGGGAAACAGTGAGATGGGTAGTGAGAAACAGTGAGATGGGTAATGGGAAACAGTGAGATGGGTAGTGAGAAACAGTGAGATGGGTAGTGAGAAACAGTGAGATGGGTAGTGAGAAACAGATGGATGAGTAGTGGGAAACAGTGGGAAACAGTGAGATGGGTAGTGGGAAACAGTGAGATGGGTAGTGGGAAATAGTGAGATGGGTCGTTGGAAACAGTGAGATGGGTAGTGGGATACAGTGAGATGGGTAGTGGCAAATAGTGAGATGGGTAGTGAGAAACAGTGAGATGGGTAGTGGGAAACAGTGAGATGGGTAGTGGGAAATAGTGAGATGGGTTGTGGGAAACAGTGAGATGGGTAGTGGCAAATAGTGAGATGGGTTGTGGGAAACAGTGAGATGGGTAGTGGCAAATAGTGAGATGGGTCGTGGGAAACAGTGAGATGGGTAGTGGGAAACAGTGAGATGGGTAGTGGGAAACAGTGAGATGGGAAGTGGGAAACAGTGAGATGGGTAGTTGGAAACAGTGAGATGGGTAGTGTGAAACAGTGAGATGGGTAGTTGGAAACAGTGAGATGGGTAGTGGCAAATAGTGAGATGGGTCGTGGGAAACAGTGAGATGGGTAGTGGGAAACAGTGAGATGGGTAGTGGGTAACAGTGAGTTGGGTAGTGGGAAACAGTGAGACAGGTTGCGGGAAACAGTGAGGTAGTTAGTGAGAAATAGTGAGATACAGTGAGATGGGCAGTGGGAAATGGTGGGATTGTTAGTGGGAAACATTGAGATGAGTAGTGGGAAACAGTGAGATGGGTAGTGGGAAACAGTGAGGTGGGTAGTGGGAAATAGTGAGATGGGTAGCGGGAAACAGTGAGGTGGGTAGTGGGAAACAGTGAGATGGGCAGTGGGAAACAGTGAGATGGGTAGTGGGAAACAGTGAGATGGGCAGTGGGAAACAGTGAGATGGGTAGTGGGAAACAGTGAGATGGATAGTGGAAAACAGCAAGATGGGTAGTGGGAAACAGTGAGATTGGTAGTGAGAAATAGTGAGACGGATGGTGTGAAAAGGTGGGATGGGTGACCTGAAAGAGTGAGATGGGTTTCCTGAAACAATGAGATGGGTTACCTGAAACTGTGAGATGGGTAGTGGGAAACAGTGAGTTGAGTCGTGGGAAACAGTGAGACAGGTAGCGGGAAACAGTGAGATGGGTCGTGGAAAACAGTGAGGTGGTTAGTGAGAAATCGTGAGTTGGGTAGTGGGAAACAGTGAGATGGGAAGTGGGAAACAGTGAGACGGGAACTGGGCAACAGTGGGATTGGTAGTGTTGTGGGAAAATCACCACTCGGAGTCAGACTTAAAGATTCAACATGCAGTTTATTGGACAAAGTACTTTGGGAGAAGAACTGGACACTCCGCAGTGTCGCAACTACCTCCTCAACTTTAAAATGGTTGTCACGCTTTTTATACCTTTAAAATCCAGACTTTCAGTAGCTTTTACATCATTAATCTTGATTACACACATTAACCAATTAAGCCCGCATAGCAATAACGGACTGTTTACACATTAACCAATTAAGCCCGCACAGCAACAACGGACTGTTTACATATTAACCAATCAAATTAAAACAACTGTTATCACCTTAAGACAGTATGCCTTTGTTTCACGCAGTCTGGTTCTATAGTTTTATCAGTTCGTTGTGAAATGTCTTTTGTATTCCCAGACTGTAAGTCAGTTTTGGAATATACAAACTCAGCACTTTTAACTGTCTTTCCCACAGTCACAGAATCTATTTTGTTTAGTAGTGTCCATTTTGTTAGTGGTCAAGTGTTATGTTTAAGCTTTAATTAGGGTTAGTCTAATCTACACAAAGCGCATTTCGGTGTGGTTTTAGGGTAAAGACCACCGCCATGTACCCAATAGTCACTTCATCATTGCCTTTCACCCAACAGCCCAAATTTTACGCTAACAGACCCTCCTGTTGGTCATGATTATGGCTTAATAATCATTGAGACCAATACCGATAAAGTCCATGCAACATTGGTCCGGCACTTAATACACAGCCTTTCGGGTATTTATCTTCCGTGATGTTCTGTGCGTATGCCTAACCCGTAACTCACAGGTTACATGTTACAGATTTTGGGTGCAAAGTGCCCTATCTTTATGCTATTCGGCTGTTGGGGCGGCACATACGCATTTCTGTTGTACATTATCTCACCCTGTGCTTCTGGGCTGTGTCCAACACTATGTGGACATACAGTGACAGCATGTCTAGTAACACATACCTTTAATTTTGTTCCAGCCAAATTCCCTTTAAATTTTTTTTTCCAGCATATGGTAACATATTGTGATGGGATATGTGCATTCCGTCCTTCATTACCCCAATATTCTGTACTTGTTACACCTCTCATCCCTGGGTTTCGGGTGCCATCACCAGTATTACTAGTACCAACCCTAGGAGCCCTCCTCCGTCAGGTTTACACTCCACTTGAGTGGGGTACACTCGCACCATTGCCTTGAATTGGCAAGGGGTGATGTTCTTGTTTGGTAACAGCCAGTTGGAGGTACCACCTCCATCATGCCCACAGGTCAGGCTCACCCTCAGTTTGTTGATTCGTTATTCATAAGGGTACTTCCCCTGCCTGTATCTGGGCTAGGTTCTCTCGTGTCTGTTCCACAATCCAGTTACCATATGTACTGCAGATGTCATTAGCAGCCGCCTGCTAAGATACGTTATATTCCTCTTTTATTAATTTATTAATGGTTTGGGCATGTGTTTCTAGCACTGTAGCTATCCTGTGCAAATGTATGATCAGTATTTGATCCTCAGACAATTCCTTATCTGTATTTTCATTTATTTTTAAATATATCTTTAATGCGAGGCCCTAAATTTCTGACCTTTTGATCTAATGTTGCCAAATCAATGTTACTGTCCGATACAATATTTACAGTCAGCTCCAATATCCCAAAATTTATTTATTTTACGTAATTTCTTCTTGAACCGCTTTTATTTCCCAAAATATCCCACTATATTGTGCCCGAGTCACTTCTATCATTTCACAATTATCCCAACTTGAGAGCAGTATTGTTGGATTGACAGGATTTGTCAATGTAAAAATTTTTTTTTTTCCTCCCGAAAAGAATTCTTGATACACAGCATTCAATAGGAACCATTTAGACTGGACTTCTTTTATTTTAAAATATAATTTGATTATCCCCTTAAATTACCAGTAAATTTTTCTCCCTCGAGTGCTTGAATAGCAACTCATATAAATTTTTCTTATCAATTCCAATTTCAGAAACAAATTATGTCCAGGCTTTGTGGTTTTTATAGTAGAGATGAAGTGCTCATAATTAATTTTGGATGTAACTCCCATATTTTTCCACCTCGAGCACTCTGTCTCAGAAGACAATAAATGGGTTAAAACAAAACAAATCAAAATGTTTTCAAAGGAAGAGGATCAGGTTGATATCACCACGCTGTGACATTTGGTATCTGCTGATGTCTGCAGCTAAAGTCTTAAATCTTTAACATCACTGGATCGTTTGCTGCACCAAATTTGTCCAGCAAAGGTTGCATCGTAACTTTGTAATTACTCTTGGTAACCAGTGTCACCTGTTTTAAAAGAAACAGAGAAAATCCATTGCGGCTCTTCTTGAGAGCCCAAGGGGTTAATTTGTCAAATCATCATTTATTATTTATTTTGTCCAAAGGAATAATCCCTTTACCCGAAACCAAATCAGAAAACAAAACAGGAGAGAGAAATTGCCGAGTGTCTTTCTCTCTCTCTCTCTGGAGCACGCAGCCTGTCTGAAATAAACACTGTCTCTCCCACATACAGATGTACGTAGGACTGCAGACTGGAATTCCCAACTCCAAGTCCTAATCTCTGTGTTTTCAAGATGTACAAATCTATTTCTTTTACGATGTCCACCTCCATTCCATGTCTCGCTTTGTTTTAACACTTGAGTTAGGAGGTGTTGATATAATTGTTGAATTTTCTTAGCATTCTCAACGCGAGTTATATAATTTGTCAGGGAAGGTCTCCCCTCGTTGGTCAGATTTATATTGTATCTATTATTCGTGAATAGCCCCGAACTTGTCGAAGTTCCTTATCATACTGTGGCGGGGTAAAACTGATAGGCGTTTAGTACCCTGTGTCAGTACATAGCTCAAGTAATGGACTTCCAATTGTCTAACCTATGCTTTCTTTTGATACGATTTGTTTTACATTCCTTTCTTATCAATTTTTTTTCACTGTAGCATCGTCTGGGTGCCTTTGGCATTTCCGAGTAATTGGGTCAACTTTAATAATATAACTTATACCAATTATTACCTCATGTTCATCTGTGTAATGGTTAGCCTCAGACAGTTCTCAACCGACTGGGTCATTTCTATCTGTTTGAACTGCTCTTGGCATGACAGTCTGGCTTCTTGGGATGGAAGGGGTTAACATTAACTTGCTCTTGTGGTAGGAGTAATTTGATACTACTCCCTCTGAGATTAAGTTTCCACAATCAAAATTTCTCTTCACACAGTTTTGACTGATTTTTTTTTTCACTTCTCACATTTGTGGATTGCTTTCACTTTATCTTTTTCACACTATTTTTGAGATTTATTTTAATCATAGTGTTTAATCAATCGCAATAGCACAAAATGCTTCGAAGATCAGTTTAATTTATAACTAGAGATCATCCTGCAATTGTAACTTGTAATTCTTTAAATCTGCACTTTATCTTTCTTTACAATTAAAACCTCATTTTGTCTTGGTGAATTGGAAACAGATATCGGTGTCCTTGGGAAGGTTAAACTTTTCTAAGCATACGTCAACGTAATTTTCACATAAAATTAAAAAAAAAAATTCATACCGGGAAACAACATCTCCCATCGTACATTTTAGTTTATAGTTAGTCTTCGTAAGTTTTATAATTTGCTCATCATACACAACTATAGCTTTCCAATTCATTTTTTTTACATACTTTTAGTGGGTATGATTGTGACCAACTCTCCGAGCTGTTCTAGCTTTCCAACGTTTCCTATCACGGTGATACCAGATAGCTTTTTTTTATATCTGTCCCGTTATTTTTTTTTAACCTTTTTTTTAACCACAGCCAATCACAAGATAAAAATTCAAAATGCCAATTTTTAGAAGATCCCATGTCTGGAATTTGACATGCTCACGTTTTATAAGAATCAGAATTTAATCGGTCACTTAACCTCAATAACTCCAATTTTAATTCAGCAATCTCAGAATTAAACACAAGACAAAACAAATACATAAACACGTAAGACGCAGTAAGAAGGGGGCGTGGCCCACAACACTGAAAGAAAACCACTCACAATCAGGACAGGCTTTTTAAAGAGAGAGTACACCCTTTCTTTTCCGGGTCTCTGTCTTTTAAACATTTTAATTGATTCTTTTTTTCTAATTCCCTTATCCTAGTTTCTAATTCCCTTATTTTATCTTTGTCGTCGCTCCACTTTTTAGTGGAGGTGCCTACTTGTCCTATTAGTCCAGCTAGTTGGTGGACTAGTAATACTCCTGCCTTTTTTGTTTTATCCTTCTTTTCCCCATCTATCCACTTTCTCTGTTGTTCCAAGGTCTGAGAAATATCCCAGCCATCCTTTTGCATCTGCTTAATCAACAAGTGTCTATCTGTCATATACTTGTCAATAAGGGAACCCGCAGGTCCCCATCTAGGTTGTTCACTTGTCATCTTTATTATCGTGCTCTGCTCTCGCTATATCCTTCGGGTCCCGGTCTACCCACCGGGTTTTCTTTTCTCTCAAACTTTTCGGGTCCCGGTCTCTCACCGGATTTTCTTTTCTCTCAAACTTTCGGGTCCTGGCCCCGGAACTCTGCCGGATCTAACCACCGATTGCTGTCGGTACCCCCGGTCACTGCCGGTCTCACCAGACTTACTTTTCTCTCCCAAACTTTCTACAACTTTCTGAAATCCCAGCCCGAACTCCACTCCAGATTTTACTTTTAGCTGCAACTATATACTCACGGCCACAATTACCAGTTTGGTAATGTGCTTCCTCGCATGGAGTTCGGTTCTAGGTTATATGATCAGACAATACACATCGTAAATTAACTTATGGTTTAACTTATGCTCTAATCTCTGCGTTTGTTCGCCACTGCAGAGTTTGATACCGGATGGTTCTGGTTACTTGTGCTTCACAATCGCAAGTGCCCCTGTTTTTGCGCCCACTTCAGGGTCCTGACCTTCGCGTGGGGGATCTCCCCTCTTCACAACCGGTCTAAGGCAGAACGCAAAAGAGACACTTCCTTGTCCTTAGTCGATCAGCACAAGCAACTAGTTCTTAGTTATACCCAACAGTCCCATAAATTCTCTTAACTTACCCCCCGTGTTTAACTGCACTGTTGGCTTAGTCTGACTCCCACAGTTCAATAATCTCTACTCCAGTTCGCTGATCGAGGCCAACCGATCAGCTCACCAGTAGTGAGATCCTGCCGACTACGCCAATTTGTTGTGGGAAAATCACCACTCGGAGTCAGACTTAAAGATTCAACATGCAGTTTATTGGACAAAGTACTTTGGGAGAAGAACTGGACACTCCGCAGTGTCGCAACTACCTCCTCAACTTTAAAATGGTTGTCACGCTTTTTATACCTTTAAAATCCAGACTTTCAGTAGCTTTTACATCATTAATCTTGATTACACACATTAACCAATTAAGCCCGCATAGCAATAATGGACTGTTTACACATTAACCAATTAAGCCCATACAGCAACAACGGACTGTTTACATATTAACCAATCAAATTAAAACAACTGTTATCACCTTAAGACAGTATGCCTTTGTTTCACACAGTCTGGTTCTATAGTTTTATCAGTTCGTTGTGAAATGTCTTTTGTATTCCCAGACTGTAAGTCAGTTTTGGAATATACAAACTCAGCACTTTTAACTGTCTTTCCCACAGTCACAGAATCTATTTTGTTTAGTAGTGTCCATTTTGTTAGTAGTCAAGTGTTATGTTTAAGCTTTAATTAGGGTTAGTCTAATCTACACAAAGCGCATTTCGGTGTGGTTTTAGGGTAAAGACCACCGCCATGTACCCAATAGTCACTTCATCGTTGCCTTTAACCCAACAGCCCAAATTTTAGGCTAACAGTAGTGGGCAACAGTGAGACGGGTAGCGGGAAACAGTGAGGTGGGTAGCGGGAAACAGTGGGATGGGTCGTGGGAAACAGTGAGATGGGTAGCGGGAAACAGTGAGGTGGGTAGTGGGAAACAGTGAGACGGGTAGCGGGAAACAGTGAGGGGGGTAGCGGGAAACAGTGAGACGGGCAGTGGGAAACAGTGAGACGGGTAGCGGGAAACAGTGAGGTGGGTAGTGGGAAACAATGGGATGGGTCGTGGGAAACAGTGAGATGGGTAGTGGGAAACAGTGAGATGGGTAGTGGGAAACAGTGAGATGGGTAGCGGGAAACAGTGAGGTGGGTAGTGGGAAACAGTGGGATGGGTCGTGGGAAACAGTGAGATGGGTAGTGGGAAACAGTGAGGTGGGTAGTGAGAAACAATGGGATGGGTTGTGGGAAACAGTGAGATGGGTAGTGGGAAACAGTGAGATGGGTAGTGGGAAACAGTGAGATGGGTAGTGGGAAACAGTGAGGTGGGTAGTGGGAAACAGTGAGATGGGTAGTGGGAAACAGTGAGGTGGGTAGTGGGAAACAGTGAGATGGGTAGCGGGAAACAGTGAGATGGGTAGTGGGAAACAATGGGATGGGTCGTGGGAAACAGTGAGATGGGTAGTGGGAAACAGTGAGGTGGGTAGTGGGAAACAGTGAGATGGGTAGCGGGAAACAGTGAGATGGGTAGTGGGAAACAATGGGATGGGTCGTGGGAAACAGTGAGATGGGTAGTGGGAAACAGTGAGATGGGTAGTGGGAAACAGTGAGATGGGTAGTGGGAAACAGTGAGATGGGTAGTGGGAAACAGTGAGACGGGTAGCGGGAAACAGTGAGGTGGGTAGTGTGAAACAGTGAGGTGGGTAGTGGGAAACAGTGGGATGGGTCGTGGGAAACAGTGAGATGGGTAGTGGGAAACAGTGAGGTGGGTAGTGGGAAACAGTGAGATGGGTAGCGGGAAACAGTGAGATGGGTAGTGGGAAACAGTGGGATGGGTCGTGGGAAACAGTGAGATGGGTCGCGGGAAACAGTGAGGTGGGTAGTGGGAAACAGTGGGATGGGTCGTGGGAAACAGTGAGATGGGTAGCGGGAAACAGTGAGATGGGTAGTGGGAAACAGTGAGATGGGTAGCGGGAAACAGTGAGGTGGGTAGTGGGAAACAGTGGGATGGGTCGTGGGAAACAGTGGGATGGGTCGTGGGAAACAGTGAGATGGGTAGTGGGAAACAGTGAGATGGGTCGTGGGAAACAGTGAGATGGGTAGTGGGAAACAGTGAGACGGGTAGCGGGAAACAGTGAGGTGGGTAGTGGGAAACAATGGGATGGGTCGTGGGAAACAGTGAGGTGGGTAGTGGGAAACAGTGAGATGGGTAGTGGGAAACAGTGAGACGGGTAGCGGGAAACAGTGAGGTGGGTAGTGGGAAACAATGGGATGGGTCGTGGGAAACAGTGAGGTGGGTAGTGGGAAACAGTGAGATGGGTAGTGGGAAACAGTGAGATGGGTAGTGGGAAACAGTGAGACGGGTAGCGGGAAACAGTGAGGTGGGTAGTGTGAAACAGTGAGATGGGTAGTGGGAAACACTGAGGTGGGTAGTGGGAAACAGTGAGATGGGTAGTGTGAAACAGTGAGATGGGTAGTGTGAAACAGTGAGATGGGTAGTGGAAAATAGCGAGATGGGTAGTGGGAAACAGTGAGGTGGGTAGTGGGAAACAGTGAGACGGGTAGCGGGAAACAGTGAGGTGGGTAGTGTGAAACAGTGAGATGGGTCGTGGGAAACAGTGAGATGGGTAATGAGAAATAGTGAGACGGATGGTGTGAAATGGTGGGATGGGTGACCTGAAACAGTGAGATGGGTTTTCTGAAACTGTGAGATGGGTAGTGGGAAACAGCGAGATGGGTAGTGGGAAACAGTGAGATGGGTAATGAGAAATAGTGAGACGGATGGTGTGAAATGGTGGGATGGGTGACCTGAAACAGTGAGATGGGTTTTCTGAAACTGTGAGATTGGTAGTGGGAAACAGTGAGATGAGTAGTGGGAAAAGGTGGGATGGGTGACCTGAAACAGTGAGATGGGTTTCCTGAAACTGTGAGATGGGTTTCCTCAAACAGTGAGATGGGTTTCCTGAAACAGTGAGATGGGTAGTGGGAAACAGTGAGATGGGTTTCCTGAAACAGTGAGATGGGCAGTGGGAAACAGTGAGATGGGCAGTGGGAAACAGTGAGATGGGTAGTGAGAAACAGTGTGATGATTAGTGTGCAACTCTGAGATGGTTAGTGAGAAACAGTGAGATGGGTAGTGTGCAACTCTGAGATGGGTAGTGAGAAACAGTGAGATGGGTAGTGTGCAACTCTGAGATGGGTTATGAACTAGGATGAGATGGGTAATGCGAAACAGTGAGTTGAGTAGCGGGAAACAGTGAGATGGGTAATGGGAAACAGTGAGTTGAGTCGCGGGAAACAGCGAGATGGGTAGTCAGCAACAGTGAGATGGTTAGTGGGAAACAGTGAGAGGAGTGACCTGAAACAGTGAGATGGGTGGTGTGGATCAGTGAATTGGGCAGTGGGAAACAGTGAGATGGGCAGCGGGAAACTGTGGGACGGGTAGTGTGAAACAGTGAGGCGGGTAGTGTGAAACAGTGAGGCGGGTAGTGTGAAACAGTGAGACGGGTAGTGTGAAACAGTGAGACGGGTAGGTTGAAACAGTGAGGCGGGTAGTGTGAAACAGTGAGACGGGTAGTGTGAAACATTGAGACAGGTAGCGGGAAACAATGAGATGGGTAGTGTGAAACAGTGAGACGGGTAGTGTGAAACAGTGAGACGGGTAGTTTGAAAAGGTGGGATGGCTGACCTGAAACAGTGAGATGGGTTTCCTGAAACAGTGAGATGGGTTTCTTGAAACAGTGAGATGGGTGACCTGAAACAGTGAGATGGGCGACGAGAAACATTGAGATCGGTAGCGGAAAACAGTGAGATGGTTAGTGGGAAACAGTGAGATGGGTAGTGAGAAACAGTGAGATGGGTAGTGGGAAACTGAGATGGGCAGAGGGAAAGAGTGAGATGGGTAGTGGGAAACAATGAGATGGGCTAGTGGGAAACAGTGAGATGGGTAGTGGGAAACAGTGAGATGGGTAGTGGGAAACAGTGAGATGGGCTAGTGGGAAACAGTGAGATGGGTAGTGGGAAACAGTGAGATGGGTAGTGGGAAACTGAGATGGGCAGAGGGAAAGAGTGAGATGGGTAGTAGGAAACAGTGAGATGGGCTAGTGAGAAACAGTGAGATGGTTTGTGAGAAATAGTGTGATGGGTAGTGGGAAACAGTGAGATGAGTTGTGGGAAACAGTGAGGTGGTTCGTTTGAAATAGTGAGTTGGGTAGTGTGAAACAGTGAGACGGGTAGTGTGAAACAGTGAGACAGGTAGCGGGAAACAATGAGACGGGTAGTGTGAAACAGTGAGACGGGTAGTGTGAAGCAGTGAGACAGGTAGTGTGAAACAGTGAGACAGGTAGCGGGAAACAGTGAGACGGGTAGTGTGAAACAGTGAGACAGGTATCGGGAAA
Organism: Heptranchias perlo; assembly: GCF_035084215.1. Taxonomy (NCBI): domain Eukaryota; kingdom Metazoa; phylum Chordata; class Chondrichthyes; order Hexanchiformes; family Hexanchidae; genus Heptranchias; species Heptranchias perlo. The sequence continues at coordinate 10,706,734 of NC_090336.1, read as the reverse complement.
CAGTGAGACGAGCAGTGTGAATCAGTGAGACGGGTAGATTGAAACGGCGGGATGGCTGACCTGAAGCAGTGAGATGGGTTTCCTGAAACAGTGAGATGGGTTTCTTGAAACAGTGAGATGGGTGACCTGAAACAGTGAGATGGGCGACGTGAAACAGTGAGATGGGTAGTGGGAAACAGTGAGATGGATGGTGGGAAACAGTGAGATGGGTAGTGAGAAACAGTGAGATGGGTAGTGAGAAACAATGTGATGGGTAGTGAGAAACAGCGAGATGAGTAGTGGGAAACAGTGGGAAACAGTGAGATGGGCAGCGGAAAACAGTGAGATGGGTAGTGGGATACAGTGAGATGGGTAGTGGGAAACAGTGAAACGGGTAGTGAGAAACAGTGAGATGGGTAGTGAGAAACAATGAGATGGGTAGTGGGAAACAGTGAGATGGGTAGTGAGAAACAATGAGATGGGTAGTGAGAAACAGCGAGATGAGTAGTGGGAAACAGTGGGAAACAGTGAGATGGGTAGTGGGATACAGTGAGATCGGTAGTGGGATACAGTGAGATGGGTAGTGGGAAACAGTGAGATGGGTAGTGGGAAACTGTGAGATGGGTAGTGAGAAACAGTGAGATGGGTAGTGAGAAGCAATGAGATGGGTAGTGGGAAACTGTGAGATGGGTAGTGAGAAACAGTGAGATGGGTAGTGAGAAACAATGAGATGGGTAGTGAGAAACAGTGAGATGGGTAGTGGGAAACAGTGAGATGGGCACTGGGAAACAGTGAGATGGGTAGTGGGAAACTGTGAGATGGGTAGTGAGAAACAGTGAGATGGGTAGTGAGAAACAATAAGATGCGTAGTGGGAAACTGTGAGATGGGTAGTGAGAAACAGTGAGATGGGTAATGAGAAACAATGAGATGGGTAGTGAGAAACAGTGAGATGGGTAGTGAGAAACAGCGAGATGAGTAGTGGGAAACAGTGGGAAACAGTGAGATGGGCAGCGGAAAACAGTGAGATGGGTAGTGGGATACAGTGAGATGGGTAGTGTGAAACGGTGAGATGGGTAGTGTGAAACGGTGAGATGGGTAGTGGGAAATAGTGAGATGGGCACTGGGAAACAGTGAGATGGGTAGTGGGAATCAGTGAGATGGGCACTGGGAAACAGTGAGATGGGTAGTGGGAAACAGTGAGATGGGTAGCGGGAAACAGTGAGATAGGTAGTGGGAAACAGCGAGATGGGTAGTGGGAAACAGTGAGATGGGTAGTGGGAAACAGTGAGATGGGCACTGGGAAACAGTGAGATGGGTAGTGAGAAACAATGAGATGCGTAGTGAGAAACAGTGAGATGGGTAGTGGGAAACAGTGAGATGGGCACTGGGAAACAGTGAGATGGGTAGTGGGAAACTGTTAGATGGGTAGTGAGAAACAGTGAGATGGGTAGTGAGAAACAATAAGATGCGTAGTGGGAAACTGTGAGATGGGTAGTGAGAAACAGTGAGATGGGTAATGAGAAACAATGAGGTGGGTAGTGAGAAACAGTGAGATGGGTAGTGAGAAACAGCGAGATGAGTAGTGGGAAACAGTGGGAAACAGTGAGATGGGCAGCGGAAAACAGTGAGATGGGTAGTAGGATACAGTGAGATGGGTAGTGTGAAACGGTGAGATGGGTAGTGTGAAACGGTGAGATGGGTAGTGGGAAACAGTGAGATGGGCACTGGGAAACAGTGAGATGGGCACTGGGAAACAGTGAGATGGGTAGTGGGAATCAGTGAGATGGGCACTGGGAAACAGTGAGATGGGTAGTGGGAAACAGTGAGATGGGTAGTGTAAAACGGTGAGATGGGTAGTGTGAAACGGTGAGATGGGTAGTGGGAAACAGTGAGATGGGCACTGGGAAACAGTGAGATGGGCACTGGGAAACAGTGAGATGGGTAGTGTGAAACAGTGAGATGGGTCGTGTGAAACAGTGAGATGGGTAGTGGGAAACAGTGAGATGGGTAGTGTGAAACAGTGAGATGGGTAGTGGGAAACAGTGAGATGTGTAGTGAGAAACAGTGAGATGGGTAGTGGGAAACAGTGAGATGGGTAGTGGGAAACAGTGAGATCGGTAGTGGGAAACAGTGAGATGTGTAGTGGGAAACAGTGAGATGGGTAGTGGGAAACAGTGAGACGGGTAGTGAGAAACAGTGAGATGGGTAGTGAGAAACAATGAGATGGGTAGTGGGAAACAGTGAGATGGGTAGTGAGAAACAGTGAGATGGGCACTGGGAAACAGTGAGATGGGTAGTGGGAAACCGTGAGATGGGTAGTGAGAAACAGTGAGATGGGTAGTGAGAAACAGCGAGATGAGCAGTGGGAAACAGTGAGATGGGCAGCGGAAAACAGTGAGATAGGTAGTGGGAAACAGTGAGATCGGTAGTGGGAAACAGTGAGATGTGTAGTGGGAAACAGTGAGATGGGTAGTGGGAAACAGTGAGATTGGTTAGTGAGAAACAGTGAGATGGGTAGTGAGAAACAATGAGATGGGTAGTGGGAAACAGTGAGATGGGTAGTGAGAAACAGTGAGATGGGCACTGGGAAACAGTGAGATGGGTAGTGGGAAACAGTGAGATGGGTAGTGAGAAACAGTGAGATGGGTAGTGAGAAACAGCGAGATGAGTAGTGGGAAACAGTGGGAAACAGTGAGATGGGCAGCGGAAAACAGTGAGATGGGTAGTGGGATACAGTGAGATCGGTAGTGGGATACAGTGAGATGGGTAGTGGGAAACTGTGAGATGGGTAGTGAGAAACAGTGAGATGGGTAGTGAGAAGCAATGAGATGGGGAGTGGGAAACTGTGAGATGGGTAGTGAGAAACAGTGAGATGGGCACTGGGAAACAGTGAGATGGGTAGTGGGAAACTGTGAGATGGGTAGTGAGAAACAGTGAGATGGGTAATGAGAAACAATGAGATGGGTAGTGAGAAACAGTGAGATGGGTAGTGAGAAACAGCGAGATGAGTAGTGGGAAACAGTGGGAAACAGTGAGATGGGCAGCGGAAAACAGTGAGATGGGTAGTGGGATACAGTGAGATGGGTAGTGGGAAACAGTGAGATGGGAACTGGGAAACAGTGAGATGGGTAGTGGGAATCAGTGAGATGGGCACTGGGAAACAGTGAGATGGGTAGTGGGAAACAGTGAGATGGATAGCGGGAAACAGTGAGATAGGTAGTGCGAAACAGCGAGATCGGTAGTGGGAAACAGTGAGATGGGTAGTGGGAAACAGTGAGATGGGTAGTGGGAAACAGTGAGATGGGCACTGGGAAACAGTGAGATGGGTAGTGAGAAACAATGAGATGGGTAGTGAGAAACAGTGAGATGGGTGGTGGGAAACAGTGAGATGGGCACTGGGAAACAGTGAGATGGGTAGTGAGAAACAATCAGATGCGTAGTGGGAAACTGTGAGATGGGTAGTGAGAAACAGTGAGATGGGTAATGAGAAACAATGAGATGGGTAGTGAGAAACAGTGAGATGGGTAGTGAGAAACAGCGAGATGAGTAGTGGGAAACAGTGGGAAACAGTGAGATGGGCAGCGGAAAACAGTGAGATGGGTAGTGGGATACAGTGAGATGGGTAGTGTGACAGGTGAGATGGGTAGTGTGAAACTGTCAGATGGGTAGTGGGAAACAGTGGGATGGGCACTGGGAAACAGTGAGATGGGTAGTGGGAAACAGTGAGATGGGTAGTGTGAAACGGTGAGATGGGTAGTGTGAAACGGTGAGATGGGTAGTGGGAAACAGTGAGATGGGCACTGGGAAACAGTGAGATGGGCACTGGGAAACAGTGAGATGGGTAGTGTGAAACAGTGAGATGGGTCGTGTGAAACAGTGAGATGGGTAGTGGGAAACAGTGAGATGGGTAGTGTGAAACAGTGAGATGGGTAGTGGGAAACAGTGAGATGTGCAGTGAGAAACAGTGAGATGGGTAGTGGGAAACAGTGAGATGGGTAGTGGGAAACAGTGAGATCGGTAGTGGGAAACAGTGAGATGTGTAGTGGGAAACAGTGAGATGGGTAGTGGGAAACAGTGAGACGGGTAGTGAGAAACAATGAGATGGGTAGTGGGAAACAGTGAGATGGGTAGTGTGAAACGGTGAGATGGGTAGTGTGAAACTGTGAGATGGGTAGTGGGAAACAGTGGGATGGGCACTGGGAAACAGTGAGATGGGTAGTGGGAAACAGTGAGATGGGTAGTGTGAAACGGTGAGATGGGTAGTGTGAAACGGTGAGATGGGTGGTGGGAAACAGTGGGAAACAGTGAGATGGGCAGCGGAAAACAGTGAGATGGGTAGTGGGAAACAGTGAGATGGGTAGTGGGAAACTGTGAAATGGGTAGTGAGAAACAGTGAGATGGGTAGTGAGAAACAATGAGATGGGTAGTGAGAAGCAATGAGATGGGTAGTGGGAAACTGTGAGATGGGTAGTGAGAAACAGTGAGATGGGTAGTGAGAAACAATGAGATGGGTAGTGAGAAACAGTGAGATGGGTAGTGAGAAACAATGAGATGGGTAGTGAGAATCAGCGAGATGAGTCGTGGGAAACAGTGGGAAACAGTGAGATGGGCAGCGGAAAACAGTGAGATGGGTAGTGGGATACAGTGAGATGGGTAGTATGAAACGGTGAGATGGGTAGTGTGAAACGGTGAGATGGGTAGTGGGAAACAGTGAGATGAGCACTGGGAAACAGTGAGATGGGTAGTGGGAAACAGTGAGATGGGCACTGGGAAACAGTGAGATGGGTAGTGGGAAACAGTGAGATGGGTCGTGTGAAACGGTGAGATGGGTAGTGGGAAACGGTGAGATGGGTAGTGGGAAACAGTGAGATGGGCACTGGGAAACAGTGAGATGGGTAGTGTGAAACAGTGAGATGGGTAGTGGGAAACAGTGAGATGTGTAGTGGGAAACAGTGAGATGGGTAGTGGGAAACAGTGAGACGGGTAGTGAGAAACAGTGAGATGGGTAGTGAGAAACAATGAGATGGGGAGTGGGAAACAGTGAGATGTGTAGTGGGAAACAGTGAGATGGGTAGTGGGAAACAGTGAGACGGGTAGTGAGAAACAGTGAGATGGGTAGTGAGAAACAATGAGATGGGTAGTGGGAAACAGTGAGATGGGTAGTGAGAAACAGTGAGATGGGCACTGGGAAACAGTGAGATGGGTAGTGGGAAACCGTGAGATGGGTAGTGAGAAACAGTGAGATGGGTAGTGAGAAACAGCGAGATGAGTAGTGGGAAACAGTGAGATGGGCAGCGGAAAACAGTGAGATAGGTAGTGGGAAACAGTGAGATCGGTAGTGGGAAACAGTGAGATGTGTAGTGGGAAACAGTGAGATGGGTAGTGGGAAACAGTGAGATTGGTTAGTGAGAAACAGTGAGATGGGTAGTGAGAAACAATGAGATGGGTAGTGGGAAACAGTGAGATGGGTAGTGAGAAACAGTGAGATGGGCACTGGGAAACAGTGAGATGGGTAGTGGGAAACAGTGAGATGGGTAGTGAGAAACAGTGAGATGGGTAGTGAGAAACAGCGAGATGAGTAGTGGGAAACAGTGAGATGGGCAGCGGAAAACAGTGAGTTGGGTAGTGGGATACAGTGAGATCGGTAGTGGGATACAGTGAGATGGGTAGTGGGAAACTGTGAGATGGGTAGTGAGAAACAGTGAGATGGGTAGTGAGAAGCAATGAGATGGGTAGTGGGAAACTGTGAGATGGGTAGTGAGAAACAGTGAGATGGGCACTGGGAAACAGTGAGATGGGTAGTGGGAAACTGTGAGATGGGTAGTGAGAAACAGTGAGATGGGTAATGAGAAACAATGAGATGGGTAGTGAGAAACAGTGAGATGGGTAGTGAGAAACAGCGAGATGAGTAGTGGAAAACAGTGGGAAACAGTGAGATGGGCAGCGGAAAACAGTGAGATGGGTAGTGGGATACAGTGAGATGGGTAGTGGGAAACTGTGAGATGGGCACTGGGAAACAGTGAGATGGGTAGTGGGAATCAGTGAGATGGGCACTGGGAAACAGTGAGATGGGTAGTGGGAAACAGTGAGATGGATAGCGGGAAACAGTGAGATAGGTAGTGCGAAACAGCGAGATCGGTAGTGGGAAACAGTGAGATGGGTAGTGGGAAACAGTGAGATGGGTAGTGGGAAACAGTGAGATGGGTAGTGAGAAACAATGAGATGGGTAGTGAGAAACAGTGAGATGGGTGGTGGGAAACAGTGAGATGGGCACTGGGAAACAGTGAGATGGGTAGTGAGAAACAATAAGATGCGTAGTGGGAAACTGTGAGATGGGTAGTGAGAAACAGTGAGATGGGTAATGAGAAACAATGAGATGGGTAGTGAGAAACAGTGAGATAGGTAGTGAGAAACAGCGAGATGAGTAGTGGGAAACAGTGGGAAACAGTGAGATGGGCAGCGGAAAACAGTGAGATGGGTAGTGGGATACAGTGAGATGGGTAGTGTGAAACGGTGAGATGGGTGGTGTGAAACTGTCAGATGGGTAGTGGGAAACAGTGGGATGGGCACTGGGAAACAGTGAGATGGGTAGTGGGAAACAGTGAGATGGGTAGTGTGAAACGGTGAGATGGGTAGTGTGAAACGGTGAGATGGGTAGTGGGAAACAGTGAGATGGGCACTGGGAAACAGTGAGATGGGCACTGGGAAACAGTGAGATGGGTAGTGTGAAACAGTGAGATGGGTCGTGTGAAACAGTGAGATGGGTAGTGGGAAACAGTGAGATGGGTAGTGTGAAACAGTGAGATGGGTAGTGGGAAACAGTGAGATGTGCAGTGAGAAACAGTGAGATGGGTAGTGGGAAACAGTGAGATGGGTAGTGGGAAACAGTGAGATCGGTAGTGGGAAACAGTGAGATGGGTAGTGAGAAACAGTGAGATGGGTAGTGAGAAACAGCGAGATGAGTAGTGGGAAACAGTGGGAAACAGTGAGATGGGCAGCGGAAAACAGTGAGATGGGTAGTGGGATACAGTGAGATCGGTAGTGGGATACAGTGAGATGGGTAGTGGGAAACTGTGAGATGGGTAGTGAGAAACAGTGAGATGGGTAGTGAGAAGCAATGAGATGGGTAGTGGGAAACTGTGAGAATATAGTGAGAAACAGTGAGATGGGCACTGGGAAACAGTGAGATGGGTAGTGGGAAACTGTGAGATGGGTAGTGAGAAAAAGTGAGATGGGTAATGAGAAACAATGAGATGGGTAGTGAGAAACAGCGAGATGGGTAGTGAGAAACAGCGAGATGAGTAGTGGAAAACAGTGGGAAACAGTGAGATGGGCAGCGGAAAACAGTGAGATGGGTAGTGGGATACAGTGAGATGGGTAGTGGGAAACAGTGAGATGGGCACTGGGAAACAGTGAGATGGGTAGTGGGAATCAGTGAGATGGGCACTGGGAAACAGTGAGATGGGTAGTGGGAAACAGTGAGATGGATAGCGGGAAACAGTGAGATAGGTAGTGCGAAACAGCGAGATCGGTAGTGGGAAACAGTGAGATGGGTAGTGGGAAACAGTGAGATGGGTAGTGGGAAACAGTGAGATGGGCACTGGGAAACAGTGAGATGGGTAGTGAGAAACAATGAGATGGGTAGTGAGAAACAGTGAGATGGGTGGTGGGAAACAGTGAGATGGGCACTGGGAAACAGTGAGATGGGTAGTGAGAAACAATAAGATGCGTAGTGGGAAACTGTGAGATGGGTAGTGAGAAACAGTGAGATGGGTAATGAGAAACAATGAGATGGGTAGTGAGAAACAGTGAGATGGGTAGTGAGAAACAGCGAGATGAGTAGTGGGAAACAGTGGGAAACAGTGAGATGGGCAGCGGAAAACAGTGAGATGGGTAGTGGGATTCAGTGAGATGGGTCGTGTGAAACGGTGAGATGGGTAGTGTGAAACTGTCAGATGGGTAGTGGGAAACAGTGGGATGGGCACTGGGAAACAGTGAGATGGGTAGTGGGAAACAGTGAGATGGGTAGTGTGAAACGGTGAGATGGGTAGTGTGAAACGGTGAGATGGGTAGTGGGAAACAGTGAGATGGGCACTGGGAAACAGTGAGATGGGCACTGGGAAACAGTGAGATGGGTAGTGTGAAACAGTGAGATGGGTCGTGTGAAACAGTGAGATGGGTAGTGGGAAACAGTGAGATGGGTAGTGTGAAACAGTGAGATGGGTAGTGGGAAACAGTGAGATGTGCAGTGAGAAACAGTGAGATGGGTAGTGGGAAACAGTGAGATGGGTAGTGGGAAACAGTGAGATCGGTAGTGGGAAACAGTGAGATGTGTAGTGGGAAACAGTGAGATGGGTAGTGGGAAACAGTGAGACGGGTAGTGAGAAACAATGAGATGGGTAGTGGGAAACAGTGAGATGGGCAGCGGAAAACAGTGAGATAGGTAGTGGGAAACAGTGAGATGTGTAGTGGGAAACAGTGAGATGGGTAGTGGGAAACAGTGAGACGGGTAGTGAGAAACAGTGAGATGGGTAGTGAGAAACAATGAGCTGGGTAGTGGGAAACAGTGAGATGGGTAGTGAGAAACAGTGAGATGGGCACTGGGAAACAGTGAGATGGGCACTGGGAAACAGTGAGATGTGTAGTGGGAAACAGTGAGATGGGTAGTGAGAAACAGTGAGATGGGTAGTGAGAAACAGCGAGATGAGTAGTGGGAAACAGTGGGAAACAGTGAGATGGGCAGCGGAAAACAGTGAGATGGGTAGTGGGAAACAGTGAGATGGGGAGTGGGAAACTGTGAGATGGGTAGTGAGAAACAGTGAGATGGGTAGTGAGAAACAATGAGATGGGTAGTGAGAAGCAATGAGATGGGTAGTGGGAAACTGTGAGATGGGTAGTGAGAAACAGTGAGATGGGTAGTGAGAAACAATGAGATGGGTAGTGAGAAACAGTGAGATGGGTAGTGAGAAACAATGAGATGGGTAGTGAGAATCAGCGAGATGAGTCGTGGGAAACAGTGGGAAACAGTGAGATGGGCAGCGGAAAACAGTGAGATGGGTAGTGGGATACAGTGAGATGGGTAGTGTGAAACGGTGAGATGGGTAGTGTGAAACGGTGAGATGGGTAGTGGGAAACAGTGAGATGAGCACTGGGAAACAGTGAGATGGGTAGTGGGAAACAGTGAGATGGGCACTGGGAAACAGTGAGATGGGTAGTGGGAAACAGTGAGATGGGTCGTGTGAAACGGTGAGATGTGTAGTGGGAAACGGTGAGATGGGTAGTGGGAAACAGTGAGATGGGCACTGGGAAACAGTGAGATGGGTAGTGTGAAACAGTGAGATGGGTAGTGGGAAACAGTGAGATGTGTAGTGGGAAACAGTGAGATGGGTAGTGGGAAACAGTGAGACGGGTAGTGAGAAACAGTGAGATGGGTAGTGAGAAACAATGAGATGGGTAGTGGGAAACAGTGAGATGTGTAGTGGGAAACAGTGAGATGGGTAGTGGGAAACAGTGAGACGGGTAGTGAGAAACAGTGAGATGGGTAGTGAGAAACAATGAGATGGGTAGTGGGAAACAGTGAGATGGGTAGTGAGAAACAGTGAGATGGGCACTGGGAAACAGTGAGATGGGTAGTGGGAAACCGTGAGATGGGTAGTGAGAAACAGTGAGATGGGTAGTGAGAAACAGCGAGATGAGTAGTGGGAAACAGTGAGATGGGCAGCGGAAAACAGTGAGATAGGTAGTGGGAAACAGTGAGATCGGTAGTGGGAAACAGTGAGATGTGTAGTGGGAAACAGTGAGATGGGTAGTGGGAAACAGTGAGATTGGTTAGTGAGAAACAGTGAGATGGGTAGTGAGAAACAATGAGATGGGTAGTGGGAAACAGTGAGATGGGTGGTGAGAAACAGTGAGATGGGCACTGGGAAACAGTGAGATGGGTAGTGGGAAACAGTGAGATGGGTTGTGAGAAACAGTGAGATGGGTAGTGAGAAACAGCGAGATGAGTAGTGGGAAACAGTGGGAAACAGTGAGATGGGCAGCGGAAAACAGTGAGATGGGTAGTGGGAAACAGTGAGATGGGGAGTGGGAAACTGTGAGATGGGTAGTGAGAAACAGTGAGATGGGTAGTGAGAAACAATGAGATGGGTAGTGAGAAGCAATGAGATGGGTAGTGGGAAACTGTGAGATGGGTAGTGAGAAACAGTGAGATGGGTAGTGAGAAACAATGAGATGGGTAGTGAGAAACAGTGAGATGGGTAGTGAGAAACAATGAGATGGGTAGTGAGAATCAGCGAGATGAGTCGTGGGAAACAGTGGGAAACAGTGAGATGGGCAGCGGAAAACAGTGAGATGGGTAGTGGGATACAGTGAGATGGGTAGTGTGAAACGGTGAGATGGGTAGTGTGAAACGGTGAGATGGGTAGTGGGAAACAGTGAGATGAGCACTGGGAAACAGTGAGATGGGTAGTGGGAAACAGTGAGATGGGCACTGGGAAACAGTGAGATGGGTAGTGGGAAACAGTGAGATGGGTCGTGTGAAACGGTGAGATGTGTAGTGGGAAACGGTGAGATGGGTAGTGGGAAACAGTGAGATGGGCACTGGGAAACAGTGAGATGGGTAGTGTGAAACAGTGAGATGGGTAGTGGGAAACAGTGAGATGTGTAGTGGGAAACAGTGAGATAGGTAGTGGGAAACAGTGAGACGGGTAGTGAGAAACAGTGAGATGGGTAGTGAGAAACAATGAGATGGGTAGTGGGAAACAGTGAGATGTGTAGTGGGAAACAGTGAGATGGGTAGTGGGAAACAGTGAGACGGGTAGTGAGAAACAGTGAGATGGGTAGTGAGAAACAATGAGATGGGTAGTGGGAAACAGTGAGATGGGTAGTGAGAAACAGTGAGATGGGCACTGGGAAACAGTGAGATGGGTAGTGGGAAACCGTGAGATGGGTAGTGAGAAACAGTGAGATGGGTAGTGAGAAACAGCGAGATGAGTAGTGGGAAACAGTGAGATGGGCAGCGGAAAACAGTGAGATAGGTAGTGGGAAACAGTGAGATCGGTAGTGGGAAACAGTGAGATGTGTAGTGGGAAACAGTGAGATGGGTAGTGGGAAACAGTGAGATTGGTTAGTGAGAAACAGTGAGATGGGTAGTGAGAAACAATGAGATGGGTAGTGGGAAACAGTGAGATGGGTGGTGAGAAACAGTGAGATGGGCACTGGGAAACAGTGAGATGGGTAGTGGGAAACAGTGAGATGGGTTGTGAGAAACAGTGAGATGGGTAGTGAGAAACAGCGAGATGAGTAGTGGGAAACAGTGGGAAACAGTGAGATGGGCAGCGGAAAACAGTGAGATGGGTAGTGGGATACAGTGAGATCGGTAGTGGGATGCAGTGAGATGGGTAGTGGGAAACTGTGAGATGGGTAGTGAGAAACAGTGAGATGGGTAGTGAGAAGCAATGAGATGGGTAGTGGGAAACTGTGAGATGGGTAGTGAGAAACAGTGAGATGGGCACTGGGAAACAGTGAGATGGGTAGTGGGAAACTGTGAGATGGGTAGTGGGAAACAGTGAGATTGGTTAGTGAGAAACAGTGAGATGGGTAGTGAGAAACAATGAGATGGGTTGTGGGAAACAGTGAGATGGGTAGTGAGAAACAGTGAGATGGGCACTGGGAAACAGTGAGATGGGTAGTGGGAAACAGTGAGATGGGTAGTGAGAAACAGTGAGATGGGTAGTGAGAAACAGCGAGATGAGTAGTGGGAAACAGTGGGAAACAGTGAGATGGGCAGCGGAAAACAGTGAGATGGGTAGTGGGATACAGTGAGATCGGTAGTGGGATGCAGTGAGATGGGTAGTGGGAAACTGTGAGATGGGTAGTGAGAAACAGTGAGATGGGTAGTGAGAAGCAATGAGATGGGTAGTGGGAAGCTGTGAGATGGGTAGTGAGAAACAGTGAGATGGGCACTGGGAAACAGTGAGATGGGTAGTGGGAAACTGTGAGATGGGTAGTGAGAAACAGTGAGATGGGTAATGAGAAACAATGAGATGGGTAGTGAGAAACAGTGAGATGGGTAGTGAGAAACAGCGAGATGAGTAGTGGGAAACAGTGGGAAACAGTGAGATGGGCAGCGGAAAACTGTGAGATGGGTAGTGGGATACAGTGAGATGGGTAGTGGGAAACAGTGAGATGGGCACTGGGAAACAGTGAGATGGGTAGTGGGAATCAGTGAGATGGGCACTGGGAAACAGTGAGATGGGTAGTGGGAAACAGTGAGATGGATAGCGGGAAACAGTGAGATAGGTAGTGCGAAACAGCGAGATCGGTAGTGGGAAACAGTGAGATGGGTAGTGGGAAACAGTGAGATGGGTAGTGGGAAACAGTGAGATAGGCACTGGGAAACAGTGAGATGGGTAGTGAGAAACAATGAGATGGGTAGTGAGAAACAGTGAGATGGGTGGTGGGAAACAGTGAGATGGGCACTGGGAAACAGTGAGATGGGTAGTGAGAAACAATAAGATGCGTAGTGGGAAACTGTGAGATGGGTAGTGAGAAACAGTGAGATGGGTAATGAGAAACAATGAGATGGGTAGTGAGAAACAGTGAGATGGGTAGTGAGAAACAGCGAGATGAGTAGTGGGAAACAGTGGGAAACAGTGAGATGGGCAGCGGAAAACAGTGAGATGGGTAGTGGGATACAGTGAGATGGGTAGTGTGAAACGGTGAGATGGGTAGTGTGAAACTGTCAGATGGGCAGTGGGAAACAGTGGGATGGGCACTGGGAAACAGTGAGATGGGTAGTGGGAAACAGTGAGATGGGTAGTGTGAAACGGTGAGATGGGTAGTGGGAAACAGTGAGATGGGCACTGGGAAACAGTGAGATGGGCACTGGGAAACAGTGAGATGGGTAGTGTGAAACAGTGAGATGGGTCGTGTGAAACAGTGAGATGGGTAGTGGGAAACAGTGAGATGGGTAGTGTGAAACAGTGAGATGGGTAGTGGGAAACAGTGAGATGTGCAGTGAGAAACAGTGAGATGGGTAGTGGGAAACAGTGAGATGGGTAGTGGGAAACAGTGAGATCGGTAGTGGGAAACAGTGAGATGTGTAGTGGGAAACAGTGAGATGGGTAGTGGGAAACAGTGAGACGGGTAGTGAGAAACAATGAGATGGGTAGTGGGAAACAGTGAGATGGGCAGCGGAAAACAGTGAGATAGGTAGTGGGAAACAGTGAGATCGGTAGTGGGAAACAGTGAGATGTGTAGTGGGAAACAGTGAGATGGGTAGTGGGAAACAGTGAGACGGGTAGTGAGAAACAGTGAGATGGGTAGTGAGAAACAATGAGCTGGGTAGTGGGAAACAGTGAGATGGGTAGTGAGAAACAGTGAGATGGGCACTGGGAAACAGTGAGATGGGCACTGGGAAACAGTGAGATGTGTAGTGGGAAACAGTGAGATGGGTAGTGAGAAACAGTGAGATGGGTAGTGAGAAACAGCGAGATGAGTAGTGGGAAACAGTGGGAAACAGTGAGATGGGCAGCGGAAAACAGTGAGATGGGTAGTGGGAAACAGTGAGATGGGTAGTGGGAAACTGTGAGATGGGTAGTGAGAAACAGTGAGATGGGTAGTGAGAAACAATGAGATGGGTAGTGAGAAGCAATGAGATGGGTAGTGGGAAACTGTGAGATGGGTAGTGAGAAACAGTGAGATGGGTAGTGAGAAACAATGAGATGGGTAGTGAGAAACAGCGAGATGAGTAGTGGGAAACAGTGAGATGGGCAGCGGAAAACAGTGAGATAGGTAGTGGGAAACAGTGAGATCGGTAGTGGGAAACAGTGAGATGTGTAGTGGGAAACAGTGAGATGGGTAGTGGGAAACAGTGAGATTGGTTAGTGAGAAACAGTGAGATGGGTAGTGAGAAACAATGAGATGGGTAGTGGGAAACAGTGAGATGGGTGGTGAGAAACAGTGAGATGGGCACTGGGAAACAGTGAGATGGGTAGTGGGAAACAGTGAGATGGGTTGTGAGAAACAGTGAGATGGGTAGTGAGAAACAGCGAGATGAGTAGTGGGAAACAGTGGGAAACAGTGAGATGGGCAGCGGAAAACAGTGAGATGGGTAGTGGGATACAGTGAGATCGGTAGTGGGATGCAGTGAGATGGGTAGTGGGAAACTGTGAGATGGGTAGTGAGAAACAGTGAGATGGGTAGTGAGAAGCAATGAGATGGGTAGTGGGAAACTGTGAGATGGGTAGTGAGAAACAGTGAGATGGGCACTGGGAAACAGTGAGATGGGTAGTGGGAAACTGTGAGATGGGTAGTGGGAAACAGTGAGATTGGTTAGTGAGAAACAGTGAGATGGGTAGTGAGAAACAATGAGATGGGTTGTGGGAAACAGTGAGATGGGTAGTGAGAAAAGGTGAGATGGGCACTGGGAAACAGTGAGATGGGTAGTGGGAAACAGTGAGATGGGTAGTGAGAAACAGTGAGATGGGTAGTGAGAAACAGCGAGATGAGTAGTGGGAAACAGTGGGAAACAGTGAGATGGGCAGCGGAAAACAGTGAGATGGGTAGTGGGATACAGTGAGATCGGTAGTGGGATGCAGTGAGATGGGTAGTGGGAAACTGTGAGATGGGTAGTGAGAAACAGTGAGATGGGTAGTGAGAAGCAATGAGATGGGTAGTGGGAAGCTGTGAGATGGGTAGTGAGAAACAGTGAGATGGGCACTGGGAAACAGTGAGATGGGTAGTGGGAAACTGTGAGATGGGTAGTGAGAAACAGTGAGATGGGTAATGAGAAACAATGAGATGGGTAGTGAGAAACAGTGAGATGGGTAGTGAGAAACAGCGAGATGAGTAGTGGGAAACAGTGGGAAACAGTGAGATGGGCAGCGGAAAACTGTGAGATGGGTAGTGGGATACAGTGAGATGGGTAGTGGGAAACAGTGAGATGGGCACTGGGAAACAGTGAGATGGGTAGTGGGAATCAGTGAGATGGGCACTGGGAAACAGTGAGATGGGTAGTGGGAAACAGTGAGATGGATAGCGGGAAACAGTGAGATAGGTAGTGCGAAACAGCGAGATCGGTAGTGGGAAACAGTGAGATGGGTAGTGGGAAACAGTGAGATGGGTAGTGGGAAACAGTGAGATGGGCACTGGGAAACAGTGAGATGGGTAGTGAGAAACAATGAGATGGGTAGTGAGAAACAGTGAGATGGGTGGTGGGAAACAGTGAGATGGGCACTGGGAAACAGTGAGATGGGTAGTGAGAAACAATAAGATGCGTAGTGGGAAACTGTGAGATGGGTAGTGAGAAACAGTGAGATGGGTAATGAGAAACAATGAGATGGGTAGTGAGAAACAGTGAGATGGGTAGTGAGAAACAGCGAGATGAGTAGTGGGAAACAGTGGGAAACAGTGAGATGGGCAGCGGAAAACAGTGAGATGGGTAGTGGGATACAGTGAGATGGGTAGTGTGAAACGGTGAGATGGGTAGTGTGAAACTGTCAGATGGGTAGTGGGAAACAGTGGGATGGGCACTGGGAAACAGTGAGATGGGTAGTGGGAAACAGTGAGATGGGTAGTGTGAAACGGTGAGATGGGTAGTGGGAAACAGTGAGATGGGCACTGGGAAACAGTGAGATGGGCACTGGGAAACAGTGAGATGGGTAGTGTGAAACAGTGAGATGGGTCGTGTGAAACAGTGAGATGGGTAGTGGGAAACAGTGAGATGGGTAGTGTGAAACAGTGAGATGGGTAGTGGGAAACAGTGAGATGTGCAGTGAGAAACAGTGAGATGGGTAGTGGGAAACAGTGAGATGGGTAGTGGGAAACAGTGAGATCGGTAGTGGGAAACAGTGAGATGTGTAGTGGGAAACAGTGAGATGGGTAGTGGGAAACAGTGAGACGGGTAGTGAGAAACAATGAGATGGGTAGTGGGAAACAGTGAGATGGGCAGCGGAAAACAGTGAGATAGGTAGTGGGAAACAGTGAGATCGGTAGTGGGAAACAGTGAGATGTGTAGTGGGAAACAGTGAGATGGGTAGTGGGAAACAGTGAGACGGGTAGTGAGAAACAGTGAGATGGGTAGTGAGAAACAATGAGCTGGGTAGTGGGAAACAGTGAGATGGGTAGTGAGAAACAGTGAGATGGGCACTGGGAAACAGTGAGATGGGCACTGGGAAACAGTGAGATGTGTAGTGGGAAACAGTGAGATGGGTAGTGAGAAACAGTGAGATGGGTAGTGAGAAACAGCGAGATGAGTAGTGGGAAACAGTGGGAAACAGTGAGATGGGCAGCGGAAAACAGTGAGATGGGTAGTGGGAAACAGTGAGATGGGTAGTGGGAAACTGTGAGATGGGTAGTGAGAAACAGTGAGATGGGTAGTGAGAAACAATGAGATGGGTAGTGAGAAGCAATGAGATGGGTAGTGGGAAACTGTGAGATGGGTAGTGAGAAACAGTGAGATGGGTAGTGAGAAACAATGAGATGGGTAGTGAGAAACAGTGAGATGGGTAGTGAGAAACAATGAGATGGGTAGTGAGAATCAGCGAGATGAGTCGTGGGAAACAGTGGGAAACAGTGAGATGGGCAGCGGAAAACAGTGAGATGGGTAGTGGGATACAGTGAGATGGGTAGTGTGAAACGGTGAGATGGGTAGTGTGAAACGGTGAGATGGGTAGTGGGAAACAGTGAGATGAGCACTGGGAAACAGTGAGATGGGTAGTGGGAAACAGTGAGATGGGTCGTGTGAAACGGTGAGATGGGTAGTGGGAAACGGTGAGATGGGTAGTGGGAAACTGTGAGATGGGTAGTGAGAAACAGTGAGATGGGCACTGGGAAACAGTGAGATGGGTAGTGGGAAACTGTGAGATGGGTAGTGGGAAACAGTGAGATTGGTTAGTGAGAAACAGTGAGATGGGTAGTGAGAAACAATGAGATGGGTTGTGGGAAACAGTGAGATGGGTAGTGAGAAAAGGTGAGATGGGCACTGGGAAACAGTGAGATGGGTAGTGGGAAACAGTGAGATGGGTAGTGAGAAACAGTGAGATGGGTAGTGAGAAACAGCGAGATGAGTAGTGGGAAACAGTGGGAAACAGTGAGATGGGCAGCGGAAAACAGTGAGATGGGTAGTGGGATACAGTGAGATCGGTAGTGGGATGCAGTGAGATGGGTAGTGGGAAACTGTGAGATGGGTAGTGAGAAACAGTGAGATGGGTAGTGAGAAGCAATGAGATGGGTAGTGGGAAGCTGTGAGATGGGTAGTGAGAAACAGTGAGATGGGCACTGGGAAACAGTGAGATGGGTAGTGGGAAACTGTGAGATGGGTAGTGAGAAACAGTGAGATGGGTAATGAGAAACAATGAGATGGGTAGTGAGAAACAGTGAGATGGGTAGTGAGAAACAGCGAGATGAGTAGTGGGAAACAGTGGGAAACAGTGAGATGGGCAGCGGAAAACTGTGAGATGGGTAGTGGGATACAGTGAGATGGGTAGTGGGAAACAGTGAGATGGGCACTGGGAAACAGTGAGATGGGTAGTGGGAATCAGTGAGATGGGCACTGGGAAACAGTGAGATGGGTAGTGGGAAACAGTGAGATGGATAGCGGGAAACAGTGAGATAGGTAGTGCGAAACAGCGAGATCGGTAGTGGGAAACAGTGAGATGGGTAGTGGGAAACAGTGAGATGGGTAGTGGGAAACAGTGAGATGGGCACTGGGAAACAGTGAGATGGGTAGTGAGAAACAATGAGATGGGTAGTGAGAAACAGTGAGATGGGTGGTGGGAAACAGTGAGATGGGCACTGGGAAACAGTGAGATGGGTAGTGAGAAACAATAAGATGCGTAGTGGGAAACTGTGAGATGGGTAGTGAGAAACAGTGAGATGGGTAATGAGAAACAATGAGATGGGTAGTGAGAAACAGTGAGATGGGTAGTGAGAAACAGCGAGATGAGTAGTGGGAAACAGTGGGAAACAGTGAGATGGGCAGCGGAAAACAGTGAGATGGGTAGTGGGATACAGTGAGATGGGTAGTGTGAAACGGTGAGATGGGTAGTGTGAAACTGTCAGATGGGTAGTGGGAAACAGTGGGATGGGCACTGGGAAACAGTGAGATGGGTAGTGGGAAACAGTGAGATGGGTAGTGTGAAACGGTGAGATGGGTAGTGGGAAACAGTGAGATGGGCACTGGGAAACAGTGAGATGGGCACTGGGAAACAGTGAGATGGGTAGTGTGAAACAGTGAGATGGGTCGTGTGAAACAGTGAGATGGGTAGTGGGAAACAGTGAGATGGGTAGTGTGAAACAGTGAGATGGGTAGTGGGAAACAGTGAGATGTGCAGTGAGAAACAGTGAGATGGGTAGTGGGAAACAGTGAGATGGGTAGTGGGAAACAGTGAGATCGGTAGTGGGAAACAGTGAGATGTGTAGTGGGAAACAGTGAGATGGGTAGTGGGAAACAGTGAGACGGGTAGTGAGAAACAATGAGATGGGTAGTGGGAAACAGTGAGATGGGCAGCGGAAAACAGTGAGATAGGTAGTGGGAAACAGTGAGATCGGTAGTGGGAAACAGTGAGATGTGTAGTGGGAAACAGTGAGATGGGTAGTGGGAAACAGTGAGACGGGTAGTGAGAAACAGTGAGATGGGTAGTGAGAAACAATGAGCTGGGTAGTGGGAAACAGTGAGATGGGTAGTGAGAAACAGTGAGATGGGCACTGGGAAACAGTGAGATGGGCACTGGGAAACAGTGAGATGTGTAGTGGGAAACAGTGAGATGGGTAGTGAGAAACAGTGAGATGGGTAGTGAGAAACAGCGAGATGAGTAGTGGGAAACAGTGGGAAACAGTGAGATGGGCAGCGGAAAACAGTGAGATGGGTAGTGGGAAACAGTGAGATGGGTAGTGGGAAACTGTGAGATGGGTAGTGAGAAACAGTGAGATGGGTAGTGAGAAACAATGAGATGGGTAGTGAGAAGCAATGAGATGGGTAGTGGGAAACTGTGAGATGGGTAGTGAGAAACAGTGAGATGGGTAGTGAGAAACAATGAGATGGGTAGTGAGAAACAGTGAGATGGGTAGTGAGAAACAATGAGATGGGTAGTGAGAATCAGCGAGATGAGTCGTGGGAAACAGTGGGAAACAGTGAGATGGGCAGCGGAAAACAGTGAGATGGGTAGTGGGATACAGTGAGATGGGTAGTGTGAAACGGTGAGATGGGTAGTGTGAAACGGTGAGATGGGTAGTGGGAAACAGTGAGATGAGCACTGGGAAACAGTGAGATGGGTAGTGGGAAACAGTGAGATGGGTCGTGTGAAACGGTGAGATGGGTAGTGGGAAACGGTGAGATGGGTAGTGGGAAACAGTGAGATGGGCACTGGGAAACAGTGAGATGGGTAGTGTGAAACAGTGAGATGGGTAGTGGGAAACAGTGAGATGTGTAGTGGGAAACAGTGAGATGGGTAGTGGAAACAGTGAGACGGGTAGTGAGAAACAGTGAGATGGGTAGTGAGAAACAATGAGATGGGTAGTGGGAAACAGTGAGATGTGTAGTGGGAAACAGTGAGATGGGTAGTGGGAAACAGTGAGACGGGTAGTGAGAAACAGTGAGATGGGTAGTGAGAAACAATGAGATGGGTAGTGGGAAACAGTGAGATGGGTAGTGAGAAACAGTGAGATGGGCACTGGGAAACAGTGAGATGGGTAGTGGGAAACCGTGAGATGGGTAGTGAGAAACAGTGGGATGGGTAGTGAGAAACAGCGAGATGAGTAGTGGGAAACAGTGAGATGGGCAGCGGAAAACAGTGAGATAGGTAGTGGGAAACAGTGAGATCGGTAGTGGGAAACAGTGAGATGTGTAGTGGGAAACAGTGAGATGGGTAGTGGGAAACAGTGAGATTGGTTAGTGAGAAACAGTGAGATGGGTAGTGAGAAACAATGAGATGGGTAGTGGGAAACAGTGAGATGGGTAGTGAGAAACAGTGAGATGGGCACTGGGAAACAGTGAGATAGGTAGTGGGAAACAGTGAGATGGGTAGTGAGAAACAGTGAGATGGGTAGTGAGAAACAGCGAGATGAGTAGTGGGAAACAGTGGGAAACAGTGAGATGGGCAGCGGAAAACAGTGAGATGGGTAGTGGGATACAGTGAGATCGGTAGTGGGATACAGTGAGATGGGTAGTGGGAAACTGTGAGATGGGTAGTGAGAAACAGTGAGATGGGTAGTGAGAAGCAATGAGATGGGTAGTGGGAAACTGTGAGATGGGTAGTGAGAAACAGTGAGATGGGCACTGGGAAACAGTGAGATGGGTAGTGGGAAACTGTGAGATGGGTAGTGAGAAACAGTGAGATGGGTAATGAGAAACAATGAGATGGGTAGTGAGAAACAGTGAGATGGGTAGTGAGAAACAGCGAGATGAGTAGTGGAAAACAGTGGGAAACAGTGAGATGGGCAGCGGAAAACAGTGAGATGGGTAGTGGGATACAGTGAGATGGGTAGTGGGAAACAGTGAGATGGGCACTGGGAAACAGTGAGATGGGTAGTGGGAATCAGTGAGATGGGCACTGGGAAACAGTGAGATGGGTAGTGGGAAACAGTGAGATGGATAGCGGGAAACAGTGAGATAGGTAGTGCGAAACAGCGAGATCGGTAGTGGGAAACAGTGAGATGGGTCGTGGGAAACTGTGAGATGGGTAGTGGGAAACAGTGAGATGGGCACTGGGAAACAGTGAGATGGGTAGTGAGAAACAATGAGATGGGTAGTGAGAAACAGTGAGATGGGTGGTGGGAAACAGTGAGATGGGCACTGGGAAACAGTGAGATGGGTAGTGAGAAACAATAAGATGCGTAGTGGGAAACTGTGAGATGGGTAGTGAGAAACAGTGTGATGGGTAATGAGAAACAATGAGATGGGTAGTGAGAAACAGTGAGATGGGTAGTGAGAAACAGCGAGATGAGTAGTGGGAAACAGTGAGATGGGCAGCGGAAAACAGTGAGATGGGTAGTGGGATACAGTGAGATGGGTAGTGTGAAACGGTGAGATGGGTAGTGTGAAACTGTCAGATGGGTAGTGGGAAACAGTGGGATGGGCACTGGGAAACAGTGAGATGGGTAGTGGGAAACAGTGAGATGGGTAGTGTGAAACGGTGAGATGGGTAGTGTGAAACGGTGAGATGGGTAGTGGGAAACAGTGAGATGGGCACTGGGAAACAGTGAGATGGGCACTGGGAAACAGTGAGATGGGTAGTGTGAAACAGTGAGATGGGTCGTGTGAAACAGTGAGATGGGTAGTGGGAAACAGTGAGATGGGTAGTGTGAAACAGTGAGATGGGTAGTGGGAAACAGTGAGATGTGCAGTGAGAAACAGTGAGATGGGTAGTGGGAAACAGTGAGATGGGTAGTGGGAAACAGTGAGATCGGTAGTGGGAAACAGTGAGATGTGTAGTGGGAAACAGTGAGATGGGTAGTGGGAAACAGTGAGACGGGTAGTGAGAAACAATGAGATGGGTAGTGGGAATCAGTGAGATGGGCAGCGGAAAACAGTGAGATAGGTAGTGGGAAACAGTGAGATCGGTAGTGGGAAACAGTGAGATGTGTAGTGGGAAACAGTGAGATGGGTAGTGGGAAACAGTGAGACGGGTAGTGAGAAACAGTGAGATGGGTAGTGAGAAACAATGAGCTGGGTAGTGGGAAACAGTGAGATGGGTAGTGAGAAACAGTGAGATGGGCACTGGGAAACAGTGAGATGTGTAGTGGGAAACAGTGAGATGGGTAGTGAGAAACAGTGAGATGGGTACTGAGAAACAGCGAGATGAGTAGTGGGAAACAGTGGGAAACAGTGAGATGGGCAGCGGAAAACAGTGAGATGGGTAGTAGGATACAGTGAGATGGGTAGTGGGAAACAGTGAGATGGGCACTGGGAAACAGTGAGATGGGTAGTGGGAATCAGTGAGATGGGCACTGGGAAACAGTGAGATGGGTAGTGGGAAACAGTGAGATGGATAGCGGGAAACAGTGAGATAGGTAGTGCGAAACAGCGAGATCGGTAGTGGGAAACAGTGAGATGGGTAGTGGGAAACAGTGAGATGTGTAGTGGGAAACAGTGAGATGGGTAGTGGGAAACAGTGAGACGGGTAGTGAGAAACAGTGAGATGGGTAGTGAGAAACAATGAGCTGGGTAGTGGGAAACAGTGAGATGGGTAGTGAGAAACAGTGAGATGGGCACTGGGAAACAGTGAGATGTGTAGTGGGAAACAGTGAGATGGGTAGTGAGAAACAGTGAGATGGGTAGTGAGAAACAGCGAGATGAGTAGTGGGAAACAGTGGGAAACAGTGAGATGGGCAGCGGAAAACAGTGAGATGGGTAGTAGGATACAGTGAGATGGGTAGTGGGAAACAGTGAGATGGGCACTGGGAAACAGTGAGATGGGTAGTGGGAATCAGTGAGATGGGCACTGGGAAACAGTGAGATGGGTAGTGGGAAACAGTGAGATGGATAGCGGGAAACAGTGAGATAGGTAGTGCGAAACAGCGAGATCGGTAGTGGGAAACAGTGAGATGGGTAGTGGGAAACAGTGAGATGGGTAGTGGGAAACAGTGAGATGGGCACTGGGAAACAGTGAGATGGGTAGTGAGAAACAATGAGATGGGTAGTGAGAAACAGTGAGATGGGTGGTGGGAAACAGTGAGATGGGCACTGGGAAACAGTGAGATGGGTAGTGAGAAACAATAAGATGCGTAGTGGGAAACTGTGAGATGGGTAGTGAGAAACAGTGAGATGGGTAATGAGAAACAATGAGATGGGTAGTGAGAAACAGTGAGATGGGTAGTGAGAAACAGCGAGATGAGTAGTGGGAAACAGTGGGAAACAGTGAGATGGGCAGCGGAAAACAGTGAGATGGGTAGTGGGATACAGTGAGATGGGTGGTGTGAAACGGTGAGATGGGTAGTGTGAAACTGTGAGATGGGTAGTGGGAAACAGTGGGATGGGCACTGGGAAACAGTGAGATGGGTAGTGGGAAACAGTGAGATGGGTAGTGTGAAACGGTGAGATGGGTAGTGGGAAACAGTGAGATGGGCACTGGGAAACAGTGAGATGGGCACTGGGAAACAGTGAGATGGGTAGTGTGAAACAGTGAGATGGGTCGTGTGAAACAGTGAGATGGGTAGTGGGAAACAGTGAGATGGGTAGTGTGAAACAGTGAGATGGGTAGTGGGAAACAGTGAGATGTGCAGTGAGAAACAGTGAGATGGGTAGTGGGAAACAGTGAGATGGGTAGTGGGAAACAGTGAGATCGGTAGTGGGAAACAGTGAGATGTGTAGTGGGAAACAGTGAGATGGGTAGTGGGAAACAGTGAGACGGGTAGTGAGAAACAATGAGATGGGTAGTGGGAAACAGTGAGATGGGCAGCGGAAAACAGTGAGATAGGTAGTGGGAAACAGTGAGATCGGTAGTGGGAAACAGTGAGATGTGTAGTGGGAAACAGTGAGATGGGTAGTGGGAAACAGTGAGACGGGTAGTGAGAAACAGTGAGATGGGTAGTGAGAAACAATGAGCTGGGTAGTGGGAAACAGTGAGATGGGTAGTGAGAAACAGTGAGATGGGCACTGGGAAACAGTGAGATGGGCACTGGGAAACAGTGAGATGTGTAGTGGGAAACAGTGAGATGGGTAGTGAGAAACAGTGAGATGGGTAGTGAGAAACAGCGAGATGAGTAGTGGGAAACAGTGGGAAACAGTGAGATGGGCAGTGGAAAACAGTGAGATGGGTAGTGGGAAACAGTGAGATGGGTAGTGCGAAACAGCGAGATCGGTAGTGGGAAACAGTGAGATGGGTAGTGGGAAACAGTGAGATGTGTAGTGGGAAACAGTGAGATGGGTAGTGGGAAACAGTGAGACGGGTAGTGAGAAACAGTGAGATGGGTAGTGAGAAACAATGAGCTGGGTAGTGGGAAACAGTGAGATGGGTAGTGAGAAACAGTGAGATGGGCACTGGGAAACAGTGAGATGTGTAGTGGGAAACAGTGAGATGGGTAGTGAGAAACAGTGAGATGGGTAGTGAGAAACAGCGAGATGAGTAGTGGGAAACAGTGGGAAACAGTGAGATGGGCAGCGGAAAACAGTGAGATGGGTAGTAGGATACAGTGAGATGGGTCGTGGGAAACAGTGAGATGGGCACTGGGAAACAGTGAGATGGGTAGTGGGAATCAGTGAGATGGGCACTGGGAAACAGTGAGATGGGTAGTGGGAAACAGTGAGATGGATAGCGGGAAACAGTGAGATAGGTAGTGCGAAACAGCGAGATCGGTAGTGGGAAACAGTGAGATGGGTAGTGGGAAACAGTGAGATGGGTAGTGGGAAACAGTGAGATGGGCACTGGGAAACAGTGAGATGGGTAGTGAGAAACAATGAGATGGGTAGTGAGAAACAGTGAGATGGGTGGTGGGAAACAGTGAGATGGGCACTGGGAAACAGTGAGATGGGTAGTGAGAAACAATAAGATGCGTAGTGGGAAACTGTGAGATGGGTAGTGAGAAACAGTGAGATGGGTAATGAGAAACAATGAGATGGGTAGTGAGAAACAGTGAGATGGGTAGTGAGAAACAGCGAGATGAGTAGTGGGAAACAGTGGGAAACAGTGAGATGGGCAGCGGAAAACAGTGAGATGGGTAGTGGGATACAGTGAGATGGGTAGTGTGAAACGGTGAGATGGGTAGTGTGAAACTGTGAGATGGGTAGTGGGAAACAGTGGGATGGGCACTGGGAAACAGTGAGATGGGTAGTGGGAAACAGTGAGATGGGTAGTGTGAAACGGTGAGATGGGTAGTGGGAAACAGTGAGATGGGCACTGGGAAACAGTGAGATGGGCACTGGGAAACAGTGAGATGGGTAGTGTGAAACAGTGAGATGGGTCGTGTGAAACAGTGAGATGGGTAGTGGGAAACAGTGAGATGGGTAGTGTGAAACAGTGAGATGGGTAGTGGGAAACAGTGAGATGTGCAGTGAGAAACAGTGAGATGGGTAGTGGGAAACAGTGAGATGGGTAGTGGGAAACAGTGAGATCGGTAGTGGGAAACAGTGAGATGTGTAGTGGGAAACAGTGAGATGGGTAGTGGGAAACAGTGAGACGGGTAGTGAGAAACAATGAGATGGGTAGTGGGAAACAGTGAGATGGGCAGCGGAAAACAGTGAGATAGGTAGTGGGAAACAGTGAGATCGGTAGTGGGAAACAGTGAGATGTGTAGTGGGAAACAGTGAGATGGGTAGTGGGAAACAGTGAGACGGGTAGTGAGAAACAGTGAGATGGGTAGTGAGAAACAATGAGCTGGGTAGTGGGAAACAGTGAGATGGGTAGTGAGAAACAGTGAGATGGGCACTGGGAAACAGTGAGATGGGCACTGGGAAACAGTGAGATGTGTAGTGGGAAACAGTGAGATGGGTAGTGAGAAACAGTGAGATGGGTAGTGAGAAACAGCGAGATGAGTAGTGGGAAACAGTGGGAAACAGTGAGATGGGCAGTGGAAAACAGTGAGATGGGTAGTGGGAAACAGTGAGATGGGTAGTGGGAAACTGTGAGATGGGTAGTGAGAAACAGTGAGATGGGTAGTGAGAAACAATGAGATGGGTAGTGAGAAGCAATGAGATGGGTAGTGGGAAACTGTGAGATGGGTAGTGAGAAACAGTGAGATGGGTAGTGAGAAACAATGAGATGGGTAGTGAGAAACAGTGAGATGGGTAGTGAGAAACAATGAGATGGGTAGTGAGAATCAGCGAGATGAGTCGTGGGAAACAGTGGGAAACAGTGAGATGGGCAGCGGAAAACAGTGAGATGGGTAGTGGGATACAGTGAGATGGGTAGTGTGAAACGGTGAGATGGGTAGTGTGAAACGGTGAGATGGGTAGTGGGAAACAGTGAGATGAGCACTGGGAAACAGTGAGATGGGTAGTGGGAAACAGTGAGATGGGCACTGGGAAACAGTGAGATGGGTAGTGGGAAACAGTGAGATGGGTCGTGTGAAACAGTGAGATGGGCACTGGGAAACAGTGAGATGGGCACTGGGAAACAGTGAGATGGGTAGTGTGAAACAGTGAGATGGGTCGTGTGAAACAGTGAGATGGGTAGTGGGAAACAGTGAGATGGGTAGTGTGAAACAGTGAGATGGGTAGTGGGAAACAGTGAGATGTGCAGTGAGAAACAGTGAGATGGGTAGTGGGAAACAGTGAGATGGGTAGTGGGAAACAGTGAGATCGGTAGTGGGAAACAGTGAGATGTGTAGTGGGAAACAGTGAGATGGGTAGTGGGAAACAGTGAGACGGGTAGTGAGAAACAATGAGATGGGTAGTGGGAAACAGTGAGATGGGCAGCGGAAAACAGTGAGATAGGTAGTGGGAAACAGTGAGATCGGTAGTGGGAAACAGTGAGATGTGTAGTGGGAAACAGTGAGATGGGTAGTGGGAAACAGTGAGACGGGTAGTGAGAAACAGTGAGATGGGTAGTGAGAAACAATGAGCTGGGTAGTGGGAAACAGTGAGATGGGTAGTGAGAAACAGTGAGATGGGCACTGGGAAACAGTGAGATGGGCACTGGGAAACAGTGAGATGTGTAGTGGGAAACAGTGAGATGGGTAGTGAGAAACAGTGAGATGGGTAGTGAGAAACAGCGAGATGAGTAGTGGGAAACAGTGGGAAACAGTGAGATGGGCAGTGGAAAACAGTGAGATGGGTAGTGGGAAACAGTGAGATGGGTAGTGGGAAACTGTGAGATGGGTAGTGAGAAACAGTGAGATGGGTAGTGAGAAACAATGAGATGGGTAGTGAGAAGCAATGAGATGGGTAGTGGGAAACTGTGAGATGGGTAGTGAGAAACAGTGAGATGGGTAGTGAGAAACAATGAGATGGGTAGTGAGAAACAGTGAGATGGGTAGTGAGAAACAATGAGATGGGTAGTGAGAATCAGCGAGATGAGTCGTGGGAAACAGTGGGAAACAGTGAGATGGGCAGCGGAAAACAGTGAGATGGGTAGTGGGATACAGTGAGATGGGTAGTGTGAAACGGTGAGATGGGTAGTGTGAAACGGTGAGATGGGTAGTGGGAAACAGTGAGATGAGCACTGGGAAACAGTGAGATGGGTAGTGGGAAACAGTGAGATGGGCACTGGGAAACAGTGAGATGGGTAGTGGGAAACAGTGAGATGGGTCGTGTGAAACGGTGAGATGGGTAGTGGGAAACGGTGAGATGGGTAGTGGGAAACAGTGAGATGGGCACTGGGAAACAGTGAGATGGGTAGTGTGAAACAGTGAGATGGGTAGTGGGAAACAGTAAGATGTGTAGTGGGAAACAGTGAGATGGGCACTGGGAAACAGTGAGATGGGTAGTGTGAAACAGTGAGATGGGTAGTGGGAAACAGTGAGATGGGCACTGGGAAACAGTGAGATGGGCACTGGGAAACAGTGAGATGGGCACTGGGAAACAGTGAGATGGGTAGTGTGAAACAGTGAGATGGGTAGTGGGAAACAGTGAGATGTGTAGTGAGAAACAGTGAGATGGGTAGTGGGAAACAGTGAGACGGGTAGTGGGAAACAGTGAGATGGGTAGTGGGAAACAGTGAGATGGATGGTGGGAAACAGTGAGGTGGGTAGTGGGAAACAGTGAGACGGGTAGTGGGAAACAGTGAGATGGGTAGTGGGAAACAGTGAGATGGGTAGTGGGAAACAGTGAGATGGATGGTGGGAAACAGTGAGGTGGGTAGTGGGAAACAGTGAGATGGGTAGTGGGAAACAGTGAGACGGGTAGTGGGAAACATTGAGGTGGTTAGTGAGAAATAGTGAGTTGGGTAGTAGGAAACAGTGAGATGAGCAGTGGGAAACAGTAAGATGGGTCGTGGGAAATAGTGAGATGGGAAGTGGGAACCAGTGAGACGGGTAGTGGGCAACAGTGAGACGGGTAGTGGGCAACAGTGGGATTGGTAGTGGGAAACAGTATGGACTGAACAGTGTGTTACACAGATGGCTGTATGGACTGAACAATAAGTTACACAGCGGAATCTGTATGGACTGAACAGTGTGTTACACACTGAACTGTATGGACTGAACAGTGTGTTACACAGGGGAATCAGTGTGGACTGAACAGTGTGTTACACACTGAACTGTATGGACTGAACAGTGTGTTACACAGGGGAATCAGTGTGGACTGAACAGTGTGTTACACACTGAACTGTATGGACTGAACAGTGTGTTACACAGGGGAATCAGTGTGGACTGAACAGTGTGTTACACACTGAACTGTATGGACTGAACAGTGTGTTACACAGGGGAATCAGTGTGGACTGAACAGTGTGTTGCACACTGAACTGTATGGACTGAACAGTGTTACACAGGGGGAGCTGTATGGATTAAATTGTGTGTTACACAAGGGGAGTTGTATGGATTGAACAGTGTGTTATGCAGGGTGCTGTATGATTTGAACTGTTTACCACTCTTGATTTGCTTTTTCTGTTTCCAGAATGTGGGGCTGTTAAAAATGCTTCTAGAGGGCATATTGTACTGGAGGGATATCCCAGCAACTCTCACTGTGAATGGACAGTGTCAGTGAATCCAAATTTTGCTATTGAATTAAGGTAGGACTTGTTGTTGGATTTGTTATTTGTGGTGTTGGGTTTTCTCTATTATACCACTTCTGTGGTTCACTTCTGAGGCCCGAAGGCTGATGTGTTTGAAAGATCGGGGAGATCTTTGGCTAAGAGTAAAGTTGTGGTGTGCCAGCAGTATTTCTGTACCCTGGAACAACTTAACATGGCACGGGTTGTAGGTCAGAAATTGATCATTCAATTATATAGTAAGATTTGCATATCGAGTAGAAAATATTCTGAATCTAAATGGCAATTTAGAATTGAAAAGGAGGTATATCCCACCTCATAAAAGATTAGCATGAGACAACGGTCAGTGTTTTGATGCCATTTTGAAGAAATGGCTGTTGCCAGTCTGCTGTGAAGTCAAAGCCATGCAAGTGGCTTCACAAGGTTTAAATATCTGCGTATTTAACCCTTCAATTTTAAAATTCTCATCTTGTTTTCAAATCCCTCCATTGCCTCGCCCCTCCCTATCTCTGTAACCTCCTTCAACTCTAAAACCCTCAGAGATCTCTGTGCTCCTCCAATTCTGGCCTCTTGCGCATCCCCGATTTTAATCGCTCCACCATTGATGGCCGTGCCTTCAGCTGTCTAGGCCCTAAGCTCTGGAGTTCCCTTCATAAACCTCTCTGCCTCTTTACCTCTCTCTCCTTTGAGACACTTCTTAAAACCTATTTCTTTGACCAAGCTTTTGGTCACCTGCCCTAATATCTCTTTATGTGGCTCAGTGTCAATCTTTGTCTGATTGCGCTCCTGTGAAGCACCTTGGAAAGTTTTACTACGTTAAAGATGCTATATAAATGCAAATTGTTGTGTTATTGAACCCCCTGCGAAAACACAGCACCGCTGACTGTAAGCTGAGTTCTGTGCATGCGTGTGAGGACCCTCCTGTCGGCTGGGCGGTGGCTCAAATCGGTCCCTTGTCATCGAGCTGGGGAGTGACGCGTGAGAGTCTGCCTGTTGGGGTGTTGTTGATCAAGATATGACCTCCCTCTGTTGCAGGTTCTCTATGCTGAGCCTGGAGTTTGATTACATGTGTCAGTATGATTATGTGGAAGTCCGTGATGGTGATAACATCGACTCCAGGGTTGTTGGAAAATTCTGTGGAAACCAACGACCTCCCCCCATCCGGACCACCAGGAATTCGTTACATGTTCTATTTGTATCCGATGGGTATAAAAGCTTTGATGGATTTTTTGCCACGTTTGAGGAAGTTGATGGTACGTAGACTCTTCTGATTTCGGATCATATTGTGCCTCGCTTTTGTTTCTTGCTGCATTATTTGCTCAATTCCAGGTTCATTCGCTGACCTTTCAGATTCAGAATTTCTTAATTATCCCTTTGTTCCTTATGTGCTCTTTTCTTCCTCACATGCCCATTTCTTCCTTACTTGCCAGTATCTCCCTCACTTTTTCCCTTTCAACCTCACTTACCCCTTTCTTTTTCACTCAACCCTTTCTTTCTCATTTGCCCCTTTCTTTCTCATGCTCCTCTCCTCCTCACTTGCCCCAGTGCTCCTCATCTGCACCAGTCTTCCTCACCTGCACCAGTCCTCCTCACCTGCACCAGTCCTCCTCACCTGCACCAGTCCTCCTCACCTGCACCAGTCCTCCTCACTTGCCCCATTCTTCACTCACTCCTTTCTTCTTCACTCACTCCTTTCTTCCTCACTCAATCCTTTCTTTCTCATTTGTCCCTGTCTCTCTTCCTCTGTCCAGTTCACTGAGGTCAGGATGGATAACCACTGCTGGTGAAGTTTGTCCCTACTGCCTCTGACTCTTCCCACTGGCCGTGAGTTGTTTTCGAAGCACGTGTTTGTATGGTGGGCGGGATTTCTCAGGCTCACATGCAGAAGCCCGTGGCCTTCCCTTGTGGCAGTTGGGGCCCTCTCCTGTGCTGCGATTGTTAGCACGAGACTGAGGCACTGGCCCCAATTTTAACCCCCCCCATGCCCAGTGGGAATGGTGCATGGGAGAGATTAAAATTTTGAAATTCTACCTCCCGGCTCCAACCAACCACCTTCCCGCCTGGTTATATTTTTACTACCCCAAATCAGGCCATTGACGAGGCTCCCGCAAAAGGCAGGCAGGGGCCTAGTTAAGATTGAAAAGTAGAAGTAACTGAATGTCAGAGGGAGTCCGGCGCTGTCGACTGCCTGGCAGCTGATCCAAGGCGGGAGGCGCCGACTGGCCAAGGTAAGTATTAAAGATCTGCTCCTTTTAGAACCCCTTGTGGGCCAGGAGGAGTGGGGCTGCTCTATTCAGGCTCCTCAAGGAGTCCTTGGGCCTCCCAGCTCCAGCCTCCCCTCCGATCTTGATGGAACTCCCGATCTCCTGCAAAGCCCTCCTTCTACTGACTGCCGGGACCATCCCCAAGGGTTCCCGGCTGTGGCTCCTGCTGCTAAATTTGCACTCCCGCCTGCCGGTCAGGCAGTCAACAGGCCGATGTCGGCCAGATGTTTAAATGAGGCCCTGCCGTTAAAATCGGCAGAGCCTCCACATCCCCAGCCTTGCTGGTTGGTCACCCGCTTCCAGGCTCCATTGCCACCTTCCTGCCCTCCCATTAATGCCGAGACCACTGAGTCAGGAGGGAATGAAACTTGTGCTAAGCATTGTTAAGTCTGCTGAGACCCAAAGCCATCAGCTGTGGCACGTTGACCGAGTCCTGACCCACATCTTCAGGCACCCACCCCCGTCCCGCAGGAGCGGAGGTTAAAAGATAACTTGGTCCATGAGGGGAGCCTGCCCGAGACAAATGTGCTGATGATGGTGAGGGGTTGTTGGTCTTGAGCAGGCTGAGGTTTCCATGCAGCTTACCTCTTCTGGCAAATATTGAAAGGGATCATGGCTCAGCACCACCACTCACAGGTGAATGTCGATACTGCGGCTGTTTGTATTTAAGCAGCCCGGGCATTTATAAGAACATAAGAAAACATGGACCATGCAGCTCATGGACCTTTCACAGGTTAAGTACAGTCTGCTCAGTCAGGAACTCTACCCAACCCATCTTCCCCCCCCCCCCCCCCCCTCATAGGTAGATGAAGCAATACTGAAGAACACCAATCGTATCCTACATTCTACACCTGTCACCACTTGCCTTCCTCAGTCTGGTGCTGCCTCAGGAGCTAGCATGTTCCACATAGCATTCAGACATCTCTGTCTGCACTAATCCTTACAACCCACTGTCCAGTTTTCAAAGGTTTCCAACCTTTAATAACCTGCTTACAGCTTCATTATCTAACACCTTCCAATCTTTTAAGAAAGGAAAAAGGGAAGGACAGCACTTGCATTTATAAGGCAACTCAAGGGATGTTTGAGATTCTAAGGGATATGGATGAACTGAACTCTAACCAGGGGCACGGACTCAGATTAGGGAGGGTGAACAAACAGTTTAAATTTACTGAGGTCATAAGGAGGGTGGTGGATGTGTGAAACAGATGGACGAGGGAGGCAGTGGAGGCGAGAGTGTCAGCAAATTCAAGACAGAGCTGGATAGTTTGTTTTGCAAAAGGAGTGACTGAGAGGTATACAAAACAGAATATTGTGAGGTATTGTTTTATTGGATTACAAGATAATTATGGATGAGGAAGGCCAACTTAGTTTATCCATCAAGAGAGACCATACTTTACCCCAGTTACAAGTATCTGTTACTTCCTTAAATGTTTTCAGAGTTTTCACCTCTACTACACCATCTGGGACTCCAGTCCACGTGATGATTGCTCTTTGTGTGAAGAACTTTTTGATATCAGTCCTACACTTGCCTTTTTCTATTCTGAACCTTTGGCTCCTTGTCCTACTGCCATCCTTTAATTTGCAGTAATATTCCGGATTTACCTTTTCCATTCAATTTACTAGCTTAGATACCTCACGAACACCATCTCACTGATGCCTCCTTTTTAAGGTGAGAAGGCCAAGGTTTCTTTGGTCTTTCCTTATAACTCAGGGTCCTGACATTAAGGAGCAGATCTCTTGTGAGCTGCTTCCAGCACCTGAACGTGTTGCTTGTGTCTTGGTGAACAGAACTGGACGCAGTACTCTAGCTGCGGTATGACCAGAGCATCGTACAGTTTGATCACAAACTCCTTCTAAGAATGAAAGAAAGAACTCCTATTTATATAGCACCTTTCATGACCTCAGGATGTCCCAAAGTCCTTCACAGTCAATGAAGTACTTTTGAAGTGTAGTCACTGTTGTAATGTAGGAAACACAGCAGCCAATTTGCGCACAGCAAGATCCCACAAACAGCAATGAAATATTGATCAGATAATCTGTTTTAGTGATGTTGGCTGAGGGATAGATATTGGCCAGGACACCAGGGAGAACTCCTCTGCTCTTTTTTGAAATAGTACCAAGGGGTCTTTTACAGGCAGACAGAGCCTCGGTTTAACATCTCATCTGAAAGAAGCCACTTCTGACAATGCAGCACTCCCTCAAAACTGCATAGGAGTTTCAGCCTAGATTTTGTGCTAAAGTTTATGGAGTGGGACTTAAACCCACAACCTTCTGACTCAGAGTTGAGAATGCTACCCACTGAGCCACGACTGACAGTTCAAGTCTTCAATTCTACTGTTTTGGCTATGTAGTTCAAGATCATTTTGGTTTTATTGCTCACTGGTCTGCATTGGTTGGATAAATTTAGGGCCAAGTCTACTAGGAGCTCCAGATCTGTTTCAACTTCATCCATAGGTATTGCAGTGCTATTCCAGGAGCATGTGTATCGCACATTTTTACTTCCTGTCTGCAGTACTTTACACTTGTCTGCATTACATTTCATCTGCCATCGTTCCATCCACTACTGGAGTTTTTTGAGGATGTAACTGGTAGAATAGATAAGGGATAACCAGTGGATGTGGTTTATTTGGATTTTCAGAAGGCCTTTGCTAAAGTCCCACATAAGAGGTTAGTGTGCAAAATTAAAGCACATGGGATTGGTGGTAATATACTGGCATGGATTGAAAATTGGTTAACAGACAGGAAACAGAGAGTAAGAATAAATGGGTCTTTTCGGGTGGCAGGCGGTGACTAGTGGGGTACCGCAGGGATCAGTGCTTGGGCCCCAGCTATTCACAATATATATCAATGATTTGGATGAGGGAACCAAATGTAATATTTCCAAATTTGCTGACGACACAAAACTAGGTGGGATCATGAGTTGTGAGGAGGATGCAAAAATGCTTCAAGGCGATTTAGACAAGTTGAGTGAGTGGGCAAATACATGGCAGATGCAGTATAATGTGGATAAATGTGAAGTTATCCACTTCGGAAGGAAAAACAGAAAGGCAGAGTATTATTTAAATGGTGATAGATTGGGAAATGTTGATGTACAAAGGGACCTGGGTGTCCTTGTACACCAGTCGCTGAAAGCAAACATGCAGGTGCAGCAAGCAGTTAGGAAGGCAAATGGTATGTTGGCCTTCATTGCAAGAGGATTTGAGTACGGGAGCAAGGATGTATTACTGCAGTTCTACAGGGCCTTGGTGAGACCAAACCTAGAGAATTGTGTGCAGTTTTGGTCTCCTTACCTAAGAAAGGATATACTTGCCATAGAGGGAGTACAGCGAAGGTTCACCAGACTGATACCTGGGATGACAGGAATCATAGAATCATAGAATCATAGAAGTTACAACATGGAAACAGGCCCTTCGGCCCAACATGTCCATGTCACCCAGTTTATACCACTTAGCTAGTCCCAATTGCCTGCACTTGGCCCATATCCATCTATACCCATCTTACCCATGTAACTGTCCAAATGCTTTTTAAAAGACAAAATTGTACCCGCCTCTACTACTGCCTCTGGCAGCTCATTCCAGACACTCACCACCCTTTGAGTGAAAAAATTGCCCCTCTGGACCCTTTTGTATCTCTCCCCTCTCACCTTAAATCTATGTCCCCTCGTTATAGACTCCCCTACCTTTGGGAAAAGATTTTGACTATCTACCTTATCTATGCCCCTCATTATTTTATAGACTTCTATAAGATCACCCCTAAACCTCCTACTCTCCAGGGAAAAAAGTCCCAGTCTGTCTAACCTCTCCCTATAAGTCAAACCATCAAGTCCCGGTAGCATCCGAGTAAATCTTTTCTGCACTCTTTCTAGTTTAATAATATCCTTTCTATAATAGGGTGACCAGAACTGTACACAGTATTCCAAGTGTGGCCTTACTAATGTCTTGTACAACTTCAACAAGACATCCCAACTCCTGTATTCAATGTTCTGACCAATGAAACCAAGCATGCCGAATGCCTTCTTCACCACCCTATCCACCTGTGACTCCACTTTCAAGGAGCTATGAACCTGTACTCCTAGATCTCTTTGTTCTATAACTCTCCCCAACGCCCTACCATTAACGGAGTAGGTCCTGGCCCGATTCGATCTACCAAAATGCATCACCTCACATTTATCTAAATTAAACTCCATCTGCCATTCATCGGCCCACTGGCCCAATTGATCAAGATCCCGTTGCAATCTTAGATAACCTTCTTCACTGTCCACAATGCCACCAATCTTGGTGTCATCTGCAAACTTACTAACCATGCCTCCTAAATTCTCATCCAAATCATTAATATAAATAACAAATAACAGCAGACCCAGCACCGATACCTGAGGCACACCGCTGGACACAGGCCTCCAGTTTGAAAAACAACCCTCTACAACCACCCTCTGTCTTCTGTCGTCAAGCCAATTTTGTATCCAATTGGCTACCTCACCTTGGATCCCGTGAGATTTAACCTTATGTAACAACCTACCATGCGATACCTTGTCAAAGGCTTTGCTGAAGTCCATGTAGACCACGTCTACTGCACAGCCCTCATCTATCTTCTTGGTTACCCCTTCGAAAAACTCAATCAAATTCGTGAGACATGATTTTCCTCTCACAAAACCATGCTGACTGTTCCTAATTAGTCCCTGCCTCTCCAAATGCCTGTAGATCCTGTCCCTCAGAATACCCTCTAACAACTTACCCACCACAGATGTTAGGCTCACCGGTCTGTAGTTCCCAGGCTTTTCCCTGCCGCCCTTCTTAAACAAAGGCACAACATTTGCTACCCTCCAATCTTCAGGCACCTCACCTGTAGCTGTCGATGATTCAAATATCTCTGCTAGGGGACCCGCAATTTCCTCCCTAACCTCCCATAATGTCCTGGGATACATTTCATCAGGTCCCGGAGATTTATCTACCTTGATGCGCGTTAAGACTTCCAGCACCTCCCTCTCTGTAATATGTACACTCCTCAAGACATCACTATTTATTTCCCCAAGTTCCCTAACATCCATGCCTTTCTCAACCGTAAATACCGATGTGAAATATTCATTCAGGATTTCACCCATCTCTTGTGGTTCCGCACATAGATGACCTTGTTGATCCTTAAGAGGCCCTACTCTCTCCCTAGTTACTCTTTTGCCCTTTATGTATTTGTAGAAGCTCTTTGGATTCTCCTTTGCCTTATCTGCCAAAGCAATCTCATGTCCCCTTTTTGCCCTCCTGATTTCTCTCTTAACTCTACTCCGGCAATCTCTATACTCTTCAAGGGATCCACTTGATCCCAGCTGCCTATGCATGTCATATGCCTCCTTCTTCTTTCTGACTAGGGCCTCAATCTCCCGAGTCATCCAAGGTTCCCTACTTCTACCAGCTTGCCCTTCACTTTATAAGGAATGTGCTTACCCTGAATCCTGGTTAACACACTTTTGAAAGCCTCCCACTTACCAGACGTCCCTTTGCCTGCCAACAAACTCTCCCAATCAACTTCTGAAAGTTCCTGTCTAAT
Organism: Heptranchias perlo; assembly: GCF_035084215.1. Classification (NCBI taxonomy): domain Eukaryota; kingdom Metazoa; phylum Chordata; class Chondrichthyes; order Hexanchiformes; family Hexanchidae; genus Heptranchias; species Heptranchias perlo. The sequence continues at coordinate 10,670,369 of NC_090336.1, read as the reverse complement.
ACCGTCAAAATTGGCCTTTCCCCAATTTAGAATTTTAACTTTTGGGCCAGACCTATCATTCTCCATAGCTATCTTAAAACTAATGGAATTATGATCACTGGTCCCAAAGTGATCCCTCACTAACACTTCTGTCACCTGCCCTTCCTTATTTCCCAAGAGGAGGTCAAGTTTTGCCCCCTCTCTAGTCGGGCCATCCACATACTGAATGAGAAATTCCTCCTGAATACACTCAACAAATTTCTCTCCATCCAAGCCCCTAATGCTATGCCTGTCCCAGTCAATGTTGGGAAAGTTAAAGTCCCCTACTATTACCACCCTATTTTTCTTGCAGCTGTCTGTAATCTCCTTACATATTTCCTCCTCAATTTCCAGTTGACTATTTGGGGGTCTGTAGTACAATCCTATCAAAGTGATCTCTCCCTTCTTATTTTTCAGTTCTACCCATATAGACTCAGTGGGCGAACCCTCGGATATATCCCCTCTCACGACTGCCGTGATGTTCTCCCTAATCAAGAATGCAACTCCTCCTCCTCTCTTATCTCCTGCTCTATCTTTCCTATAGCATCTGTACCCTGGAACATTGAGCTGCCAGTCCTGCCCCTCCCTTAGCCATGTTTTAGTAATAGCTATAACATCCCAGTCCCATGTACCCAACCATGCCCTGAGTTCATCTGCCTTGCCCATCAGACTTCTTGCATTGAAATAAATGCAGTTTAATCTAGCCTTCCCTTGGTCTTTGCCCTGCTTTCTCAGACCATCTGTCCGGTCATGTTCTGTACACTCTCCCTTACCGCCTTTTGTTTCTGTCGCCACTTTACTTCCCACTGACTTCCTGCATCGATTCCCATCCCCCTGCCACATTAGTTTAAACCATCCCCAACAGCACTAGCAAACACTCCCCCTAGGACATTGGTTCCAGTCCTGCCCAGATGCAGACCATCCAATTTGTACTGGTCCCACCTCCCCCAGAACCGGTTCCAATGGCCCAGGAATTTGAATCCCTCCCTCTTGCACCATCTCTCAAGCCACGTATTCATCCTAGCTATCCTGTCATTCCTACTCTGACTAGCCCGTGGCACTGGTAGCAATCCTGAGATTACTACCTTTGAGGTCCTACTCTTTAGTTTAACTCCTAACTCCCTAAATTCAGCTTGTCGGACCTCGTCCTGTTTTTTACCTATATCGTTGGTGCCTATATGCACCACGACAACTGGCTGTTCACCCTCCCCCTCCAGAATGTCCTGCAGCCGCTCCGAGACATCCCTGAACCTTGCACCAGGGAGGCAACATACCATCCTGGAGTCTCGGTTGCGTCCGCAGAAACGCCTGTCTATTCCCCTTACAATCGAGTCCCCTATCACTATAGCTCTGCCACTCTTTTTCCTGCCCTCCTGTGCAGCAGAGCCAGCCACGGTGCCATGAACCTGGCCACTGCCACCTTCCGCTGGTGAGCCATCTCCCCCAACAGTATCCAAAACGGTATACCTGTTTTGGAGGGAGATGACCGCAGGGGACCCCTGCACTGCCTTCCTACTCTTCCTCTGTCTGTTGGTCACCCATTCACTATCTCCCTCAGTAATTTTTATCTGTGGTGTGACCAACTCACTGAATGTGTTATCCACGACTTTCTCAGCATCGCGGATGCTCCAAAGTGAGTCCATCCGCAGCTCCAGAGCCGTCAAGCGGTCAAACAGTAGCTGCAGCTGGACACACTTCCCGCAGGTGAAGGAATCAGGGACACAGGAAGGATCCCTGAATTCCCACATCCCACAAGAGGAACATGACACGGCCCTGGGATCTCCTGCCATGACTTAACCCTTAAGTTAGCTTAACAACAACTACAATGTCAAGAGAAAAAAAAGGAAAGAAAAACTACTTACCACTCCCTTTAAGGAGTTTACTCCTTTAAATTATTCTTAATTTAGAGAATGTTAACTACACTAGGGACCTTGATTCACTAAAAAAAACGCTACTTTCTATAAGACCTGCAGACCTTACCTTTCTTTTTACTTTTGTTGCTGTATAAAAGTAGAAATACTCACCTGAACCTACTCACCAATCAGGTGCCTCCCCTGTGTCGCGTCCCTTTCTGATTCCTGACGTCACTTCAAACTCCGTCGTAGCTCCCTCTGATCCGCTCCTCTCAGCTGTTCTCAGCGTTCTGAAATCCCGCCTTTTTATGGGACGTTCCCTCTGCTCTGATCCGCTCCTCTCAGCTGTTCTCAGCACTCTGAAATCCCGCCTTTTATGCGATGCTCCCTCTGCTTCGATCCGCTCCTCTCAGCTGGTCTCAGCGCTCTGAAATCCCGCCTTTTATGCGATGCTCCCTCTGCTCCGATCCGCTCCTCTCTGCTGTTCTCAGCGCTCTGAAATCCCGCCTTTTTATGGGACGTTCCCTCTGCTCCGATCCGCTCCTCTCAGCTGTTCTCATGAGGACTGTCGTATGAGGAGCGATTGGGTCGACTCGGCCTGTATTCACTCGAGTTTAGAAGAATGAGAGGTGATCTCATTGAAACATATAAAATTCTGACAGGGCTAGACAGACTGGATGCAGGGAGGATGTTTCCCCTGGCTGGGGGGTCCAGAACGAGGGGTCACAGTCTCAGGATACGGGGTAGGACATTTAGGACTGAGATGAGGAGAAATTTCTTCACTCAAAGGGTGTTGAACCTGTGGAATTCTCTACCTCAGAAGGCAGTGGAGGCCAAGTCACTAAATGTATTTAAGAAGGAGCTGGATAGATTTCCAGACACAAAAGGCATCAAGGGGTCTGGGGAGAGAGCGGGAATATGGTATTGAGATAGAGGATTAGCCATGATTATATTGAATGGCACAGCAGGCTCGAAGGGCCGAATGGCCTACTCCTGCTCCTATTTTCTATGTTTACATATTTTGTCCATATCATTTTGTAACTCCCACGGTGCCACTTCAGAATCAACTGTCCTTCTGGAGTAGAAACATCTGAAAATGTTACCAATTTGCATTGAGTTTCTGAATTCAGCTTATTGATGCAAATTGGAAACAGTAGTGATTCCAGTATGATCCCTGAGGCACCTCACGAGATACTTCCACCCCATCCCACTCCCCACTACTCTGACTTAACTCCTCTAACGAGTACCGGCTGTTTTCTAACCTTCAACCAGTTTCTCAATCATTCCCATGGTTTGACCAATTCCCTAAAACTCCAGTGCTTTTAGTTTAGATAGAGCTTTTCATGTGGATCTTTGTTGGATACTTTTTGGAAAGTGTAAGAACATCATGTTGTAAGACTTTCCACTGGGATATCACTTCCTCAAAAAAATCAAGAGGAGGTTGTTCAGGAGGATCCACTCATCCTTTCTGCCCTCTATCTTCCTATAGACCTCTAGTTTTATTTGTGATGGGATTACAGGGTTGCAATACAAAAGTGAGGAAGTGATGCTTTAGCTTTGGTCAGACCCCATCTGGAGTACTGTGATCAGTTCTGGGTCCTGATCCTCAGGAAAAATATGTTGGCCTTGTAGGGAGTACAGCGCAGATTCATGATACCAGGGTTAACTTACGAGGACAGGTTGCATAAACGGGTTGTATTCTCTTGAATTTAGAAGGTTGAGGGGTGATCTAATCGAGATGTTTAAAATGATAAAGGGATTTGATAGGGTAGATATAGAGAAACTATTTCTGGTGGGTGAGTCCCGAATAAGAGGACACAACCTTAAAATTAGAGCTGGGCCATTCAGGATTGAAAATAAGAAGCACTTTTTCTCATAAAAGGCAGTGGAAATCTATAACTCTCTCCCCCAAAAGGCTGTGGATACTGGGACAATTGAAACTTTCAAGACAGATCAATAGATTTTTTTTGGGTGAGGGTATCAAGGGATATAGACCAAAGGTGGATAAATGGAGTTGAGGTACAGATCAGCCATGATCTAATTGAATGGTGGAACAGGCTCAAAGGGCTGAATGGCCTACTCTTGTTCTTCCAGTATTGGAGATTCTGCCAGAAACTCCACCAAATTAAGATGAAGTAAAGTGACACGTAATGATATGAAATGAAAGTGCCAGCAGAGTATTCGATCTTAGTATATCAGGTATTTGTTCTTCCCAAAGACAGTCAGTCACACTCTACCGAATTTCATTAAATTCAGCTCCCACTGACCCCATCCAGGGCATTTAATTTGATGAAAGGGGGAGTTGGGCAGCCCTTTCATTTTGCTTACTGTTGCCTGTACAAAGGTCCACGTGAGGAGTGTGTCGTTCACCTGCAAGAGAAGAAAAACGGGTCAAAATAATTGGTGAAAATGTGGCAGACACTTCATTTTGGATGCTGTGTTAAAAATCCTACTGCCTTGTCAAGACGGCAAGGCACCTTCTAATTCTCCAGAGCTGACACCCACCCCCCCACTCCCCCCACCCCCCCCCCCCCCCCAGCTTCACCAACACCGTGCCGACTCCAAAGTTTAAAACTTTCAGCCTGGGCTGACTGATCTCAAGCCCCCCCCCCCCTCGGCGGGGAGCTGCTCTTGAGAGCGTGGATCAGAGAATGGGTGATACAGCTCTGTCTCTGTCCTGTAGTCCCTTCGAGCACTGCTTTCCACTGGGAGTGCCGGATTTACCCTATCATCAAATCAGGACCCGGGCTCCTGTCCCGATCTCCGATCCCTGCATCTGTCTCATTTTGGTTGCTTTATTTAATGTAAGTACCGTGGTCCCCCTGTGGCCAACACAGAAGCTAGTTCTGTGCCTGGAGATCCTGGCCATGGGTGGATGCAGACGTTATTAATTACCTCCTGTTTATGGACAACAACAACTTGCATTTATTTAGCGCCTTTAAAATTGTAAAACATCCCAAGGTGCTTCACAGGAGCATGATCAGATAAAAAATAATTGACACCAAGCCACATAAGGAGATATTAGGACAGGTGACCAAAAATGTAGGTTTTAAGGAGCATCTTAATGGAGGAAAGAGAGGCGTAGAGGTTTAGGGAGATAATTCCAGAGATTAGGGCCTAGACAACTGAGGACACGGCCGCCAATGGTGGGGTGAAGGAAGTGAGGGATGCACAAGAGGCCAGAATTGGAGGAACGCAGAGTTGTCGGAGGGTTGTAGGGTTGCAGTGATGGGGAGTGGCAAGGCCATGGAGGGATTTGAACACAAGGATGAGAATTTTAAATTTGAGGCATTGATGAATGGGGAGCCAGTGTAGGTCATGAGCACGGACTTGGTGTGAGTTAGGATATGG